>NC_091329.1:25427592-25667592 GCF_038502225.1 Cherax quadricarinatus
AATCCTTGGTGATGGATGGGGTTAAGGCTAGAGAGAGTAGCAGGAGAGGCCGCTGAATAAATCTGGTCACCATAATCGAGTTTCGATAAAATGAGGGCTGAATGTAGGCAAAGCAGAGTTCGATGATCAGCTCCCCAGGAAAGATGAGCAAGGGTTTTAAGAAGGTTTAGCCGGCTGTGACAAGTTGCCTTCAGAGAGGTAATGTGAGGTTTCCAGGATAACTTACGGTCAAAGAGAAGGCCTAGAAACCTGACGTTCGGGGATACGGGAGCCATAGAGATACAAAGGATGATCGGAGATGACAGAGCGTCTAGTGAAAGTAATTTGGTGAGTTTTGATACTGGAAAATTTAAACCCATGCGTGGTGGCCCAAGTGGAAACACGGTCGACCGCATGCTGGAGAGAAACTGCAATGAGAGGACAGTCAGCGCCTGCACAAGCAATAGCGAAGTCATCAACATAGAGTGATGACCAAATATTGGGTGGAAGAACAGAGGCCAAATCATTTATAGCAAGGAGAAAAAGTGTTGTGCTTAGAACACATCCCTGAGGGACACCTTCAGCTTGGACGAAGTCCAGGGAAAGAACATTATTGACTCGAACACGGAAATGTCTGTCAGTTAAAAAGTTCTTAAGGATGGTAGATTGCCTCGGAGGCCTAAGGAGTGGGCCTGGGCCAAAATATTGTACCTCCAAGTTGTGTCATATGCCTTCTCAAGGTCAAAAAATATGGCAATAACTGAGTGATTATTCGCAAAGTCATTACGAACATACGTATCCAAGCGTAGTAAGGGGTCTATGGTAGAACGGCCCTTACGAAAGCCATATTGACTAGCGGAGAGACTGTTGTGTGTCTCTAAATACCACATTAAATGTCGATTTACGAGACGTTCCATCACTTTGCAAACTGCACTAGTAAGAGCGATGGGACGATAGTGGGAGGCATCATGTCCTGTAGTACTCGGTTTGCGGAAAGGGAGAACAATGGCAGATTTCCACAGCTGGGGAAGAACTCCTTGTGCCCAAATAAGACTGAAGAGGTGTAAGAGGACTACAAGGGCTGACCGATGTAAATGTTGTAACATACGAATATGAATGTCGTCAGGCCCAGCTGCCGATGATTGGCAAGCTGAGTGTGTTGCCTCCAGTTCTTGAAGTGTAAAAGGCACATTATACTGTTCTTCTCTGAGAGAAGAAAAGTCCAAGGGTACTAACTCTCTGGCAGACTTTGAGGAAAGAAACGAGGGGCATAGATGGAGCCCCCGGGAAATACGGACCAGATGTGTGCCAAGTTCAATGGCAACTTCGAGAGGGTTTGCTACATCAACACCAGCGACCCGTAGAACAGGAGCGTATTTACCACTCAATTTCCTCACTTTTTTCCAGACTGCACTCATAGAAGAAGCAGAGGTGATGGTGGAAACATAGTCTCGCCAACAAGTGCGTTTAGCTTCACGGATGACACGGCGAGCGATCGCACGCTTCTGCTTAAAATCAAGAAGTCTCTCAGCGGTTCTATTGTACCGGTACCTGCCCCATGCAGCGCGTTTCAAACGTACTGCACGAGCACAAGCAGGAGACCACCAAGGCACGCATTTCTGAGAATGCCTGCCTGAGGTTTGGGGTATAGAATGAGAAGCTGCGGTATAAACTGACGTCGAGAAGAGGTGTAGGAGCTCATCAATGGAGGATGAAGAAGGAACCTCACTAAAAGCAGTGAGTTGCGAGTAAAGATCCCAATTTGCCCGATCAAATTGCCAGCGAGGGCTACGGAAAGGTGGTGAATAGGAAGGAGAAGTAAGAATGATTGGAAAATGATCGCTGTCATATAAGTCCGGTAGAACAGACCAGGTGAAGTCTAGTGCAGTGGAGGAAGAGCAGACGGATAGATCGATGCAAGAGAGAGTATGAGTACGAGGATCAAAATGGGTGGGAGTACCCGTATTTAAAACATGGAGGGGGTGAGAGGCGAGAAAAGCCTCCAACTGGATGCCACGCGAGTCACAATGAGACCCCCCCCCAGAGGAAATGGTGGGCGTTAAAATCACCAAGTAACAGAAGTGGTGGTGGTAAGGATGAAACAAGAAAGGCAAAGTCTGGGATAGAAAATGCTCGCGAAGGAGAGAGATATAAAGAACATATTGTAAACCACTTATTCAAGTGGATACGGGCTGCAGTGTAATGCAGCGAGGTATGGACAAATAGTTGACAGTACGGAATATCATTGCGTAGAAGAAGGGCACTTTCATTAAAGGTCCCATCTGAGAAAGGATCTGAAGAATGCAATAAATTATAGCCTGAGATAGGTTGGAAAATAGCCGAGTGTAATTTTGGTTCTTGTAAGCAAGCACCAACAGGGGAAAACCTGGAAAGCAACATCTGAAGTTCACCCCGATTACCCCTGAGGCCGCGGATATTCCACTGTAAATAGGCCATGATTGGCGATGAAGAAAAAAATACCAGGAATCCATAGGGAAAGGCACCTACGGACTAGAGGGGTTAGAAAAGTCAACGTGTGGTGGCACTGGAAGACGTTCAAGCAGTGAAGGAATGGAGCGTTGCGAAGAATGGGGTTGTGAAGATGGAGGAGAGGGAAGAGAAGGAACAGGAAGTGAATCAGTGTCCATTGACGGTTTAGTCTCTGCAATATATTCTGAAATGGCTTCAAGTGTTTCTGAATTCAAAGATGTATGGGAGACCATATTGGAGATAGAAGGGGGAGGGTGAGTAAAGATTGGGACAGTAATGGACTGTACCAAAGTAGAGGGGGAGGAAAGAGTGTAAGGGACTGGAGATGAAGTGTGGGGGGGGACAGAAGAGGCAGAAACCTGGGAGGTGGCAGAAGAGGGAGAAACTTGGGAGGGGACGGGGGTGGAAGGCATAGTACGAGGAGGAGGGTCAATCTCCACACTTGTAATAGAGCCAGAGAGAGGGGAAGAACTAGGCACAGAGACTGGAAAGGTAAAGTGTGGAGGTGGAAGAAGGGAAGGAAGGGGCAAAGAAGATTTGAGCAATGTGGATTTTTTGGACTAATGAGAAGTAGAGGGGCGATTGGTATTAGGTGTCGTACGAGGTCTTGTCGATACTGGGGCTTGTGAGGAAGGACGCGAAGATGTAAGAACAGACTGAGTTGTAGTCGGGACGTCAGAGCCAAGGACAGCAAAAGGATTAGATGCTGGAGTGGCTCTGGGAGGGGTAACAACAGAGGAGGCTGCAGAAGATGGGACCCCAGAAGTGGGGGATGTTTTGAAACACGAGATTAAGAAACACGGGGTAGTCTCCCTTGGAGGCGGAGATGAGTAACTGCCATAGCATAAGGGAGACCTTCTGCCTCTTTGAGGCAACGGATTTCACGTTCATTTAACCCTTTGACTGTCGCGGCCGTATATATACGTTTGTGAGGTACCGTGTTTGACGTATATATACTCATAAATTCTAGCGGCTTCAAATCAGGCAGGAGAAAGCTAGTAGGCCCACATGTGAGAGAATGGGTCTGTGTGGTCAGTGTGCACCACATAAAAAAATCCTGGAGCACGCAGTGCATAATGAGAAAAAAAAAACTCCGACCGTTTTTTTTAATTAAAATGCCGACTTTGTGGTCTATTACGTATGTTCGTAATGCCTTTGCGAATAATCACTCAGTTATTGCCATATTTTTTGACCTTGAGAAGGCATATGACACAACTTGGAGGTATAATATTTTGGCCCAGGCCCATTCCTTAGGCCTCCGAGGCAATCTACCATCCTTCCTTAAGAACTTTTTAACTGACAGACATTTCCGTGTTCGAGTCAATAATGTTCTTTCCCCGGACTTCGTCCAAGCTGAAGGTGTCCCTCAGGGATGTGTTCTAAGCACAACACTTTTTCTCCTTGCTATAAATGATTTGGCCTCTGTTCTTCCACCCAATATTTGGTCATCACTCTATGTTGATGACTTCGCTATTGCTTGTGCAGGCGCTGACTGTCACCTTATTGCAGTTTCTCTCCAGCATGCGGTCGACCGTGTTTCCACTTGGGCCACCACACATGGGTTTAAATTTTCAAGTACCAAAACTCACCAAATTACTTTCACTAGACGCTCTGTTATCTCCGATCATCCTTTGTATCTCTATGACTCCCGTATCCCCGAACGTGATACAGTCAGGTTTCTAGGCCTTCTCTTTGACCGTCGGTTAACCTGGAAACCTCACATTACCTCTTTGAAGGCAACTTGTCACAGCCGGCTAAACCTTCTTAAAACCCTTGCTCATCTTTCCTGGGGAGCTGATCGTCGAACTCTGCTTCGCCTACATTCAGCCCTCGTTTTATCGAAACTCGATTATGGTGACCAGATTTATTCCGCGGCCTCTCCTGCTACTCTCTCTAGCCTTAACTCTATCCATCACCAAGGCTTACGTTTGTGCCTTGGTGCTTTTCGCTCTTCCCCTGTTGAGAGCCTCTATACAGAAGCAAATGTTCCATCCTTGTCTGATCGCCGTGATGCCCATTGCCTTCGTTACTATGTACGCTCTCACGATCTACACAATCCTTCCATTTATAGAATGGTCACTGATATTAGTAGACATTCTTTATTCGTTCGCCGCCCCTGTTTGCTCCGTCCCTTTTCTCTTCGCCTACATTCACTCTTGTCTTCCCTTCAGTTACCACCTTTATATGTTCATGTAGCATCTCACTTTTCCCTGCCCCCCTGGGAAGTTCCAGCTGTTCGGGTCTGTTCTTTCTCACTCCCTTGCTCGAAAGCTCAACTGCCTACGGTGGCTTCCCGCTCTCTTTTTCTTGATCACTTCCACTCCCATTCTCATGCCACCGCTGTGTACACAGATGGCTCTAAGTCTTCAGACGGCGTCGGATTCGCAGCAGTGTTTCCGGACAGCGTCGTACGAGGGCATTTACTATCTTCAGCTAGCATTTTTACTGCTGAACTGTATGCCATTCTTGCAGCACTTATTCGTATTGCATCTATGCCTGTGTCATCATTTGTAGTAGTCTCAGACTCCCTTAGTGCTCTACAGGCTATACGAAAATTTGATACATCTCATCCCCTAGTTCTCCGTATCCAACTTTGGCTACGCCGTATCTCTACCAAACATAAAGATATTGTTTTTTGTTGGGTCCCTGGTCATGTCGACGTACAGGGCAATGAACAGGCAGACACTGCTGCGCGGTCAGCAGTATATGACCTACCAATTTCCTATCGAGGTGTTCCATTTCTGGACTATTTTGCTGCAATAGCTACCCACCTTCGCACCCGTTGGCAACAACGTTGGTCAACTCTGCTCGGTAACAAACTTCATTCTATTAAACCGAGCATAGGTTACTGGCCGTCTTCTTGTCATCAGTGCCGAAGTTGGGAGACCACTCTCTCCCGCCTTCGCATTGGCCACACTCGTCTTACTCATGGGTATCTCATGGAGAGGCACCCTGTTCCTCTCTGTGAGCAGTGTCAAGTTCCAGTATCGATTAGCCACATTCTGTTAGACTGCCCTCTCTATCAACGAGCACGCAGAATTTACCTCCAACGTCGTCTTCGTTCTACTACTCTCTCTTTACCTTCCCTTCTTGCTGATGGACCCTCCTTTAATCCTGACTCTCTCATTGACTTCTTGACAACGACCGATTTACTCCACAAACTCTGATGATACTTTTCGCACTCCCCTCAGCCCTTTCTGGCTCAGTCTCTTGCTGCCCTTTACCCTTTCACCATCCACTGCCCCGCTGTTATCCGTAACCTGTTGCTCATCCATCTCCCTTTTGCCACCTGATGCCCTCACTTCCTTCCTGCCCTGCAGCGCTGTATAGTCCTTGTGGCTTAGCGCTTCTTTTTTTTTTTTGATTATAATGTGGTCTATTTTCGTATAGTATTTGTGGTTGTATTCTCGTTTTCATGGTCTCATTTGATAGAATGGAAACTATATTATAGAAATGGAGGTGATTTTGATTAATTTTACTATAAAAAGAACCTGGAAATGGAGCACAAAGTACAGGAAATGTTTGATTTTTGCCGATGTTCAAAAGTAAACAAATGATGTCATTTTCCAATAAATGTCCAAACAGCCATTCTAATACGCAGTCATGAATGGGTTGATGTAATTTTTACAATTATTACAGTATTGCAGTAGTCTGCATAACAGTAAATCTTCTATTTTTTGTTTGAATAAAATTTCAAAATAAAAAGCAAGAGTAATATCACAGGGACCTGGAGACATGACTGATGAACAAGGAAAATCTTATTTTAGAGCCAGGAATGTCTGCATTGTTCATTCTGGACCTTATTTTGAAATTGTCGTATTTTTTAATTTTCGTGAAATTGGCCAAATTGCAAATTTCTGACCATGTTATTGGGTAGTTGAAATCGGTAAATGGGCAGTTTCTTGTGCTCAATCGATAGAAAAAATAGAGTTCTGAAGAAATAGTTATGAGTTTGGTTGACTGGAATAACGGAATTAGCCGAAAATAGGGCTCAAAGTGGGCGAAATTGCCGATTTTTAAATATCGCCGAAGTCGCTAACTTTGTGAGAGCGTAATTCCGTCAGTTTTCCATCAAATTTCGTTTTTTTGGTGTCTTTACAATCGGGAAAAGATTCTCTATCATTTCATAAGAAAAAATTATTTTTTTTTTTTTCGAATATTTTGCGACACCAGGAGCAACTTCAGGATTGGGCCCTTCGACAGTCAAAGGGTTAAGTAGACCTGGCAACGGCGGGAGTACGAAGGGTGAGCTTCATTACAATTAAAGCAAGATGGAGGTTGATTGCAAGATGTATTAGAATGGTCGTCGGCACCACAGACTGGGCATTCGGCCATAGATCTGCAATATTTCGCTGGGTGACCAAAACGCCAGCAATTTCTACTGTTGCGGTGTAGGTATCACCTTTCGAACTTGTAACCGATGTCCCGCGACATATACAGAGGATGGGAGTTCTCTGCTGTCAAAAGTTAAACGAGCCACATTGCAAGGGTAACGTCTTTGCCCACGGGCAGGAAGGACATTTGAGGATTGGGAGATCCTGGAGTTCCAGCTGTTCAAGAATGTCATTGCCACATGACTGGAAATTCTGTTGGACTATGATATGGGGCAGAATGACAGTACCACTACAAGAATTGAGAGAAAGATGTTTTTCAATAGTGATAGGAGTAGTATCGATATTCGAAAGGAGAGAAAGATCATGAGCTTGGGTAGCATTCTGGACAGTGATGATGCCCATACTGCTCTTGAGAGCATGAAATGAAATATCTCTACCAACATGACGCAGGAGCGCTTTGCCAATACTATGGTCAGAAAGGTAGGCAGAAGAAGTCGGTCTTAAAGTAAAGAATTTAGTCCATTGTGTGGTCCGAAACTGAGCGTGGAGAGGGAGTGCATGACGTGTCGGTCTTTTCCGAGTAGAATGGGAAGGTAACGAAGGAGCATCATCAGGAGATTGACATTGGCGTTTAGGAGTAGGACCGGAGTTGGTCCGGTGTGAAATGGGCGGGCGATTCAAAAATTGCCGGACCCTAGAGGGAGAAGCCGGAAGCATAGTCAAAGGAGAGCGAGTTCAGACAAATTGAAGGAGTCAGTCGAAGCCCCGGTACCTGAAGCGGGTGAGGAAACAGCACCAGCAAGAGGTACAGGGGCATCAGGAGTGTCCGAAGAGTGGTCTAAAAACAAGGCAGGGTCAGAATGGGGTGCGGTATCAAGAAGGGGCCCGGGGGTAGTGGGTTCATGGATTGGGTTCTTCATGGTTAGGTTACTCCTTTGCTTTTTGTTTTTAAGAAGAAAAAGAAAGAAAAGAAAATAAAAATAAAAAAAAGAATAAAAAAAGGGGGGAGCGGGGAGGAATAGTTCCCAGGAGGAATGAAAGGGCCAGAAATCTCCCTCCGCGCCCAAGAGGACCTCGGCACCGCTAGTAGCACAGATGCAGCATGGAACCCGTGCCATACCCTACCCTTCATGCCAGTAAACCAGCAATCCGGGATAGCAACCTCACATCTGCCGAGCTACCTCGGTGGACAAAAGAGAGGGCGGCCGGATATCCGCCACAAAGCATACCTCCTTCGACCACCACCCCCGGAATCCGAAAGGTGGCTTCCAGAGATACACCCGTTGCCCGAAAGACACCCTAAGCTACTCCGGGGTACCGGAGAGGGATCGGGACATCCCCAGGCGATCCAGATTCCACAGCAAACTACGCCACCGCCAAGAACCCCAACGGAATGGGATGGACCCCGGTACCCTTTCCCCTACCTAGGAACTAGCGTGCCTGTGGGAAAAACCCCTAAGGCCAAAAAGAGGAAGGGCAAAAGGGAGGGGTGGGGAGGAGGAGGAGGAGGAGGAAAGGAAAAAGGGGAGGATGGGATAGGGGAGGGGAGATTGGGGGTAATTAGGTTCGGTCTGAGGAATTAGACCTGTCGGTCTCCTTCCTCAGACCAAGAGCCTCTTCACCACGCCATGGAGCCCCCCTTGAAGAGGAGGATGAGCAGGAGCATTGTTCATTACCAGAAGGCACTTGAGTGGTAATTGATTTTCCAGGAGGTATTTCACTCGGGCCAAATACTTCATTGACCCACTCAATGAAAATTTGCCTCGTGACCCACATCACATACCATTTACTCTTGATGACATCTGTTTTTCTTGAACACTCGAGATTTTCCCCACTAGCATTACCACAGAACAAGAGAGTTATCCTATTCTTCATAGGCTTGTGTCCCGGCAGTGCCTTTTCCTCCTGCATGATGCATGTCCTCTTCGGCATTTTCTTCCAAAAGAGGTCTGTTTCGTCACAATTGAAGACTTGTTGGGGGAGGAATCCTGCAGCCTCTACATAATCCTTGAATTCATCAACAAATTCTTCGGCCCCACATTTGTCCGAACTTGCAGTCTCGCCATGCCTTACCACACTGTGAATGCCAGTTCACTTCTAGAATTTGTCGAACCAGCCTCTGCTTGCCTTAAATTCACTAACAGCAGCACTCATTCCAGGCATTTTCTTTGCAATATCCATATGCAACTGCCTTGCCTTTTCGCAAATTATTGCCCCCAAAACACTAGCTCCCACTAACTTTTTCGTTGATCCACACCAACAACAACTTCTCAGCATCTTCAATTGTTTGCGATCTCTGTTTCGTTAGCACATTTACCCCTTATGCAACATCAGCTTCCTTGATTTCTTTTTTCATCGCCAGGATGGAACTGATCGTTGATGCGAACTTCCCGTACATCCTGGCGAGATCAGCCACACATACACCACATTCGTACTTTGCTACGAGTTTTTTCTTGAATTCTATCGTGTTCCTTGCCTTGTTTATCAAAGGGCTGGCACTCGGAACTTTCTTTGGCCCCATGGTGGCTTATTTAGCAGTCACACTCAATAAACAAGCACAAAAAACAATGGATTATTACGAAATGTTTCGGATGAACATGTGGGGTGATGCTCACTCAATGAGAAACAAAGGCAGACTGAGTCACCAACGCATGGGATGCTTTGTGTGGGTGCTTCAATGGCTGTCATGCGGACGCATTTGGTACGGACTATTTTCAACTCTACGAAAACTGGGACAAAATTTTGATGAAAAAAGTTGTCGAAAACCGAATCCTATTAAAACTGGGGCATAAGAAAACCGAGGTTCCACTGTATTGGGGACAGAGGCAAGTGTCGAGCTAAATGCTGTGATGGGCGAATTATCACTGAAAAAATGAAATTCCCCCACATCATTTCACACTGCATTTAAATGCATGGGCAAAAATGACATACTGTACAAGATAAATTATTACTATAATACTTGTAAATGATAATGAAACAATTTTGTCTAATTTATAACCATGTAATGATAATTTCTTTGATACATGCACAACACAATATTGAAATCCGCTCAAATATTTTGAACAGATTGGCTTTTACAAAAATATTAAATGAAGCTTCACAGTTTAACAGCATCATTCATGAGATCTGTCTTTTTTTTTATCCATGAATTGTACACTGCAAGACTATTTGTATATCTTGCTTACATGTACTTTTAATATTCATAAATCTAATTAAAAACAGAAATTAAAATGTAGATATCATTAAAGAATACACTTAGTCTATTATGCAAAATAGTTTTTTTTTTTTTTGTATTTAAACTCAACAGATACTGAGTGAAGCCATTACTTATAACACTTAATACAGAATATACTCTACTTATTGATAGGAGCCTCACGGCACACATATTTTAACTGTGATGTCAAAGTAATGAACAAAATAACTTCACCTCAGTGACAGGTCTATCTATTGTTTCAGATACATAAGTTTGACAATTAATAGTTTCATGACCAGTTTCCAAATGCTTAAAATGGTTGAAAGACACACAGGACAGTTGGAATCATAGATGACTTCATCATATACATACATACATACACACACACACATACACAACAGCTAGGAAAAAAAAATACACCACACTGTATTTTAGTATAACTTGCAGAAACTGCATACAGATGTAAAAAAAAAAAAAAAAAAAAGGCTAGAAAATTCTATTCAATTTAAATACAATCTGTATTAAGACTTTTTTTAATCGTAACACATGATGTAATGTCTTTTTCTTTCTACTTTTCATACTTTTTATCACACATTTTGAGGAGGGTAGATATCTTGAAATAGTCCCTGATGATATATAGTGCATCACAACAAACAAGCTTTAGAGAGCACATAAATCAGTGCGATAAAATTTGAATTACATTTGCTTTAGCAAGCTTGTCTTCTTGATGCATCTGATGGTCATAAGTGGAAACAAAACCAGCAATATGCTACAATACAAATTCCGGCTTATTGCCCCTACTAACTCACTGGATCACTGCACATGCATTGAACTCAGCTGTACACAATACATCTTCAGGGTGAAAAGATCTGACAAAATATATTCCATAGATGAAGTAGAATACAGAGTTAGGCAAGAACATGAACCATGGTACACATGGTACTGTACAGAGTCACACACTGACATACATCCACCAGTACTGGACAACACTAACACAAGTCATATATCACACCACATTAAAACTCTATGAGAAAAGTTTCATCTGCAGGTATGAGAATTACAAGTAAAGATAAAGGTTCAATTTAAAACAGATATTTTCTCATGTTAGACTTAATGAAATCTGTCATTGGCTATGAGGTATTCAGCACTTGATCATTACAGACTGTACCTATAATATAACTAAGCAAAATGTGCATCTGTAAATAATTTATTAGTTTGTCCATATTTACAATTCATAACAAATAATGTAAGTTAACTGTAATAAATAAAATATGATTACTATTTACCAGTCATTTTGCACTCTAATGAGCAAGTGCTTAAACTATATCTAAGAATGTATGATTACTATCCTTACCTTCCTTATAAAAAATAACACTAATATAGTAGGGTGTCTCAGTCATATACTCACAAGTTAAAAAGATGCAATTATATGTATCACATATTAGTACATGTGAGTCTGACTGCCATTACAAATAAATTCATTATCAAACAGTCTAATTCATGCTATACCATGACAAATGTTGCCATTTTTAATGATCATGTCAATCACTAGAACATTTTGACCAGAAATAATTAAAACTTTTCAAATTTGCATACCATCTACCCTTTCAACCCAGTATAGGAAGTCATACAATTTTAGTGTTTATAAAGGTCAGTAATGAAGAATAATTTTGTTATATATTTTTTATACTCCTATTTTTCATAATAATCTTAATCAAATAATAGTTGTACTATTAAGAAAAAGTTTTTTCTTGTAGGCTTGATTATATATATATATATATATATATATATATATATATATATATATATATATATATACAAATATATAAAAATATACTGTTATACATTATTAAACTATTTTTCTCTGCACTAGGTTATATCTCTAACAATAAGAAATTAATGTACAATGCCAGTGGTTGAATAAAGAATAATTAATTACTTATAGTGCCAAGTCATACTAAAAGTCTAGGGTACAGAGCATGATGCTGAGGAGAGTCGCAGCTTGTACAAGAATGTTGAGAATTAACCAAGTGTTGCTTCACTTAAAATAAATTCTGTGTTTTTATTTAATGGATTTGAGTAAACTGCATTTCTAAAAAGCAAAGAAAATAATTTCTGAATAGTATCAGACTAAAGCTAACTTTTCTTATAAATTTGATCAGATAATATAATTACAGTTGATTATCCAGGAGTGATGGGAGGTATAACATTATCTTCACAGACAGTTGCATTGACTATATTTAAGACTCTCCAGCTCAGTCTTATTGAGTACTGCATACAAAAGGATTCTGGGTAGAAAATGTTAAATAATTTAGCTTCTCTGAACCCAGTACAAAGGTCAAGCCCCCAGATTACCATTAGTGAAGGCTGTATAAGGAGTTGTGGGTGGTAAGGGTAAACTCAACATTATAACTATGCTAAAAAAAATCACAGCACTATGTTGGTAAAAAATAATAGAAATTCATAACAATGCTTCTAAGTATATTTTTTACATAAAAAACATTTTAAGGCATTTATTAGCATAGCTCATATGTTGGGTTTACCTTACTATCTGAAACACTTAATATGTATAGTAAAGAGCATGGTATCCCAACATTATGGTTTTTGGCACTGTTCTGATAAAACAGTTGTGTGATGAAGTGAATGTTTCTCCAGAAATGCCAAAAGTATTATAAACTGAGAAAACTTTTTTCATCAGAAACATGTATCAGTTGACAATGCAAAACCATAGATTCTCATGTTTTCAGCTCAGCAATTACATAGGCAAAATAAGAAATTGGAGACACAAATGAGACAGCAGAAAACCCTTCAAGAGGGAGGGAGGGAGGGAGTCGATTTCTTTGGGTAAACAAATAACCCACGCTTGGTAAACAAGCTTATGATGACATTGGTCTGACTTGGATCAATAACTAGTCACACAGGGAAGCACGAAAGTAAAGGAACCAGAATATATAAGAGAGAATAGCAAGGGGCAGAAGTGGTAGAATTGGAGGAGGGAGTAGTAAATTCTGGCTCCCTTACCTTCGCACTTCCCAGCGCCTAGTTAATGGTCTAAGTCTGACTGAAACATAAGTTTCAGTCTCCTAAGTGTGGGTTGTCTATTGTTGCAGTCATATTATTGTGCCTTTTTATTCTTTGGGTAGATCTTGATTAATAGTGCAGTGCCTGTAAGGTACTCAATCAGTGCCAGTAGAATACAGTTCATTGCTTTAGGATGCTTGCTTCAATGACCAACTCCCATACTCATACAGATGACTGCACTTTAACATTTACTGACATAGTAGCACTGCTTACTGTTCTCAGGCACAACTTTATTTGCCTGAGGCAAGTGCTGACAGGTTATACTTGCTAATGAAAAACACAAATGAAAATGCTGTCTAGACAGCATGATATTACAGTACAACATTACTGAAGTGGGTATAAGAATAAATAGGAATTTATTTTACCACCTATGAAGATAATAAGAGTGAAATGTAACTGAAATACAGTGGAACCTCAAAAATCGAACTGCTCCCAACTCAACCAATTATGTAAGTGTATTTTTGTAAGTGCTTTTATAAGTGCATTTTTGAGGGTCTTAAATGGACTAATCTAATTTACATTATTCCTGATGGGAATAAATTCGTTCGGTAGTGGCACTCGAACAGCCTTCTGGACCGAAGAAAGTTCGATTTTTGAGGTTCCGCTGTATGTATATGGAGGATCATGTGGTGAATCTAGCAAGAAATGCAGCCAAGACTCCAAATGTTGAAGTGCATATTATTTAAGTGCCATTCTATTGGACTGCTTAATACCAAGCCCTTCATTATTTCGAGTATTAGACAAGGCAGAGAACTTTACAAGATTACTCATTTCTTGCCTCAACAAGGCAAGCTGAACCTGTCCTTTTAGGAAAGCTAGATAGAGCCAGGCTTTAAAATAAGCTTACTGAAGATAATAGCTCTTAGTAAAATAAGTGTAGGAACTTTGAGCTAACCATCTGATCTAACCTTTGTTCTCCCATCCTGTTCCTCATCTTCATATCTGACATAGACAGGGATGTAAGCCACAGCACCATGTCTTCCTTTGCAGATGACAGTGTCTTCCACTGAAGACACTGCAAGACTCCAGGTGGACATCAACCAGATCTTTAAACGGGCCGCAGTAAACAATGTCAAGTTTAATGATGAGAAATTTCATACTCTGATATGGAAAGCATGAGGAAATTAAAATTATATCGGAGTATAAAAAAAATTCCAACCACACAACAGAGTGAAAAACCTGAGAGTGATAATGTCAGAGGATCTCGCTTTCAAAGATCACAACATTGTATCAATTGCATCTGTTAGAAAAATGACAGGATGGATAATGAGAATCTTCAAAACTAGGGATGCTAAGCCCATGATGACACTCTTCAAGTCGCTTGTTCTATCTAGGCTGGAATATTGCTGCACATCACCTTTCAAGGCAGGTGAAATTGCTGACCTAGAAAATCTACAGAGAACCTTCATGGCACACATAACTGTGATAAAACTCCTCAATTACTGGGAACACTTGATGTTCCTCAACCTGTACTCCCTAGAATGCAGGCAGGAGAGATACATGATTATATACACTTGGAAAATCCTAGAGGGATTAGTAGTAAACTTCCCTATGAAAGCAAAAGACTCAGATGATGCAGCATCCCCCAATGAAAAGCAGGGACTCCACTAGCATGATAAGAGACAACAAGTGTCAGGGGCCTAAGACTGTTCAACTGCCTCCCAGCATATATATAGACCCCTGGCTATCTTCAAGAAGGCACTGGACAGGCACTTAAAGTCAGTACCTGCCCAGCTGGGCTGTGGTTCGTACATTGGCTTGCATGCGGCCAACAGTAACAGCCTGGTTGATCAGGCCTTGATCCACCATGAGGCCTGGTCACAGACCGGGCCATGGGGGCAGTGACCCCTGAAACCCTCTCCAGGTAGCCCCTGAAGAGCAATTAAATGTAACAAAATAGAAGAGAGCATGTGACAGGGAAAGAGACAGTGAGAGGAGTAACACAGATAGTGATCATGACAAAACTAACAAGCTCACTTTGTCAATACTTTCTTACAGCCTGATGTATCCTCTACTTGTTATTCCTGACTGCTGTGCAGTCTGCTGCTTCAACAGTACTGCCATCCCTGACTACTGTTACAACAATACTGGTTGCCATCCCTGACTACTACAACAACACTGATTGCCATCCCTGACTATTGCTACAGTAACACTGGTAGCCATCTCTGACTACTGTTACAACAACAATGGTTGCCACAAGCCCATCTGTCTGATGCTTGTCACTCATCCATGTGCAGTCTTTTAATTTGTAACCAAAGATTTATTTGTATTTTCATAAAGCAAAAGTCAGAATTTTTATATACATTACAAATTGTTTCAAGTGCACAAACTGTACTACACATAATTCAAGTCAAAGCAGATTAGAAAGCCATGTGGTGGGTAACTGAAACTTATGAAGGCAAATCTAGAGTGAATATAATGAATAGGACATCCAGGACTAAATTTGGATACCTTGCTGTTTACTACACCATACCTGTGACACACCATTTTTGCTTTGCCTTTACACCATTTGTAAACTATTTCAAGACAGCAGATTTAGTAAACAAGTATGAGAAAACATGTAATGCTTTTTGGAACAGTATGTAGCAGCTTTATTTGGCTTCTATCGCATCTCCATGATGACAATTTATCTGGGTAAACTCCTATTTTTAAAGACAAATTTTTCTTCTGTACTTTCTTAAAAATACTGGTTTATTTCTCTGACATCTTCCACCAGTGTTAATTTCAATTTGACATACTCTCTGATCAGGATTAACTTCTTGGAAAGTCTTATTTTTATAATGATATAAGCTATTTTCCCAGATTTATTGTGAAAAACGTCAAACAAATTTTATGTGGGAGAGTACAGTACATTAAAGTACAGAGTACATTACATAGTACAATATAGTGCTGTATATTATAGTACAATACAGTACAGTTAAGTACTGCTAAATTTCATACATATCTCTTCAGTGATAACCAGTGACATTTTTTGCTGGCATCTTGTCTATGACTTACTCTCTTAACTCTCAGAACACAGCACAGCAATACAAGACATCAACACATCTCATTCTTTGGATTAAAATGCAAGCACAAATATTTTCATTACAAACATCAATCATTCTGATCATTAAGTGTTAAAGTCCCACTGAGTCGATCTTATACAACATACCACACAGGAGACTAATGTCATATGAACACCTAGAAGAGTCTACATGCTCTGCATTAACAACAATATATGTAAAGTCTATTGAAATTCATCAGTGTATCACAGATTAAGTCAACCAGAATCATCATTTGTGTCATTATCCTTGAACTTAACTCATCTTTTATAATATGCATATGCCCCCAGGATCACCTTCATCAGAAGCCCAGGAAGCACTAGTCAAATATTAGACTTTACAAACTTAACTACAACATCAACATAATCTAAGTGAACAATGCTCCTCCTCACATTACAGTCTGCCATCAGAAGCAACATTTATTCCATACAAACAGTGAAAAATGTGAAGTTCAGGACTAATCTCTAGCTTTGGCAAATAGGCAGCTAGATCAAAAAATTTCATAGTCTTCTTCATATGATTAGGTCTATGAATCTCCAAGGATTTTATTAATGGTTCCTGGACTCACTATAAGACTTTACACAGTGCACATAAGTGCCATTTTGACCTTAATATAACACATCACACAAAACTTTCTCTTTAAAACAAAATTCCATCATTAGGGGTGTCTTGATGCTAATGAAGGGCTCTTGATTCAAGGAATTACAGCTACTCTCCCCATTCTTAGCCCAAACCTGATTATGTACCTCCCATTCCCCTGACACTGTAAGACCTTCATAAACTTATAATTTTACCATGCAAATTATTATTATAATAATACAGTGGTCCCTTATGATATTAATCAGTTCCAGAAGAGGTATAGTACCTCAAAACTATCGTGACTCAAACTCGAAAATACATGGTTGTATACACTACGTGCTATTGTGCCTTTATGTTCTTTCTACGTGATTTTATGGTAATTCATTCCAAGACCCCAGAAGTGCAACTTTGATTACCTTGGACTTGATGACTTGTTAGTGTGGTTGTGGGGAAGAGGTTACTGGCTGGAAGAAGCTCCTTCCAACTGTTTTCTCTTAAAAAAAACTGTGAAGAGTTGTCTGTTTTTGTCACTTTCTTCTGAAGCTCTCAAAATAAGATGAAACAATATTTTCAAAAACATAGAATGTGAGTTCAGTTTTGTCTTGGTGCTTTCCTATGATTCTTTTCATACAAGTAAACAACTCCTGAATTTTATGAGTCATTTAAATATTCTTTATTATTTTTATTTGCTTGATAAAAGTAGAGATAGTTGATTGCAAAAGCCATACTCATGCACCAATGCACTAATTCGAACTCATGTTTTTTCACAATTTCTTGCTTGATCTTCAGATTAATTGAATAGGTACTGTCCACTTTAGGGGCCAAGATGACTTGATAACACAAAAGATGGTGCAATTAAATAATCCAGAGTTGGTGCAAGCAATGCATGTGGTAACAATAAACTGTAGTGCAATTGCTGCTACTGGCTGAGATGCATCCATAGAGACATACATTCCCATTGCTGATTGGCTGCTAAGCCACCCCCACTGGCACTCCTAAGGAAATATTGTAACTCAAGCCCATCATGACTCAAGGGACCACTGTAATAATAATATAATAATGATCTTGAAATACAAAATTAATGCTAGCATTTCAATCTAAGTAAAACTGATGTAATAGTCATGTAATAATGTACAGAATCAATTAAGCAACACACTGTACTGTCAACAATGAATTTCTGAAATATTACCGAGAATAAGGCTACAACTTCCTTTCATTGTTCTTTTTACGAATTCTCTCAATTTTTCCACTTCATGCATTACATTATTGGGGAAAAGGTAATATCTGGAACATAATAAATGCCACTAATGGTGGGTTCCTAAAAACTGAAAATTTTTGATAATACAATACTAAACTTTATGAAATAAGTAGGTTTAACCTTTCTGTGATTTATTATTATCATTATAATAATAATAACTATTGATATAACATTCTTTTGTCTTTTTCAATGCTCCAAGATTATAATTCTGCCCCATAGTGAAGATTTTTGAAGATTTATAATTTATACTATTCCTGTTATATTTTAATGTGTGTTTATGGTAATGGCTTCATCATATGATATGGCAGCAGGTGCATGGCCCATACGTACACATTACCAATTGTAAAATGACCAACTTATTTTCAGTGGTGAGGTTTAATGGCGTACAGTAAGCTTCACACATGCCAAACTTTGTATGACCCCCTACTATATGTTCTGTACTTTCCTGTGAGTAAAATAGTTCACATATGATAGTGTTGTATTCCATAATCAAAAATTTTTTGATTATTTCTACAAAACACTTGTAATGATATTGGGAATGAAAAATTTTCTCTAACTGGTTGTTCTTAAACATGATAGTGTTTGAGAGTCAAGGTTCTTACATGACTTTTTATCCATTTAACTAGCTGGAAAGTTTCACACTTAAGGATCATTCATGAGTAAGAAAAAAAAAAATAAGTCCCACTTGTCGTTATATTTAAGGATGGAGTGCTCTGTCATTTATATGTAACCCATTAATATGTTAATCTCCTTTTTCATTAGGAAAAAATCACTACAGTCAAAGTTTACTTACTGTTATTCCAAATTAAAAATTATTATATTACTTGTATATAAATTATACAGGTTCCACTGCTGACTCAAAATACAACATTACCTGTAAGAGAGCATGAAAGGATTGAAATTCAAATTTAAAAAAGTTAGAAAGTACTGGAGTAAATGTATTGTATTAAGGCTATATTTTAGGCTATGTAGAGCAACATTTTCCCCACATATGGCATTAAATGTTCAGAAAATGAAAGTAAATAAAATGTAGTCTTTCAGTTTCAAAATAGAGACTATTTCACTGGCTAACAATGCAGTATCAACAAGTCAAGTACATATGCTGAAACAGAGGCTATAACATTAATAATAAATAAACACTAGCATAATGAAAAGAAATTGCTTGTAGTGATACATACATTTATATAAGTAACTTTATGCCACTCTATAATGCTACTTAATACTTGTGGATTATACCTAAGTTAATTGACTAGAACAGACCTGAACAGTTTTGCATGAAGGAATCCCAGACTGCAAAATTACAAAAATCTACTTCAAAGACAATTTATGCTTAATATTTAAAATGAACATAATGTATACTGTGGGTGCAAAGAAGCATTGATGTAGTTGTCCTCTGATGTAACCTGCCCATGACTGTGTGCTCTATGTGCCATCACTAGTGCTAAGGAATACAACTTCACTGGCAGGAGATTATTCACACTTCTGGGAAAATCTTACATACCACCTGGCTTGGGCTGTGTTGTGTCATATGCTCGAATCACTTCTGACTGACCCATTACTCCATGCTCCTCTTGGGAAAATGCATAACCATCTGTTGAGAGAAAAGATGTTAATGCTATGTAATTAATGTGTTTGAAATATTAATTTTATATTTATTATAACAGGAAAACATTCCTCATAACCTGGGTTATATAAAAAATATTATACATACAAAACAAATGATTCTGTATACAATGCACAATGGAGGCCTGGTCACAGACCGGGCCGCAGGGGCGTTGACCCTGGAACTCTCTCCAGGTAAACACAAAATGACCCCCAATATATATATATATAGACATACTATATGCACATACACACTCTGGTAATGAGATTTTATGGTTAGCTGATGTTATGTGGGAGAATATTTGAGAGGAAAATTTGTTTAGGGTAACCAAGTATCTAGGGTAATCAGAACATCCTTTATCCTGAAAAACAGAGATAAACAGAAGAAAATCCATGACACTGGGTTTATCAAAAAAGCTGATTCCAATGATGAAAGAACTTTTCATCTTACAAATAAAATTATTAGTATGTGGACAGTGCATGGTAAGAATAATTATGTCATTCCTGATAGTGTAAATATGAGTAAAGACATGGGAGAGAGCAGGAAAAAAGATATTGTTATAAAGTGTTCATTCCTTGGCACTAGCAACAAGCCTGGAGTAACAACACTGATGTAGTT
This sequence comes from Cherax quadricarinatus, assembly GCF_038502225.1. Classification (NCBI taxonomy): domain Eukaryota; kingdom Metazoa; phylum Arthropoda; class Malacostraca; order Decapoda; family Parastacidae; genus Cherax; species Cherax quadricarinatus. Next base: position 25,447,769 of record NC_091329.1, read on the forward strand.
CTGTTAGGTTTAGTATTTGTGAGTGATGTTCATGGATAGTTATGTATTACATTGGTAGGAAATGACAGAGATAAAAAAGAAAATGATAAGATTTTTAAAACAGATAAATGCAGTCTGGCTTCAATTTATTGAATCTGAACTAGTGTTTTGCTCTTATAAAACTGGCACTTTAGAACTAATAGATTTGTTACAAATACTGATCTGTAGTTACAACCATTGCAAACACTGAAAATATTTTAAATATATACATAATTTTTTCTTAGTTTTCTTACCGAATGCAATCATACTTTGTGTGTTCATTTTATGCCTGTACAGAAAGCCCACATCTGTTTCATAGAGATTGATCAAGAACTACTTTTTTTAATTTTGTGATTTTTATATGACTGAAATATATTATTTTTCTCAGTTTTACCAAATGCATTTATATTTTGTGTAGGTTTATTCATATTCTGTGTATCTTCATTTTATGTATGTATGGTAGAGACTGTTCAAGAACTAAAGATTTTCTTAAGACTGAAATATAAATATTTTTCTGAGTTAGTTTTCTACCAGATGAACTGGTATTTTGAATACGTTCTTGTTATGTATATGTGTGGAGAGTTTATCATTTGGTAGAGATTATTTACGAACTGTAGAATAAATAAATAAAATTGTTTGGTTGGGCTGTGGCAGCAGCCACTGCTGCCAAGCTCTAGACATACTCAGAAAGTGAAGCATGTTATGTCAAACCCTCCATCACAATTATACTCACCACTGCTTTTCTACAATATATACCCATCCACCCTCTCCCACCTTCCCCTTAATGCCCCATCCCCTCCTTCCCATTCTTCCCTCTTACTCCCCTCCATTCTCCATCTGTGAGATGGTCCTGTTGTTCCCTACCCCTACACATATATATTCTACTGCAAATTGAATTGTGCATCTGTTCTGTTTAATAACAAGTCATCCTAACAAATTTTAGATCTATTTCTCACATACAGTTATCAGAAAATTTTTTAAATTATTTAGGCTAGACTACCATCTATCAATAAAAGTAAAAGTCCAGAACTGAACCTCCAGTCACTTCACTGCAGACCAGGACTGAAAATAATATAATGCAAACCATGCCAAAATTATCAATAACAAAAAATTTCAATATTTAACTATAATGCCACTATAACCACTATAGGGACATCTCTGCACTCCTAGAGTCACTAAAGATTAATCCAACCTTCATTATTCTCTCTGAAACTTGGCTCAGTCACAACACTACAGATATTTACAACTTAATAGGATGCACGGTCATTCACAGCTGTAAACCTGATCAAACGAGTGGGGAACAGCAATCTACTACACAAATGTGATGAAATGTACTTATTCAGCCTGCACCAGAGACAATCTCTGAAAATATGTAGTTGCATAATTCTCAACCAAGAACTTGAAAACCCTCTTATTATAGGATCTGTCGACAAATCACCACACACCAGGAGAAACCCTCGCCTCAAGTGCCTAATCATTAGCAGAAACCTAAACCTCATTTAATACTTGCTAGGGCCTTCAACATCTTCCTCATTCATTCAGATGAGCCCGTAGCAGTGGTGGGCATAGTTCCGCTAATCCATTAACCGCTAATAGCATTATTATTATTATAATCAAAAAGAAGCGCTAAGCCACAAGGACTATACAGCGCTGCAGGGCAGGAAGGAAGCGAGGGCATCAGGTGGCAAAAGGGAGATGGATGAGCAACAGGTTACGGATAACAGCGGGGCAGTGGATGGTGAAAGGGTAAAGGGCAGCAAGAGACTGAACCAGAAATGGCTGAGGGGAGTGCGAAAAGTATCATCAGAGTTTGTGGAGTAAATCAGTCGTTGTCAAGAAGTCAATGAGAGAGTCAGGATTAAAGGAGGGTCCATCAGCAAGAAGGGAAGGTAAAGAGAGAGTAGGAGAACGAAGACGACGTTGGAGGTAAATTCTGCGTGCTCGTTGATAGAGAGGGCAGTCTAACAGAATGTGGCTAATCGATACTGGAACTTGACACTGCTCACAGAGAGGAACAGGGTGCCTCTCCATGAGATACCCATGAGTAAGACGAGTGTGGCCAATGCGAAGGCGGGAGAGAGTGGTCTCCCAACCTCGGCACTGATGACAAGAAGACGGCCAGTAACCTATGCTCGGTTTAATAGAATGAAGTTTGTTACCGAGCAGAGTTGACCAACGTTGTTGCCAACGGGTGCGAAGGTGGGTAGCTATTGCAGCAAAATAGTCCAGAAATGGAACACCTCGATAGGAAATTGGTAGGTCATATACTGCTGACCGCGCAGCAGTGTCTGCCTGTTCATTGCCCTGTACGTCGACATGACCAGGGACCCAACAAAAAACAATATCTTTATGTTTGGTAGAGATACGGCGTAGCCAAAGTTGGATACGGAGAACTAGGGGATGAGATGTATCAAATTTTCGTATAGCCTGTAGAGCACTAAGGGAGTCTGAGACTACTACAAATGATGACACAGGCATAGATGCGATACGAATAAGTGCTGCAAGAATGGCATACAGTTCAGCAGTAAAAATGCTAGCTGAAGATAGTAAATGCCCTCGTACGACGCTGTCCGGAAACACTGCTGCGAATCCGACGCCGTCTGAAGACTTAGAGCCATCTGTGTACACAGCGGTGGCATGAGAATGGGAGTGGAAGTGATCAAGAAAAAGAGAGCGGGAAGCCACCGTAGGCAGTTGAGCTTTCGAGCAAGGGAGTGAGAAAGAACAGACCCGAACAGCTGGAACTTCCCAGGGGGGTAGGGAAAAGTGAGATGCTACATGAACATATAAAGGTGGTAACTGAAGGGAAGACAAGAGTGAAAGTAGGCGAAGAGAAAAGGGACGGAGCAAACAGGGGCGGCGAACGAATAAAGAATGTCTACTAATATCGGTGACCATTCTATAAATGGAAGGATTGTGTAGATCGTGAGAGCGTACATAGTAACGAAGGCAATGGGCATCACGGCGATCAGACAAGGATGGAACATTTGCTTCTGTATAGAGGCTCTCAACAGGGGAAGAGCACCAAGGCACAAACGTAAGCCTTGGTGATGGATAGAGTTAAGGCTAGAGAGAGTAGCAGGAGAGGCCGCGGAATAAATCTGGTCACCATAATCGAGTTTCGATAAAACGAGGGCTGAATGGAGGCGAAGCAGAGTTCGACGATCAGCTCCCCAGGAAAGATGAGCAAGGGTTTTAAGAAGGTTTAGCCGGCTGTGACAAGTTGCCTTCAGAGAGGTAATGTGAGGTTTCCAGGTTAACCGACGGTCAAAGAGAAGGCCTAGAAACCTGACTGTATCACGTTCGGGGATACGGGAGCCATAGAGATACAAAGGATGATCGGAGATAACAGAGCGTCTAGTGAAAGTAATTTGGTGAGTTTTGGTACTTGAAAATTTAAACCCATGTGTGGTGGCCCAAGTGGAAACACGGTCGACCGCATGCTGGAGAGAAACTGCAATAAGGTGACAGTCAGCGCCTGCACAAGCAATAGCGAAGTCATCAACATAGAGTGATGACCAAATATTGGGTGGAAGAACAGAGGCCAAATCATTTATAGCAAGGAGAAAAAGTGTTGTGCTTAGAACACATCCCTGAGGGACACCTTCAGCTTGGACGAAGTCCGGGGAAAGAACATTATTGACTCGAACACGGAAATGTCTGTCAGTTAAAAAGTTCTTAAGGAAGGATGGTAGATTGCCTCGGAGGCCTAAGGAATGGGCCTGGGCCAAAATATTATACCTCCAAGTTGTGTCATATGCCTTCTCAAGGTCAAAAAATATGGCAATAACTGAGTGATTATTCGCAAAGGCATTACGAACATACGTATCCAAGCGTAGTAAGGGGTCTATGGTAGAACGACCCTTACGAAAGCCATATTGACTAGCGGAGAGACTGTTGTGAGTGTCTAAATACCACATTAAACGTCGATTTACGAGGCGTTCCATCACTTTGCAAACTGCACTTGTAAGAGCGATGGGGCGATAGTGGGAGGCATCATGTCCTGTAGTACCCGGTTTGCGGAAAGGGAGAACAATGGCAGATTTCCACAGCTGGGGAAGAACTCCTTGTGCCCAAATAAGATTGAAGAGGTGTAAGAGGACTACAAGGGCTGACCGATGTAAATGTTGTAACATACGAATATGAATGTCATCAGGCCCAGCTGCCGATGATCGGCAAGCTGAGAGCGTTGCCTCCAGTTCTTGAAGTGTAAAAGGCACATTATACTGTTCTTCTCCGAGAGAAGAAAAGTCCAAGGGTACTAACTCTCTGGCAGACTTTGAGGAAAGAAACGAGGGGCATAGATGGAGCCCTCGGGAAATATGGACCAGATGTGTGCCAAGTTCAATGGCAACGTCGAGAGGGTTTGCTATATCAACACCAGTGACCCGTAGAACAGGAGCCGGGTCAGGAGAGTATTTACCACTCAATTTCCTCACTTTTTTCCAGACTGCACTCATAGAAGAAGCAGAGGTGATGGTGGAAACATAGTCTCGCCAACAAGTGCGTTTAGCGTCACGGATGACACGGCGAGCGATCGCACGCTTCTGCTTAAAATCAACAAGTCTCTCAGCGGTTCTATTGTACCGGTACCTGCCCCATGCAGCACGTTTCAAACGTACTGCACGAGCACAAGCAGGAGACCACCAAGGCACGCACTTCTGAGAATGCCTGCCTGAGGTTTGGGGTATAGAATGAGAAGCTGCGGTATAAACTGATGTCGAGAAGATGTGTAGGAGCTCATCAATGGAGGATGAAGAAGGAACCTCACTAAAAGCAGTGAGGTGTGAGTAAAGATCCCAATTTGCCCAATCAAATTGCCAGCAAGGGCTACGGAAAGGTGGTGAATAGGAAGGAGAAGTAAGAATGATCGGAAAATGATCGCTGTCATGTAAGTCTGGTAGAACAGACCAGGTGAAGTCTAGTGCAGTGGAGGAAGAGCAGACTGATAGATCGATGCAAGAGAGAGTATGAGTACGAGGATCAAAATGGGTGGGAGTACCCGTATTTAAAACATGGAGGGGGTGAGAGGCAAGAAAAGCCTCCAACTGAATGCCACGTGAGTCACAATGAGACCCCCCCCAGAGAAAATGGTGGGCATTAAAATCACCTAGTAACAGAAGTGGTGGTGGTAAGGATGAAACAAGAAAGGCAAAGTCTGGGATAGAAAATGCTCGAGAAGGAGAGAGATATAAAGAACATATTGTAAACCACTTATTCAAGTGGATACGGGCTGCAGTGTAATGCAGCGAGGTATGGACAAATAGTTGACAGTACGGAATATCATTGCGTAGAAGAAGGGCACTTTCATTAAAGGTCCCATCTGAGAAAGGATCCGAAGAATACAATAAATTATAGCCTGAGATAGGTTGGAAAACAGCCGAGTGTAATTTTGGTTCTTGTAAGCAAGCACCAACAGGGGAAAACCTGGAAAGCAACATCTGAAGCTCACCCCGATTACCCCTGAGGCCGCGGATATTCCACTGTAAATAGGCCATGATTGGCGATGAAGAAAATATCAGGAATCTGTAGGTAAAGGCACCTACGGACTAGAGGGGTTAGAAAAGTCAACGTGTGGTGGCATTGGAAGATGTTCAAGTAGCGAAGGAACGGAGCGTTGCGAAGAATGGGGTTGTGAAGATGGAGGAGAGGGAAGAGAAGGAACAGGAAGTGAATCAGTGTCCATTGAAGGTTTAGTCTCTGCAATATATTCTGAAATGGCTTCAAGTGTTTCTGAATTCAAAGATGTATGGGAAACCATATTGGAGATAGGAGGAGGAGGGTGAGTAAAGATTGGGACAGTAATGGACTGTACCAAAGTAGAGGGGGAGGGAAAAGTGTAAGGGACTGGAGATGAAGTGTGGGGGGGGACAGAAGAGGCAGAAACCTGGGAGGTGACAGAAGAGGGAGAAACTTGGGAGGGGACGGGGGTGGAAGGCATAGTACGAGGAGGAGGGTGAATCTCCACACTTGTAATAGAGCCAGAGAGAGGGGAAGAACTAGGTACAGAGACTGGAAAGGTAAAGTGTGGAGGTGGAAGAAGGGAAGGAAGGGGCAAAGAAGATTTGAGCAATGTGGATTTTTTGGACTTCTGAGTAGAGGGGCGATTGGTATTAGGTGTCGTACGAGGTCTTGTCGATACTGGGGCTTGTGAGGAAGGACGCGAAGATGTGAGAACAGACTGAGTTGTAGTCGGGACGTCAGAGCCAAGGACAGCAAAAGGATTAGATGCCGTAGTGGCTATGGGAGGGGTAACAACAGAGGAGGCTGCAGAAGATGGGACCCCAGAAGTGGGGGGACGTTTGGAAACACGAGAATAAGAAACACGGGGTAGTCTCCCTTGGAGGCGGAGATGAGTAACTGCCATAGCGTAAGGGAGACCTTCTGCCTCTTTGAGGCAACGGATTTCACGTTCATTTAAGTAGACCTGGCAACGGCGGGAGTACGAAGGGTGAGCTTCATTACAATTAAGGCAAGATGGAGGTTGACTGCAAGATGTATTAGAATGGTCGTCGGCACCACAGACTGGGCATTCGGCCATAGATCTGCAATATTTCGCTGGGTGACCAAAACGCCAGCAATTTCTACATTGTTGCGGTGTAGGTATCACCTTTCGAACTTGTAACCGATGTCCCGCGACATATACAGAGGACGGGAGTTCTCGGCTGTCAAAAGTTAAACGAGCCACATTGCAAGGGTAACGTCTCCGCCCCCGGGCAGGAAGGACCTAAGTGTCTACTTTGAGGATTGGGAGATCCTGGAGTTCCAGCTGTTCAAAAATGTCATTGCCACATGACTGGAAATTCTGTTGGACTATGGTATGGGGCAGAATGCTTGGGTAGCATTCTGGACAGTGACGATGCGCGTACCGCTCTTGAGAGCGTGAAATGAAATATCTCTGCCAACATGACGCAGGAGCGCTTTGGCAATACTATGGTCAGAAAGGTAGGCAGAAGAAGAAGTTGGTCTTAAAGTAAAGAATTTAGTCCATTGTGTGGTCCGAAACTGAGCGTGGAGAGGGAGTGCTTGACGTGTCGGTCGTTTCCGAGTAGAATGGGAAGGTAACGACGGAGCATCATCAGGAGATTGACGTTGGCGTTTAGGAGTAGGACCGGAGTTGGTCCGGCATGAAATGGGTGGGCGATTCGAAAATTGCCGTACCGTAGAGGGAGAAGCCGGAAGCATAGTCAAAGGAGAGCGGAGTTCAGACAAATCGAAGGAGTCAGTCGAAGCCCCGGTACCTGAAGCGGGTGAGGAAACAGCACCAGCAAGAGGTACAGGGGCATCAGGAGTGTCCGAAGAGTGGTCTAAACACAAGGCAGGGTCAGAATGGGGTGCGGTATCAAGAAGGGGCCCGGGGGTAGTGGTTTCATGGACTAGGGCTGCCATGGTTAGGTTACTCCTTTGCTTTTTGTTTTTAAGAAAAAAAAAGAAGAAAAGAAAATAAAAATAAAAAAAAGAATAAAAAAAGGGGGGAGCGGGGAGGAATAGTTCCCAGGAGGAATGAAAGGGCCGGAAATCTCCCTCCGCGCCCAAGAGGACTCGACACCGCTAGTAGCGCAGATGCAGCATGGAACCCGTGCCATATCCTACCCTTCATGCCAGTAAACCAGCAATCTGGGATAGCAACCTCACATCTGCCGAGCTACCTCGGTGGACAAAAGAGAGGGCGGCCGGATATCCGCCACAAAGCATACCTCCTTCAGCCACCACCCCCGGAATCCGAAAGGTGGCTTCCAGAGATACACCCGTCGCCCAAAAGACACCCAAAGCTACTCCGGGATACCGGAGAGGGATCGGGACATCCCTAGGCAATCCAGATTCCACGGCAAACTACGCCACCGCCAAGAAACCTCAACGGAATGGGATGGACCCCGGTGTCCTTTCCCCTACCTAGGAACTAGCGCGCCTGTGGGAGAAATCACGAAGGCTAAAAAGAGGAAGGGCAAAAGGGAGGGGTGAGGAGGAGGAGGAGGAATGGAAAAAGGGGAGGATGGGGAGGATGGGATAGGGGAGGGGAGAATGGGGGGTAATTAGGTTCGGTCTGAGGAAGAAGACCGACAGGGCTAATTCCTCAGACCAAGAGCCTCTTCACCACGCCAAGGAGCCCCCCTTGAAGAGGCCGCTAATAGCAGAACTAACTTTTTGTTTAGCGGATTAACGTTTCCGCTGACTTTGGAAACCATTAACGGACCAATTAGCTTCCACTAAATAAAGTTCTGCTAACTTTGAGTCTGCTAAAAAAAAATTTGTATGTTGTTGGTAGTCGGAAAGCAATGCCTTTTCAGCGGCGTACGTGTTTCTTCCTGTCTGTTGTGGGCGTTTTTCCAACAGTCAGTCAGGTATGCTATTGGCTGACTACGTGTAAATGTGACTTGTCAATGCAGCGGCAGCAGCATTGTTATAGTCTTACAGTGTCAGCGATCACTGGGGTGTGTTGTCACTTATTGTTATGAACAGGGGAGACGTTTCTGTTCTGCCTGAGGTGTTGTTGAGGAGTCTGAGGGCCAGGAGTCGCAGAACCCGTGGCCCCACCTGGATGACTATTTTGTCCTCAAGTCAAGGGATACGAATGCCAATACGTATAAGATATTCATAAGGTATAAGCACTTATTAAATTACTACTAGAGCTTTTTTTATATTTTCTTAATTTTCATGGGTATTGCAAGTTATGACAGTGTTGTAAAGTAACCAAGTAAAACTACCTGAATACTGTACTTGAGTAACTTTTCTCAGTGTTTACTTTTCAATAATTACTGATGATGTAACGAGGAACGCATCTTTATCAGATTGTAGTGAAGTAACAACAGACTTCAGTACTTAAGTAAAAGTAAAATTAGTGAGCAATTCCAGTACTTTTTAAAAAGTAAATACCGACATTGTGTAGTTTTAAAAATAGGTCAGATAAATACATGAGTCGGTGTGGGTGGGTGTGAGTTGGACCTGACTAGCTTGTGCTACTAGGTCAGATGCCATGCTCCTTCCTTAAGTGAATGTGACCTGACCTGACTAGGTTAGGGCATTGGCTTAAGCCGGTAGAACTGGACCTGCCTGGCATGGGCCAGTAGCCTGCTGCAGTATTCCTTCTTTCTTATGTTCTTAAAAAAGTTACTTAAGTACAGTACTCAAGTAGTTTTACTTCGTTACTTTGCAACACTGGTACAGTGGACCCCCGACCACTGAAGGCATCGTCTAATGATAAATTCGACTAACGAAGCACATGAGCGTAAAAATTTTGGCCCGACCAACGATGAAAAACTCGACCAACATGATTCGTCCCGAACCTGTCTGTCCAGACTGAGCACCAGGGCAGACGGTTCCACGCATACATTCGATACATTTTGTATTATCCGTTGTTTTTAGTGCTTGTAACTGCTAAATAAGCCACCATGGGCCCAAAGAAAGCTTCTAGTGCCAACCCTGTGGTAAAAAGGGTGAAAAATACTATCAAAATACTATTGTACCATGGTCAGCTGCTGTTGCACCACAGTCAGCTGCTGCTTCACCACCGTCAGCTATACTACTAGAAGATGTGGAGAGTGTTGTTGGTATGGCTTAACGAGAAACAATTACCGAGAAACAATTAACCCCAGAGGGTTAGCCACCCTGGATAACCCAAGAAAGTCAGTGCGTCATCAAGGACTGTTTAACTTATTTCAATTGGGGTCCTTAATCTTGTCCCCCAGGATGCGACCCACACCAGTCGACTAACACCCAAGTGAACATGAAAAAATGCCTGGAACTAGTGCTCATATTGGTGAATTTAAGGCCAGCAAAGGTTGGTTTGAGAGATTTAAGAATCGTAGTGGCATACACACTGTGACAAGGCATGGCGAAGCTGAAAAATTCCAACCCCAACAAGTGTTCAATTGTGACGAAACAGGCCTGTTCGGGAAGAGCTCAATGGACAGATTTTTGGTGTGACAGAGGTCTAGTGACTCAAGTTGTTCCCAGATTAATACACCTCCATCTCCCCTCCTCCCATCTCATCACTACATTTTCAATAAAGGTGTCATTTATTCTTCATTTAGTACAGTACAGTATTTATTGTGTATGTATCCTTCTTTTTCTGTGTAGGAAAATGTATATTTCATGTGAATTTTTTTTTTTCAAACTTTTGGGTGTCTGGAACGGATTAATTGGATTTCCATAATTTCTTATGGGGAAAATTAATTTGACTAATGACAAGCTCTCTGGAACTGATTAATATCGTTGGTCAAGGGTCCACTGTACTTATACTACTTGAATATTAAAGATGAATACTATTTGCTATGGGGCTTCAGTACAGCGACAAGTGTGTCCTTGTCGGTCGCTCGCGTTACATCACAAAATTAAACAATTGCTATTGTCGCACTAGCGGCACTTGATCATCATATGACCTTGGCATTCTATATTTTATTAGGAAGCTCTCCAGGTCTGTTCTAGAAGTCTTAAAAGTAAAAGTAGAAGACCAAAAAACTAAACCAAATCTGAATTAATGTGAAAAAATTAGCGTTTAGCGTTAGCTTCCGCTAATTTTTTCAGCCGTTTAGCGTTAGTGGAGCTAATTTTTTATTTAGCAGATTAGCATTTAGTAAAGCTAACTTTTTGGTTAGCTGTGCCCACCACTGGTCCCTAGTAGCTGATTTCCTGTATATGTACAATTGTTTATTAACACCCTTGATAACCAAGCCTACAAGAATAACAGATTACTGTAGCATAGCTAGATCAAATATAGACAAGTATTTCAGCTCCTCAGAAAGCAGGCATCATTGCAGATAATACTACTGATCACTAACCCACCTTCCTAGTCACTAATTCATCAAAATTACCTGCATAAAACTAGTAAAATCTCCTATAGGCTTCATGGGAGATATCAGTGAATAACTTTAAAGTGGCAATCAGCAGCACTGACTGGCAGGGAGAGCTGCTCAATTACCAAGACATTAACTTTAATGTTCACATACTCCTTCACAATACAAAGCCTCTACAACAGACATTGCCCATTAAAAGCCAAACTGGTGACAAAAAATTGATTAAATAACCCATGATTAACTAATGGTATCCTCAGGTCCACTGACAAAAAGCAGAGCTATGAGAAGCAGGATATATTAGGATTAATACCTAAAGAACATGTCAAGAGATATACTCTAACACTCACAATCCTCATACAGAAATCAAAACAGGTATATTATGCAAACAAATTCAGTCTTATTAACCCTTTCAGGGTCCAGAGGACAAATTTCGAAGTGTGCACCAGTGTCCAAGAATTTTCAAAAAATAATTTTGTTATTTTTTCTTATGAAATGGTAGAGAATCTTTTTCTGAAGGTAATAAAACAAAAAGTTTGAAATTGGATGCAAAACTGACAAAATTATGCTGTCATGAATTTTGATGTCAGCGATGTTTACGCATCGGCGATTTTGCCAACTTTGACCCCCATTTTAGGCCAGTTACATTGTTCCAGTTGACCAAATTCTTAGCTATTTCACTAGTATTACTTCTATTCTATCGATTGAGCACAAGAAATCACCAAGTCAACTCTTTCAACTACAAAATAAAGTGATCGGAAATTAGTAATTTGGCCAATTTAATGCAAATTTCAAAATATGTATTCCAATTTCAAAATAGGGTCCAGAATAAACAATACAGGCATTCCTGGCACTAAACTAACATTTCCTCTATTCATTAGTTATGTTTTCAAGCTTTACAAATGAATTCCATTTTTATTTTTTATTCACATAATGAATTTTTATTCAAACCAAAAAATAGAAGATTTACTGTTATGCAATATTGTAATAATTGTATAAATAATATCACCACATTTGTGAACATATATTAGACCCACCAGCTCGTGTGTATTAGACATGTGAGGTCATTTGTTTATTCTTAAACATCGGCAAAAATTTAACATTTCTGCTACTTTGAGCTCAGTTTCAAGCCATTTTCAGTACTAAAACCAATCAAAATCATCTCTATTTCTGTAATGTATCTTCCATTCTATCAAATGAGACCAAGAAATCGCAAATACAACTATAAAAAAATTCGAAAAAACACTGCAAAGCCGCTGTTTTAATAGAAAATTATGGTCTCAGTTTTTTTCTCTCAATTATGCACTGTGTGCTGCAGAATTTGTTTTATGTGGTGCACACATACCACATAGACGTATTCTCTCATATCTAGGCACAAATTTACCACTCACAGCATATCAGAGTGAGCTGAGCTCATGGTGTAGATCTACGGTTTGGACTCTCAATGTAAAGCCATAGATCTACGGCATAGACCCTGAAAGGGTTAAAGGAAATATAAAAAATTGGAAACTAGTAAGTTCCAAGTCCAAAGAAATAGTTCTAAATAAACCTCCCCTCAAAGAAGAGTAAAAAGACACAATACCATGACTGGAACAATACACAAATAACCCGCATACAGGAGAAAGAAACTTATGATGATGTTTCTGTCTGACTTGTACCATTAACTCACACATGACTAGTTAAAGGTTTAAGCTGGACCAAAACGGCATCATAAGTTTCTCTCCTCAATGTGCTTCAGAGGCAGCAAACAAATTAAATAACTTCCTTTTGACCACTGGAACAAATCTAGCCAGCAAAATCCCAAATTCTCTTGCCCATGTAAGTGATTACCCCACTGATAACCATCCAAGCTTGCTGTGCATAACCTAACTACCTCACTGAGGGTACCTCTATAATTATGCCATTGAAATATAAAGCAGAAACAAAGCACATATCTTTCTTTCAACGCACCAGCCGTATCCCACCGAGGTGGGGTGGCCCAAAAGGAAAAACGAAAGTTTCTCCTTTTACATTTAGTAATATATACAGGAAAAGGGGTTACTAGCCCCTTGCTCCCGGCATTTTAGTTGCCTCTTACGACACGCATGGCTTACGGAGGAAGAATTCTGTTCCACTTCCCCATGGAGAACAAAGCACATATACAAGAAAGTTCCCCCATGTGTTATCTTCACTTATTATGGCACTGTTCAATAAATAGAAGCCAAAACTCTCCTAACATACTTAAACTAGCAAGAGTTACACCACTCTAAAAAAAAGTGGTGACCCTACAGAGATCATTTCAATATGTACATAATTTCAATGTAGTTTATTTGTGGTTGACCAATTCCTCTTCTGCAACCTGTCTCATTAAACTTATGATTGTAGTGTATTATCCAAGCTATACTAGCTTAATTTTCATTCTAGAACTGGATATAAGTATGTAGTGTGTTAGCCTTAAGATTAGTTTGCACAAAATGCATTTGCCTAATTAGGGCTTTCTTCTGAGCTGTATATTTATCATATTATATCTGTATTATAATAAGATTAAACTCAAAATGTAATTGTAAAACTTAAGAAATAAATAATTTTAATTTTCATGTTTTTACAAAAGTGCCAGCAAATGATATACATGATATAAGCAAAAGTAATAAAAAGTGTGAAGCATGAGCAGAAAACAGGAACCCATCATTCTAGAAAATACAGAGAACCACTGTTTAAGGCTAATAAAACAGTCACCCATTTGACTGTCTTAGCCATAGTGAAACATCCATTTTCAAGAGGATGGGCTGTTATTAATATGTATATATTTTTTTTTAAATAATGTTTATAATTATTTTTAAGAGAAAGGGAACAATACTGAATGTAAGATACAGTGGAACCCCGAATATCGGCCTTAATTTGCTCCGGAAGGCTGTCTGAGTGCCATTACTGAACAAATTTGTTCCCATAAGGAATACATAATGTAAATTAGATTAGCCCATTTCAGACCCCCAAAAATACACTTACAAAAGCACTTACAAAAATACATTTACATAACTGTTCGAGTTGGGAGCTGTTCGAAATTCGAGGTACCACTGTATTGATTAAATATTCTTGGTTACAATAGTGAAATTACTGTAGATACAGAATACTATGGCTTGTAAATGTGTCTCCAATTATAACATGATGGGTGTCTATGGGGAAAATAGGTTTCAGGTACCAAGCACTCAATTTACAATCAGTTTTCAAGAATGGATTAATGTTGTAAGTTGGGCCATACTATATAGCAGCCAACCATACTCAACCAAAATGAACTTTAATGTAAACAACAACAGCAATAATAATAGTAATAATAATTGAGAGCAGTATGTGGTGTGAATATTTTACAAATAAATTGGAGCAAACATTATTCTTATTTTTATTATATGTATTAAAAAATGAGTGCCAAAATGCATTGGCTAACAACAGAGAGGTGGTTCAAGTTAGTGAAGTTGAGTGTTAGAGAATATGTAAAACTAACCTGAAAGTTGGTGTAATAGGTTAGTATTTGTTAAAATATCATAGAGGAAGTCTTAGTCAAAGGTGGTGCTTTTGGCAAGGGGGAAGCAGTGAAAGTGTGTGATGTTGAAGATGTAAGACATCAGTACACTGATAGATAGAACAGTCCTTGCAGAGGTGCTGGGCATCTTTCCATATGGCTGATTTATAAATGTCTGAGAATGGTTTCCTATACATGACAGCTATAGGGAGATTATGCCCAGGAGACTGAGGTTTGACAGAAAACAATACTGTTACTAGTAGTTCTGGAGATTTCAAAATGGTGCTGGAAAACGGTCTGTGAAAGTGATTCCCCAATGGGAAGCTGGCAGATTGTGAATGGTGGACTGAGCTGCTGAATCTGCATAATCTTTACCCTGAACATCAGTGAACTCAGAACCCAGCAAAGAACAACACAACCATTGTTATATGAAGCACTATAGTACACAGGAAATCATATTTGTGGATAGTCGGTAACATTCTCTGAGAATCTAAAATAAGAACAGATGAGACAGATGATGTCATAATGGATAAACTCCATTGTTCCCAGAATTTTACTGAAATGTGTCCTCTTCAAGGGGGGCTCCTTGGCGTGGTGAAGAGGCTCTTGGTCTGAGGAATTAGACCTATCGGTCTTCTTCCTCAGACCTAACCTAATTACCCCCCAATCTCCCCTCCCCTATCCCATCCTCCCCTTTTTCCTTTCCTCCTCCTCCTCCCTTTTGCCCTTCCTCTTTTTGTCCTTTGGGATTTCTCCCACAGGCACGCTAGTTCCTAGGTAGGAGAAAGGATACCGGGGTCCATCCCATTCCGTTGAGGTTCTTAGCGGTGGCGTAATTTGCCGTGGAATCTGGATCACCTGGGGATGTCCCGATCCCTCTCCGGTATCCCGGAGTAGCTTTGGGTGTCTTTCGGGCGACGAGTGTATCTCTGGAAGCCACCTTTCGGATTCCGGGGGTGGTGGCTGAAGGAGGTATGCTTTGTGGCGGATATCCGGCCGCCCTCTCTTTTGTCCACCGAGGTAGCTCGACAGATGTGAGGTTGCTATCCCGGATTGTTAGTTTACTAGCATGATGGGTAGGGTATGGCACGGGTTCCATGCTGCATCTGCGCTACTTGCGGTGCTGAGGTCCTCTTGGGCGCGGAGGGAGATTTCTGGCCCTTTCATTCCTCCTAGGACCTATCCCTCCCCGGTCCCCCCTTTTTTTTATTTTTATTTTCTTTTCTTCTTTCTTTTTTTTTCTTAAAAACAAAAAGAAAGAAGTAACCTAACCATGGCAGCCCTAGTCCATGAACCTGGTACCCCCGGGCCCGTTCTGACCCCGCCTCGTCTTTGGACCACTCTTCAGACATTCCTCATGCCTCTGTACCTATTGCCGGTGCTGTTTCCTCACCCGCTTCAGGTACTGAGGCCTCGACTGACTCCTTCGATTTATCGGACCTTCGCTCTCCTCTGACTATGCTTCCGGCCTCTCCCTCTACGGTGCGGCAATTTTCAAATCGCTGACCCGTTCCACGTCGGACCAACTCTGGTCCCACGCCTAAACGTCAACGACAATTACCTGCTGATGATACTTCTCCACCTTCTCGTTCTTCTCAGAAACGATTGACACGTCCTTCACTACCTTTCCACGCTCAGTTTCAGACTGAACAGTGGACTAAATTCTTCACTTTACGACCAACTTCCTCTACTGCCTATCTTTCTGACCATAGTATTGGCAAGGCACTCCTACGCCATGTTGGTAAAGATATTTCTTTTCATGCTCTTAAGAGCGGTACGCGCATCATTACCGTACAGAATGCTACCAAGGCTCATGAGCTCTCTCGTCTTTCCCATATCGATACTGTTCCTGTCACTCTTGAAAAACATCATTCCCTCAATTCTTGTAGTGGTACCGTCATTCTGCCCCATACCATAGTTCAACAAAATTTCCAGACATGTGGCACCGACATTCTAGAACAGCTGGAACTCCAAGACCTCCCAATCCTCAAGGTAGACACTTACGTTCTTCCTGCCCGTGGGCGGAGACGATACCCTAGCAATGTGGCTCGTTTAACTTTTGACAGCCGAGAACTCCCATCCTCAGTTTATATAGCAGGACATCGGTTACAAGTTCGAAAGGTGATCCCTACACCACAACAGTGTAGAAATTGCTGGCGATTTGGCCATCCAGCGAAATATTGCAGATCTATCGCCGAATGCCCAGTCTGTTGTGCCGATGACCATTCTAATACGTCTTGCAATCGATCTCCCTCTTGCCTTAACTGTCATGAGGCTCACCCTTCGTACTCTCGCCGTTGTCAGGTCTATTTAAACGAGCGGGAAATCCGTTACCTCAAAGAGACGGAAGGTCTCCCTTATGCCATGGCAGTTTCTCATCTCCGCCTCCAAGGGAGACTCCCACGTGTTTCTTATTCCCGTGTTTCAAAACGTCCCCCCACTTCTAGTATCCCATCTTCTACACCCACCTCTGTGGTTACCTCTCCCATAATCACTCCTGTATCTAATCCTTTTGCTGTCCTCAGCTCAGACGTCCCTACTTCAACGCCTCATTCTAAACTCGCTTCCTCGAGTTCTCTCTCACAAGCCTCAGTATCGACGAGACCTCGTACGACACCTCCTCCCAATCGTCCCTCTACTACTCAAAAGTCAAAAAAAGGTTCGGTAACACCTCCTACCCATCTTCCACCTCCTCATTTTACCCTCCCTGTCTCTGTTCCTAGTTCTTCCCCTCTCACTGGCTCAGTTACAAGTGCAGAGGTTCACCCTCCTCCTCGTAATGTACCTTCCTCCCCTGTTCCCTCCCAAGTTTCTTCCTCTTCTGCCACCTCCCAGGTTCCTGCCTCTTCTGTCCCCTGCCACGCTTCTCCAGTTCCCTCCACCCTTTCGCCCCCCCCTACCTTGGTACAGTCCAATACAGTTCCAATCTTTACTCATCCTCCCCCAACCATTCCCAATATTGTCTCCCATACGACATCTCTGAATTCCGAAACACTTGAAGCAATCTCTGAATATATTGCGGAGACCAAACCATCAATGGACACTGATCCACCTTCCGCTCTTTCTCTCTCCTCTGCTCCATCTGCGCAACTCCTTTCTTCACAGCGCACCGTTCCTTCGCTGCTTGAACATTTTCCACTGCCTCCGCATGTGGACTTTTCTAACCCTTCTAGTCCGTAGGAACCCTTACCTGCAGATTTCAAGTATCTTTATCATTGCCAATCATGGCCTTTTTACAGTGGAATATACGCGGCCTCAGGGGTAATCGGGGTGAGCTTCAGATGTTACTCTCCCAGTTTGCCCCTGTTGGTGTTTGCTTACAGGAACCAAAATTACACTCTGCTGTTATTTCTCACATCTCAGGCTATAATTTATTGTATTCTTCAGATCCTTTTCCTGATGGGACCTTTAATGAAAGTGCCCTTCTTCTCCGCACTGATATTCCGTACCATCAGCTATTTGTTCATACTTCGCTGCATTACACAGCAGCCCATATCCACTTACATAGGTGGTATACGCTCTGTTCTTTATATCTCTCTCCTTCTCGGGCATTATCTATTCCGGATTTTGCCTTCCTTGTTTCGTCATTACCGCCACCGATTCTGTTACTTGGTGATTTTAATGCCCACCATTTCCTCTGGGGGGGGTCTCACTGTGATTCCCGTGAAATTCAGTTAGAGGCTTTTCTTGCCACCCACCCCCTCCATGTTTTAAATACAGGTACTCACACCCATTTTGATCCTCGGACTCATACTCTCTCTTGCATCGATCTCTCAGTTTGCTCTTCCTCCACCGCATTAGACTTCACTTGGTCTGTTCTCCCGGACTTACATGACAGTGATCATTTCCCAATCATTCTTACTTCCCCTTCATATTCGCCACCTCTTCGCACCCCACGCTGGCAATTTAATCGGGCAAATTGGAACCTTTACTCACACCTAACTGTTTTTAAAGAGGTTCCTTCTTCGTCCTCCATCGATGAGCTTTTACACCTCTTCTCATCCTCCGTTTTCACCGCAGCTTCTCATTCTATACCCCAAACTTCGGGCAGGCATTCTCAGAAATGCGTGCCTTGGTGGTCTCCTGCTTGTGCTCGTGCAGTACGTTTGAAACGCGCTGCATGGGGCAGGTACCGGTACAATAGAACCACAGAGCGACTCCTTGATTTTAAACAGAAGCGTGCGATCGCTCGCCGTGTCATCCGTGACGCTAAACGCACTTGCTGGCGAGATTATGTCTCCACCATCACCTCTGCTTCCTCTATGAGTGCAGTCTGGAAAAAAGTACGAAAACTGAGTGGTAAATATTCTCCTGACCCGACTCTTGTTCTGCGGGTTGCCGGTGTTGATATAGCAAACCCACTAGATGTTGCCAATGAAATTGGCAATCATCTGGTCCGTATTTCTCAGGGATTCCATCTATGCCCCTCATTTCTTTCCTCAAAGTCTGCCAGAGAGTTAGCACCCTTGGACTTTTCTTCTCTCAGAGAAGAACAGTATAATGTGCCTTTTACACTTCAAGAACTGGAGGCAACACTCTCAGCTTGTCGATCATCGGCAGCTGGGCCCGACGACATTCATATTCTTATGCTACAACATTTACATCAGTCAGCCCTTGCAGTCCTATTACGCCTTTACAATCTTATTTGGTCACAAGGAGTTCTTCCACAGCTGTGGAAATCCGCCATTGTTCTCCCTTTCCGCAAACCAGGCACTACGGGACATGAAACCTCCCACTATCGTCCCATTGCTCTTACCAGTGCAGTTTGCAAAGTAATGGAACGCCTAGTAAATAGACGTTTAGTGTGGTATTTAGAGAGACACAACAGTCTCTCCACTCGTCAATATGGCTTTCGTAAGGGACGTTCTACCATAGACCCCTTACTACGCTTGGATACGTATGTTCGTAATGCCTTTGCGAATAACCACTCAGTTATTGCCATATTTTTTGACCTTGAGAAGGCATATGACACAACTTGGAGGTATAATATTTTAGCCCAAGCCCACTCCTTAGGCCTTCGAGGCAATCTACCATCCTTCCTTAAGAACTTTTTAACTGACAGGCATTTCCATGTTCGGGTTAATAATGTGCTCTCCCCGGACTTTATCCAAGCTGAAGGTGTCCCCCAGGGATGTGTTCTGAGCACAACACTTTTTCTCCTTGCTATTAATGATTTGGCCTCTAGTCTTCCATCAAATATTTGGTCATCACTCTATGTTGATGACTTCGCTATTGCCTATGCAGGCGCTGACTGTCACCTCCTTACAGTTTCTCTCCAACATGCAATCGACCGTGTTTCCAATTGGGCCACCACACGTGGGTTTAAATTTTCCAGCACTAAAACCCACCAAATCACTTTCACTAGACGCTCTGTCATCTCCGATCATCCTTTGTACCTCTATGGCTCCCGTATCCCTGAACGTGATACAGTCAAGTTTCTGGGCCTCCTCTTTGATCGTAGGTTATCCTGGAAACCTCACATTACCGCTCTGAAGGCAACTTGTCACAGCCGGCTGAACCTTCTTAAAACCCTTGCTCATCTTTCGTGGGGAGCTGATCGTCGAACCCTCCTTCGCCTACATTCCACCCTTATTTTATCGAAACTTGATTATGGTGACCAGATCTATTCAGCGGCATCTCCTGCTACTCTCTCTAGCCTTAACCCCATTCATCACCAAGGATTACGTTTATGCCTTGGTGTTTTCCGCTCTTCCCCTGTCGAGAGCCTCTATGCAGAAGCGAACGTTCCATCCTTATCCGATCGCCGTGATGCCCATTGCCTGCGCTACTATGTACGCTCTCATGATCTCTGCAATCCTTCCATTTATAGAATGGTCACTGATATTAGTAGACATTCTTTATTTGTTCGCCGCCCCTGTTTACTCCGTCCCTTCTCTCTTCGCCTTCATTCGCTCTTGTCTTCTCTTCAACTACCACCTTTCTATGTACATGTAGCATCTCACTTTTCCCTACCCCCCTGGGAAGTTCCAGCTGTTCGAGTCCGTTCTTTCTCCCTCCCTTGCTCGAAAGCCCAACTGTCTACGGTCGCTTCCCGCTCTCTTTTTCTTGACCACTTTCACTCTCATTCTCATGCCATTGCTGTGTACACAGACGGCTCTAAGTCTTCTGACGGCGTAGGATTCGCAGCAGTGTTTCCGGACAGCGTCGTACAAGGGCATTTACTATCTTCGGCTAGTATTTTTACTGCTGAATTATATGCCATCCTTACAGCACTTATCCGTATTGCATCTATGCCTGTGTCATCATTTGTGGTTGTCTCAGACTCCCTTAGTGCTTTACAGGCTATACAAAAATTTGATACACCTCACCCCTTAGTCCTCCGTATCCAACTTTGGCTACGCCCCATCTTTACCAAGTATAAAGATATTGTTTTTTGTTGGGTCCCTGGTCATGTTGACGTACAGGGCAATGAACAGGCAGACACTGCTGCGCGGTCAGCAGTACATGACCTACCAGTTTCTTATAGAGGTATTCCATTTACGGACTATTTTGCTGCAATATCTTCCCACCTTCACACCCGTTGGCAACAACGTTGGTCTACTATGCTCGGCAACAAACTTCAGTCTATTAAACCGAGTATAGGTTACTGGCCGTCTTCTTATCACCAGTGTCGAGGTTGGGAGACTACTCTCTCTCGTCTTCGCATTGGCCATACTCGTCTTACTCATGGATATCTCATGGAGAGGCGTCTTGCTCCTCTCTGTGAGAATTGCCAAGCTCCATTATCAGTCAGCCACATTCTGTTGGACTGCCCACTTTATCAACGAGCACGCAGAATTTACCTCTGTCGTCGTCTTCGCTCCGCTGCTCTCTCTTTACCTTCCCTTCTCGCTGATGGACCCATCTTTCATCCGGACTCTCTCATTGACTTTTTGACAACGACTGACTTACTTCACAAATTCTGATACCTTCAGCCCTTTCTACTTCAATCTCTTGCTACCCTCTACCCCCGTACTATCCCCTGCCCCGCTGTTTTCTGTAACCTGCTGATCATCCACCCTCCCTTCTGCCATCCAATTCCCTTGCTTCCTTCCCTACCCTGCAGCGCTGTATAGCCTTTGTGGCTTAGCGCTTCTTTTTGATTATAATTAATAATAATAATACTGAAATGTGTAGGAACACCAGCAGAGGGATGAGAAAAGATTCTAACTGGTCTCGAGTAACAATGTAATCCTCCTCAGAGAAAATGATGAGTTAAAAATTGCCTAATAAAAAGAATAGTGCAAATAAGGATGAAAGCAAAATTTGCATATTAAAGACATGCAGCAAAAAGGGAAGAAATACAAAGGGCAGACTTTGTACCATTTGTCAAACAGACATGGGCTACAGTATGGTAAAGTGAAGTTTAAAAAAAAATTTGTGAATGCAGGGCACTGCTGTGCCCAAAAAGTGTTCATCCATTGTGAGAGTCACCAGGAAGTCTAAAAGAACATAACCAGACACAGGAAAGTCAAAAATGGGCAGCTGAGGTAAGGTGGCCTGACAAGGAAAACACTTTCACTCAATCACTGTCTTGCCGCAAGGGAACTGACATCACAGTTCAGATGACCCTCCAAACCACAATATCCTCCCCCCCCCACTCCAAAGTGCAGGTACTGTATTTTGCACTTCCAGGGTTAATCAGTTTCCCTGAATTCCTCAACAAAGGTTACTTTGATTACACTCCAACAGCATATCAAATCATAAAAACCACATGCCTCCATTACCTCCTTTATCCCCTCCCTCCAATCTTTCCTAGGATGACTTCCCTATCCCTCCTTCCCTTTGCCTCAGCCTTATGCATCCTCCTAGACATCCTATCTTTCTCCAGTATTAAATATCCATACTACCTCAACAACCCCTCCTCAGTCCTCAGAATAATACTTTTGGTAACTTTACACCAACTTATTTCCAAACTCTGAATTCTCCGCATAATATTCACACCACACAATGCCATCAGTTTTTTAGTTTAATATGTTTATTATGCACCCCATACCCATCCTGTGGGCGGTAGTCAAAAGATTACAGAGGTACATAATTGGTCCAGGGACTGGACTCCAAAGTTTTGATAGCTGAGCAAGTTACAGAGGTAATGAACTCACAATTTACAAAGGTAATGAACTCACAATTTACAAAGGTAATGAACTCACAATTTACAAAGGTAATCAAACATGACAATTCTACTACCTCCAGCCTTCTTGCTGCATCTTTCAAAACCCATGTTTCATACCAATACAACAGTGTTGGCACCACTATACTCTGGTATATTACTGTTTTTGCCTCCATGGATAAAGCTCTTTGTCTCCATAGATGCCTCAATGAACCACCCACCTTTTTCCCACGTAAATTTTTTGGTTCACCTCGCATCTCTTAGCACCATCCACTGAAAAGTCCACTCCTAAATGTCTGAACACATTTACTTCCTTCATACTCCCTCCAGTCTAATATCCAGTCTCTCTGCCTATATTTTTTGATGCTTTCATCACCTTGCTCTTTCCTATGTTCACTTTTAATTTTCTTCTTTTACATATACTACTCCCAAATTTACCAACCTTTGCAACTTCTCTTAGAAATTTCCCAAGCAAGAAGTCTCACTGCAAAAAGCAACTGCAACAATTCCCACTTTGTATCAGATTGACTATGTTTCAATCTCACACCTCTTCTAAGCACCCTAGCATTCACTTTTTTTTTTACAACCCCATATGATAAACAGCCATAGTGACATCACACATCCTTGTCTCAGGACTACTTTGACTGGAAAATACTTTCTCTCTCCTACATACCCTAACCTGCATCTGCCACATTGCTCCCCTATCCACTCTATCATGTCTATTCTAAATTTATAAATACAGTGATATCTCTCATATCTGAACTATATGGGTCGGAACTGGTTCGGAAACACGGAGTTTCCGGATACGTGAGGGGGGAAAATGTGCATCCATACCATCATATTGCTATCCGTACCCCATCATATTGCCATCAGCGAAGGCATTGTAGGTTTAAAAAACGAGTCCCATGTCGTCTGGCGGTGGGACCAAACACTCTGGGCTCGAATAACAGCCTCCAGAATTTCATGGACCACAGGATCATAAATTTTCAAATGGGTTGTGGACAGTGGATGCTCCAAATACTCCAAAAGTGTTTTGACACCTGCCCTTGCTGCTGAAGTTTTTGGTCTTGGAGGCATTGGGTCATCATCATTGTCGTCACTTTCAAAATGTTCCGGGTGCAACACTGAGTCTGCAGTCTCTGCATCCATCAGAGACTGCACACCAGGGTCATCTTCGTCACAGACTAGCCAGTCCTGCACATTGTCTTCTGTAGTTTTTCCCCCAGCCTTGAGTAACTGGCGACAAATCTTTTGCCTCAAATCCATTGAAATCAATAACTGGGTCAATCCCATGAAGGACCCGATTCCAGCCATTGGTGAGGGTTGATGGTGGGACATCATTCCAGGGCCAGGCGAGGTTATGAATGACGGAGCGCAGGTTGTACTTTTTAAGGTTGTCCAGGGTCAAGATTCCCACATCTCGGCCTGTTTCATCAATTAACACCATCACATTCTCCAAGAATCTTTGGCGATATAGCCTCTTAAAGGACACAATCACACCCTGATCCATGGGTTGGATGAGTGATGTGGTATTTGGTGGCAAGAACATAACTCTGATATGGCCATGATGAGCAACCAGTTCAGACACATGCAGGAGCATTGTCAAGGAGCAAGAGGGCCTTAACACAGTCCCGGCTTATTTTCAGGGTCTTCGTCTGGTAGCGGGTGATCTCAAGCACTACAGAGTTGAAAAACCAAGCCTTGAAAATTCTTGCTGTGAACCAAGCCCTTATGGAGTGGTTGTAATGCACTGGCGGGGCATCTGTACAACCCCACAAGTGCCTAGGCTGTTTTGCCTTGCCAACAATAACAGGTTTCAGCCTATGTGACCGCGTTGCATTAGCACAACACATCATCGAGACACGTGCTTTACACATCTTGCGACCAGGAACTGTTTTCTTTTCATCACTTGCAAATGTATTTTCCAGAACGGATCAAAATATAATCTGGTTTCATCTGTGTTATACACTTGCTCACACAGCCACTAGGAGCACGGTTCCTAGTGGCCAACTGGTACACTAAAGTGTGCGCCAAGTTTGATTCAGCCTTCTGCCATATCCGAATGGTTGTTCAGACGTTTTGGTAATTTTAGAATTTTGCCCTTTCCCAGGGTCTAATCGAATCGAATATTGGCAAGATTCAGATAATGGCAGGCAGGATATGCGAGGTATCGCTGTATAGTGAGAAATTCCTTCTTTTATCTAAGTACTGTTCATTTAGGTGCTTCAGTACAAACACTTGGTATTTGCATAACCTACCTTTCCTAAAACCTTCTTCATCTGTGATCCTTCGCTCTGTCTTACCCATAATTCTTTCAATAATAACTCCACCATACACTTTACCTCGTTTACTCAAGAGGCTTATTCCCCTATTAGTGCTTAAATTTTCTTTTATCCCCTTTTCCTTAATACAAAGGAGCTTTAATAGTAATGCATATCATGCTAAGATAAAACCATTCCCATTACTAAATTAACTAATTGTAATATTATATATTTTGTACTACAGGTTGGCCATCATTAATCTGGCATCAATGGGACCTGTAGTGTGCCAGATTAGTGATTTTGCTGGATTACAGAGTGGTTAAATTAGAATTCACTTAATAAAGTTAACCAATTATTATTATTATAATCAAAAAAAAAAAAAGAAGCGCTAAGCCACAAGGACTATACAGCGAAAGTTAACCAAGCTAAGCTGTTTCATATATTTTGGCCATTCTTTGATTAGTTTATCCTGCAGCATGTAAACGTTCATTATTTCTTGTTCACTTATAAAACTGCATTGCTCTAGACCTTTTAGCAGTTCACCTGTCAACTGAATTAACCTATCAATAGAGACTCTTTCTGCTACATCTTTCTCATTTTCATCACTGCTTTCTCCTCCACTGGCTTGCTGCTGTGAATTTACTACAACCATCTGCACAATTTCAGTATAATGATGAAATTTGAGTCTGTAATTATAAAATTTGAAATTATGCTAGCCGAAATTAGTGCCGGATTACTGATGGAACCAGATAACTGATTGCCAGATTAGTGATGACCAACCTGTACCTCACTATTCTCTATCTAATTAATGTTAATCACTTCAATTACCTAACTTTTATAACAGTATGCAATAATGTATATTAAAATGTACTGCTGCATAACCTGTGTCAATACTGAGTAAGAATTAGGATTAGTCTGCCCGAAATGCGTGGGCATGCTATTGGCCTTCAGAATTAACATTTTATAATATGTAAACCACACATTGTAAGCTTTGCAAGGAAATAAACATTTTCATTTTCATTTCATTCCCTCTGCCAGTCCTTAGTTACCTTTCCCATTTCCCCACATTTACTGAACAAATGCACTTACCACACCAACACTATATCTTTACCTGCTTTTAACAATCCTGTCTTAATCCCATCTATTCCAGCTGCTTTACTCCCTTTCATTCTACTCAATGCCTTATACACTTCCACCATTCTCACATCTGGCTCTTCCTCACTCCTAAAAAATACTATACCTCTCAGCCTAATGCAAGAAATCAGTGTCTCCCTCTTTTAGCAATAATAACAGCTTTATTTCTACATGTACAAGGTATACAGGCCTAGCTGACATCAATGACGTACTACTACACAGAAAGCCACTTGTTATGCAGAGCATTTTGGGCAAATTAGGTCAGTTTTGTCCCAGGATGCGATCCACACCAGTCGACTAACACCCAGGTACCCATTTTACTGATGGGTGAACAGAAACACGCCCAATGTTTCCACCCCTTTGCTGGGAATCAAACCCAGACCCTCACTGTGTGAGGTGAGAGCTTCTGCCACCAGGCCACGGGGCACCTTTTCATCAACTTGCAACAATTTCTCAAAATATTCCATCCATCTTCCTAATACCTTCACCACTCCATTTAATAGCTCCCACCTTTTGCTTTTAACCGCTAAATTCATGTATTCCCTAGGCTTTCTCAACTTTTTGATCTCACTCCAAAACTTTCTTTTTAATTCTCGTCAATTTCTTCTTTCAACACACCGACCGTATCCCACCAAGGCGGGGTGGCCCAAAAGGAAAAACGAAAGTTTCTCCTTTTACATTTAGTAATATATACAGGAGAAGAGGTTACTAGCCCCTTGCTCTCAGCATTTTAGTCGCCTCTTACAACACGCATGGCTTACGAAGGAAGAATTCTGTTCCATTTCCCCATGGAGATAAGAGGAAATAAACAAGAATAAGAACTAGAAAGAAAATAAAAGAAAACCCAGAGGGGTGTGTATATATGTACTTGTACATATATGTGTAGTGTGACCTAAGTGTAAGTAGAAGTAGCAAGACGGGTAATACCTGAAATCTTGCATGTAGACAGAAAAAAGGACACCAGCAATCCTACCATCATGTAAAACAATTACAGGCTTTCGTTTTACACTCACTTGGCAGGACGGTAGTACCTCCCTGGGCGGTTTCTGTCTACCAATCTACTACCTAGGAATTCTCATCAATATTTGTTGATAAAACCTTTCAATCTCTCATTAGCTTTCCTTCTGCACTTCCTCATCACTCTTTCAGTATCTATATACTCCTCCCTTCCTATATGACTTCTGTATTGTGAAAACCTTATGCATGCTAACTTTTTCTACCCATCTATCCTGCTCACCTTGCTATTCCACCAGTCACTCCTCTTCCTTCCTGCACCCACACTCCTTTACCTCATTTCCTACACCCTCTCTAGCCCACCTTTCTCCCAAATAGTTGCTTATATCTTACCATAACTATCTCCTTTAAGCCTTTAAGGGTCTGTGCCACAGTAATACGGCTCTGAACTCGGGTCGGTACCATAAAACTATGGCAGCACAGCTTATCTGAGTGAGCTCGGCTCACTCAGATATGAGATATGAGAGAATGGGCCAATGCGGTAAGGGTGCACCATATAAAAAAATCCTGTCCCACGCAGTGCATAATGGGAAAAAAAACTTGACAGTATTTTTGGTTTAAAACAGTGACTTTGTGGTGTATTTTTGTATGGTTTTTTGCGGTGTATTTTTGTATGGTTTCTTTATTTTATTTGATAGAAAGAAAGATGATTTTGATTTGTTTCAGGACTGAAAGTAGTGTGAAATTGAGCTCAAAGTAGCGGAAATGTTTGATTTTTGCTGATATTTCAGAGTACACAGATTACGTCACTTATTCAATATGCGTCCAGCTGGTCGGTCTAATGTGTGTTCAGGAACGCACAGACATTATTTATACAATTATTACAGTAATTCAGTAGTTTGCATAACTGTAAATCTTCTATTTTTTGTGACTACAAATTCAAATGGAAAGCAAACATAATATAGGAGAGGCATGGGGATGTAACTAATGAGCAGAGGAAATGTCTTTTTTAGTATGAGGAATGCTATATTGTTTATTCTGAACCCTATTTATAAATTTTGTGTAAAATTGGCCAAATTTCTGATCACTTTCTTGGGTAGTTGAAATAAGTAAATAGGCAGTTTTTTGCTCAATAGAATGGAAGGAATATTAAGAGAAATAGCCGAGTTTTGTCAATTGGAACAATGAAATCGGCCTAAAATAGGACTCAGAATAGGCAAAATCACTGATGTGTAAACATCACCAAGACTGCTAACTTTGTGGTGTATTATTTCCATAAGTTTTTCATAATTTTGGTTTCATTATCTTCAGAAAAAGATTCCCTATCATGTCATAAGAAATTTTTTTTTTTAAATTCCTCGACCTTGAGAGCAGTTCTCAGATCAGGGGATCCGACTGCAAAGGGGTTAATTTATAAACTTTCACTTCTGTCTCTTACCTGCTGATAACATTATCCTTGTATCCCATCTATCTCTTACTTTCACTGCTGCTATCATTATATAATGATCTGAGATATCTGTAGCCCTTCTAAAAACATGCATATCTAGAATTCTACCCATCAACCTTTTATATACTAATACGTATTGCAGCATATGTACTAATACATATCCCATCCCTTATATCATATACTCAATTTATCCTCTGGAATATATGGGTATATAATATAGGGGATGGGGATGTTGGGCAATTCTGGAGTAGGAGATGTGAAGTATTCTCTCCTGTAGGCAAAGTTTGGAAACAGCCTGGTTATACAACATGTCGTTTTTCTCTTTCAAACACCAGATTTTGTGTTCCCAAAGGAAAATGGAGTAATGGCAAGAATACAAATGATCTGCTTCATTGCAGCTAAAGCAGGAAGGGAAAGGAAAGGAGCAGTAGTAATTTGGGTTATACCGTGTTTTTCCACAGGTGGGGTATTCTGCCTGTGACCTGCAGTATTCTACTAGGTGGCCATAGTCCTGACAGTTGCAGCATTGTTGCGATATGGTTTGGGCTTCCATAACGGTAGCACCGAATTGTTCTGTGCAGCCCTTAACCCTCTGAGGGTTTTGGTCGTACTAGTACGTCTTACGCGTAGGGGTTTTTGACGTACTAGTACGCATAAATTCTAGCGGCCTCAAATCTAGTGGGAGAAAGCTGGTAGGCCTTCATATGAAAGAATGGGTCTATGTGGTCAGTGTGCACAGTCTAAAAAAAATCCTGCAGCACACAGTGCATAATGAGAAAAAAAAAACTTTGACCATTTTTTTGGAATAAATCAGCGACTTTGCAGTGTATTTTCGTATGGTATTTATTGTTGTATTCTAGTTTTCTTGGTCTCATTTTATAGAATGGAAGACATATTACAGAAATTGAGATGATTTTGACTGGTTTTACAATGAAAGGTGCCTTGAAATTGAGCTCAAAGTAGCAGAAATGTTCGATTTTTACCAAACTTCAAAAGTAAACAAATCGTGCCAAGCGTGCAATACACGTCAACTGGTGAGTCTAATATTCTTTCACAAGTGCACCAATAATATTTATACCATTTTTTACACTAATGCAGTAGTCTGCATAACAATAAATCTTATATTTTTTGTGAGAATAAAAATTCAAAGTGGAAAGCAAAAGAATATAAGAGGGGCCTTGAGACGTGACTAATGACTAGAGGAAATGTCATTTTAGTGCCAGGAATGTCTTTCTTGTTTATTCTGGACCCTATTCGGAAATTGGCATCTTTTGAAATTTGTGTGAAATTGGCAAAATTGCTAAATTCTGACCACTGTACTGGATAGTTGAATTTCATAAATGGGTGGTTTCTTGCACCCATTCGATAGAAAAAATGGAGTTCTAGCGAAATATTCATGTTTTTTGTCGACTAGTACAGTGAAATTGGCCGAAAATGGGGCTCAAAGTGGGCAAAATCGCCAATGCGTAAACATCGCTGAGACCGCTAACTTTGCGAGAGCATAATTCCGTAAGTTTTCTATCAAATTTCAAACTTTTGGTGTCTTTATGATCGGGAAAAGATTCTCTATCTTTTCATAAGAGAAAATAATTTTTTTTTTTTTTTAAATTTGGCCGACCCTGAGAACGAGTTTCGGAGAGGGCCTGTCGACCCTCAAAGGGTTAAAAATCAATTTAGCTATATTAATCAGGTATTTTCTTCGTCTATGAGCAGGAGAGATATAAGTGTTGTCTCTGGTGACCAGGAAGTATTGTAATTCTAACTGCTCCTGTCTGTGAAGTTTTGCTGGACAGCCATGTGAGGGATGACAACTATTTCTCAGAATGAATTAAAGATGGAGTGTCAGAAGACAGTCAGTGGTGTGGAGACTCAATAGATTATTGGCTTGGTCTGCATCAGTAACTAATGATGCGCATCTCACTATAGACAGTGGAAGTAGATGTCTTGGCCAACATTGGGGGTCACATTCTTTTGCTAGTACGGTTCATGCATACATTGGTATTTATTGGTTGCATTGAAATAGTTTCCATTAGTGTGTTTGGAAGATTTCCATAAGTGGAAAAGGTTTCTAGTTTTTTTTCTTTTTGTGAGATCAGGATGTGTGCTATTTAAGAGGTCACTGTCATATGTAACAAGTCATTATCCAAAAGCAATTCTGGGTTCTGCTGAGAGAGTGAGCCTATAAATAACAAAAGAAGTCACAATACCGTGACTGGAACGATACACAAATAACCCGCACATAGAAGAGATGAGCTTATGACGACGTTTCGATCTGACTTGGACCATTTACAGTCACACTAACGAGAAGTAGAGCAGGGTGTATATATAGGCAGGAAGTGGTGGTGGTGGGGGTTGTAGAAGTAGTAGTAGTAGTGGTGGTAATAGTAGTAGTAGTAGTAGTAGTAGTAGTGGAGGTGGAAGGAAGTAGCAGTGGTGAAGTAAAAAGGAGAAGGAACCAGTCAAATACTAAGAAAGGGGAGCTCTGCAAGGGAGCTAGGTGCCCACAGAGGGTAAGAGCAAGAACACAGAGGGGGGGAAATAAAAAATAAATAATGAAGGAACAAAAACACAAGGCAGAAGAAAGAACCCAGAGGAGAAAAAGGAAAGAGGAAAGGGGAAGAGAGAGAAGAAAAAGGAGGAATCAGATTAGGTCATGGGTGTTCTGAAGTTTGGAGCATTTTATAATGTAGTTGGAAAGGAAGGCATCTACAGAGACAAAACCAGGGCTAAATTATAGTAATAATAATAATAATTTTATTTCTTTGTAAAGGTTACAATGTGTAATTACAATTTTGATTTGCTAAGTACAAAGATAGCCACTATCATGCCAAGGCATTTCGGGCAAGATTCATACAAGGAAAGTTGTGTATTAGGGAGGATTCAACCAGATGGCGACTGTTAAAGTTGGAAGTAGGGAAAACAGTTTTAGCAGAAGACCAGTCAATAGGATGGCTGTGATCTCTGACATGACAGAAAAGAGCACTGTTAGTGTCGGCAAGCCTAACACTACTTTTGCACTCCCTAAGACTGTCAGAAAGAGATCAGCCAGTTTCTCCAAAGTATTGAAGAGGACAGGAGGAACAAGAAATAGAGTAGATACCAGGAGCATCAGTAGAGGGAGGAGAGTTATGAACGAGATTAGTGCGAAGAGTGTTAGTCTGGCGGAAAGTAAGCTTGATGTCTAAGGAACGGAGAAAGTTGTTGAGATTAGAAAGACCGCTAAAACTGTCTTCCCTACTTCCAGCTTTAACAGTCGCCGTCTGGTTGAATCCTCACTAATACACAACTTACCTTGTATGAATCTTAGTCCCGGCTTTGTTTCTGTAGATGCCTTCCTTTTCCACTACACTGTAAAATGCTCCAAACTTCAGAACACCCGTGACCTAACCTGATTCCTCCTTTTTCTTCTTCTCCCTCTTCCCCTTTCCTCTTTCCTTTTTCTCCTCTGGGTTGTCTTTCTTCTGCCTTGTGTTTTTGTTCCTTCATTATTTGCTTTTTATTATTTCCCCCCTCTGTGTTCTTGCTCTTACCCTCTGTGGGCACCTAGCTCCCTTGCAGTGCTCCCCTTTCTTAGTATTTGACTGCCTCCTCCTCCTCCTTACTTCCCCACTACTACTGCCTTCCACCTCCACTACTACTACCACTACTACTACCACTACTACTACTACCACTACCACTTCCTGCCTATATATACCCTTCCTGCTCTACTTCTCATTAGTGTGACTTTGTAAATGGTCCAAGTTGGACAGAAACGTCGTCGTAAGTTCCTCTCTTCTATATGCGGGTTATTTGTGTAGAGTGAGCCGATGCCCTGTTTATCATAAGGTGGAAAAATTAGGGGCAACTCTGAGAATAAACTAAAACTATATAACCCACACTGAACCTTGATCACCAGCACTGCAACAGGTAGTGCCATATTAAACTAGAGCACAAATTAAATATATAGGGCTCCCTAGTAACGTTTTGGTTGCGGATGTCAATTCAGGATTATGTTCCTAGATAAATGTATGGTACACAAGGCACAATTTTTTTATAATATGTCTCTAATAATTTTAGTACTAAACTGACTGATACACAAGTATGTCGGAGTGTCATCTGAAATGTGAAGTCTGCACATGTTTGGCTAGACAAGTACTGAATGAATGATGGTGAATGTGTTCCCTCCTTCAGGTCACCGTACCACAGTGGCAGCCAGCTGTTGTGATTTAAAAGATGATTATTATTGATATATTACTTGTATTTGTACAGTAGTCAGTGAGAACCTGTTTCTTATCAAAGTTAATTACATAATATTTTGCATTAATGTCATAAGTAAGAAATATTGTTTTTTACTTAACCACAATTTTAATGTAGATTTAAGATTGGTATATCAAAACACTAGTAATAGCTGTGGTACCAAAAAAGCAATTTTGCATATAAGTTATGAAACAGCAATTTTTCTTTTTATGTACTATGTGTACTATTATGTATTATAATACAGATTAAATTAGAAATCCAGATACAACAATCTAAATAAATGTACAAAAGGATAATATATAAACCACTTTTATGTACAGCAATGAAAAGAGGACTCATAAAGGCATCCTTTACAGAGCACGCATGTTGTTCTATGTGCATATCTAAAACACAGTGCACAGTGCAATAAATAACATTAACAATATT
The DNA here is from genome assembly GCF_038502225.1 of Cherax quadricarinatus. Taxonomy (NCBI): domain Eukaryota; kingdom Metazoa; phylum Arthropoda; class Malacostraca; order Decapoda; family Parastacidae; genus Cherax; species Cherax quadricarinatus. The sequence goes on from NC_091329.1 coordinate 25,480,641, forward strand.
TCTTAATCCAATAAAATATGAAATCACAGATCTTGGACTCAAATACAAGCAACATCTTATAGAGTATGTATCAGTTTACATTGCGGAAGTTAGGATACACTTCTTTCAGAAGAACATGTACAAATGGGAAGGATGTTTAGTCAAATGAGCTATTGAGAAATATGCAAGAAATACACAATGAGAATTATGGTATATCAGGTATAAAAATAATAGAGTGGGCTATCTGAGGAAAATTTTTGGCTGTATAAAAAATAAAAGGAACTAAAGCCAAGTAGCAAACAGTAAAACTTAACACACAAACTGATGCATAAAGTAATATAATACATGTTTAACCCTTAAACTGTCCAAATATAGATCTACGTTCACTTGTGTAGCGCTCCAAACATAGATCTATGTTTTATTTTACATGACTTCAAATGTAAAATAAAACATAGACTATGTTCGGAGCGCTACACAAGTGAATGTAGATCTACATTTAGACAGTTTAAGAATTAAAGCAAATGGTGATTCAACTATATCCAAGTTAAAAAAAATTCCTATGAAAATGCAAGGTATAACAATTACATACTGTACTTGCAAAACAGAAATATAAATGTAGGTGTATCTGCTCATCACTACTCCTGTTATCAAGAAATTATATAGCAGCATTTAGAAATCAAGGAATATGTGAAAAAAAAAAAAATTATATGAAAAGTGAGACAAATGTGATTAAGTGAAGAACTCAGTAAGTGAATTTAAGAAAAATCAACAAAATTGTCTAGGATACCTTGTGCTCCAGACACTGCTGCAGCATCCATAATAAGACAATGATCTGTAAATAGCAATACTCTGACCCCTTTGTTTATATTATTCATACGGGATAATGCCTCAACAACCTACTAGGAACTCAAGGAATCAATCTTGGAGCAGAGTAGCTAGCCATGGCAAACCTGAGTGAGCCAGGCACTGAGGGGCCAGCTTGTCACATGCCAAGCCTGACATCAACCGTATCACCACTGTGAGTCACCTGTGTAATGGCTTTACATTAAGTGAAGACACTTGCAGGTGAAGTAAAGGAGTGGATGACAATGTGTGAGAAGTGCACAGGATAACAGGCGAGTCGAGCAGGAAGAAAAGGGAAAGTACACCACTACCAGTGTAGTTGGAATATTATCTCCAGGCAGGGAAGGGGGTGAAACCATCTGACCTCATCTTAAACTGCATGTTGGGCTTCACAGCACCTAGTACAACAGATATAAGCTGTCAAAATAATATACAGTATTTATTAATTTTGTGTTCAAGTATTTTTCACTATGCAAAAAAGCTTATATGTATTTAAAATTAAAATAAAACTAATTGACGCTACCAAGCACTTAATGCTTTAATTACAAATCTGCAAATATAACAACTGTATGAGTGGTTATGTGACACAGTAATGTGTTAAACAACCCAAACCTTATAATGAATACAAAAATAAGGAGGCAAGATTTTTGTCCCCATCATTCACTGCATTAGTCTGGAGTATTTGACTGAACACTTGTATTGTGGTGGACAATATTCGGTGGGTAAAAAAGTGATATACAAAGGCAGACTACTATCAGTAAAAAAGACACTTTATAAATGACACAAAATAGGAGAAGCTCTCTGGAGTACATATACAGTGGAACCTTGAAAATCGAACGTTTCGAAAATAAGACCATTTTTTCGGACAAACTGTGTACCAAAAATCGAATGTGTTTCAAATTTCGGACAGCCGGGTACGGGACCTGTCCGCTGGCCCGCTCTGTCCGCATCCCCGCGCAGGCGCCGTGAGCAGTCTAGCTTTGTTTATGCTTGAGTGAACACTAACCTGCGCTCTCATTCACACATTTTACGATTATTTCGTTGTGTTTAGTACTTGTGGGACTGTGAAATAAGCTGCCATGGGCCCAAAGAAACTTGCTAGTGGTACCCGTGTGGTAAAGAAAGTGAGAAACACCATAGATGTGAAGAAGGAAATAATACAGAAGTATGAGAGTGGTGTGAGACTTGTTGAGCTTGCCAGGATGTATGGGAAAAACAAGTCAACCATCGGTTCTATTCTGGCAAAGAAAGAACAAATCAAGGAAGCTGATGTTGCGAAAGGTGTTAATATGCTAACCAAAAAAAGACCACAAATAGTTGAAGAGGTTGAGAAGTTGTTGCTGGTGTGGATCAAGGATAAAGAGATTGCAGGTGATAGTGTTTCAGAGACGATTATTTGCGAAAAGGCAAGGAAGTTGCATGCCAATCTGGTAAAGAAAACTCCTGGAGCCAGTGCTGATAGTGAATTTAAGGCCAGCAGAGGCTGGTTTGAGAGATTTAAGAAGCATAGTGTCATACACAATGTTGTAAGACATGGTGAGGCAGCCAGTTCAGACAAACGGGAGGCTGAGAAGTTTGTACAGGAGTTTAAGGGGTACATAGACAGTGAAGAATTCAAACCTGAACAAGTGTTTAATTGTGACAAAACAGGCTTGTTTTGGAAGAAAATGCCAAAAAGGACCTTCATCACACAGGAGGAAAAGGCACTGCCAGGACACAAGCCTATGAAAGACAGGCTTACTCTTTTGTTCTGTGCAAATGCTAGTGGTGATTTTAAAGTGAAGCCTTTACTTGTGTATCATTCAGAAAATCCCAGAGTGTTTAAGAAAAACAATGTCTTTAAGAACAAGTTATGTGTCTTGTGGAAAGCTAATCATAAGGCATGGGTCACAAGGCAAATTTTCAAAGAGTGGGTCAGTGAAATGTTTGGCCCCAGTGTGAAAAAATACCTCCAGGAAAAGAAATTGCCACTCAAGTGCCTCCTGTTAATGGACAATGCTCCTGCTCATCCTCCAAACTTATTAGACCTCTTGTCTAAGGACTTCAGTTTTATAAAAGTGAAGTTCTTGCCTCCTAACACCACTCCTCTCCTCCAGCCCATGGACCAGCAGGTCATTTCTAACTTCAAAAAAACTCTACACAAAAGCAGTGTTTGAAAAGTGCTTTGAAGTGACCACAGACACTAAGTTGACCCTAAGAGAGTTCTGGAGGAATCACTTCAACATCTACAGCTCCATAAGCCTTATATGTAAGGCTTGGGAGGGAGTGACTTCCAGGACTTTGAACTCTGCTTGGAGACAATTGTGGCCAGATTGTGTCCAAAAGAGGGATTTTGAAGGGTTTGAGGCTGACCCTGACCCTGACCCAGCTCACCCTCTGCCTGTTGTGGACTCTACTGTGGCACTGGGGAACACCCTGGGGTTGGAGGTGAGTGGTGAGGATGTGGAAGAGTTGGTGGAGGACCACAGGGAAGAGCTAACCACTGAAGAGCTGCAAGAGCTTCATCTGGAGCGGTATCAGACCACAGCTGAGGAACTTGCTTCAGAGGAGGAGGAAGAGGGAGTGGATGAGGTGCCTTCTTCAAAGATTAAGGAGATTTGTGCCAAGTGGAATGATGTCCAAATGTTTGTGTAGAAGTACCACCCTGAGCAAGCTGAAACAAGCCATCTTTGCAACAAGTTCAGTGACAGAACCATGTCCCATTTTAGGGAAATGTTAAAGAGGCACCAGAAACAGAGGACTGTGTACAGTTATTTTGTGAGACAGGGGTCCAGTGACTCAAGCTGGTCCTAGTGGCATTAAAAGACAGAGAAGGGAAGTAACCCCAGAGAGGGCTTTACCTGAAGTCCTCATGGAGGGGGATTCTCCTTCCAAACACTAACCCCAACTCCCTCTCTCCTCCTCCCTATCTTCCAGATGCCATCACCAATCTTCAATAAAGGTAAGTAAAAATGTTATTTTATATTTTATATTATATGTATGTATTATTTTATATGTATGTTATTTTATATGTATGTAAAACTGTAATTAATCTCTATAAAATGTATTTTTTGTGTGAATATTTTTGGGTTTCTGGAAAGGATTAATTGTATTTCCATTATTTCTTATGGGAAATATTGATTCGAATTTCAGACTTTTCGAAATTAGAACTAGCTCCTGGAACGGATTAAGTTCGATTTTTGAGGTTCCACTGTAAGTACTTGTTGTATCATTAATTCCTTGACTGTCACAACCCCAAATCCTGAGGTGTCTCCTGGTGTTGCAAAATTTAAAAAAAAAAAAAAAAATTCTTATGAAATGATAGAGACGTAAGACGTATATATACGACCGAAACAGTCAAAGGGTTAATATCAAGAGAAAAGAGACTCAGGGTAAGGATTTGATTGTGTGAACACAATATAATACCATACAAGCTCTTTGAGTAATCATCTCAGTGAAACATTAACAACAGTTAGTTACTTTAACCCTATGAACCCCATACCCATCCTGTGGGTGGTCAGAACATTAACAACAGCAACACAACCTTGATGAAATTTTCATTAATAATTCAATCACTTTCATATAAATGTTTTTTTTATACCATTATAGTTGGCTTAATTATTTAATATATCATATTAATAAACATATATTTCATCACTATGACAACAATGAGATAACTTGAACCTAACAGTCCATCACCCTTAAAGTCGCAGAATTTTGCGACTTTAAGGGTGATGGACTGATTACATCGTCTTCTCTACTGTTCCTGCCTACTTTCTGTATTCGACTGAAGAAGCCTACTGTGTAGGCGAAACGTTTCGGAATAAAGTTGTCTAACTGTTGCATATGTGTCTTACCTAACAACCTGTCGGTATTGTATACCATTTTGATGTTCATGTATGTATATGTATATATATATGTGTGTGCACACATGCACACACACATATATACACAGAGAGAAAGAGAAGGGGAGGGGGAGAGGGAGGAAGGATGATGTATGAAGTAATAAGGATGGAGAGAGTTACACCACATCCAGGGTTTCATTATGGATTTCAATCACTGCTGACTTGTTCATCCTCTTTATAATAGGTATACACTACTGAATATTTATACCCTTGTAACCTGTATATGAGTGCCAGAAACAACTGAATCTATTATCTACTCTTTAAATTGAGCTCCAAGTGAAGGCTAGGAAAAAAGGGGTTACAGTGGATAAAACATTTTCAGTGTCAAGTTGAATATATTTCTGGAGGAATAATAATAATTCCTTCCTCCGTAAGCCATGTGTGTCATAAGAGGCGACTAAAATCCTTAGAGCAAGGGACTAATAACCCCTTCTCCTCTATATATATTACTAAATTTAAAAGAAGAAAAACTTTTGAAAGCATTCCTTTTTTTGGGGTCACCCTTCCTTGGTGGGAGACAGCTGGTGTGTTGAAAAAATATAATAATAATAATTATATTAATTACTATTATTAATAATATGAAAGAAATGCATCTATTTTTAAGTGCTGTTATGTGCCTGATATATATCATGCTAAATTAAAATTGTTATTGTTGTTATTGTTAATAGAGAGGAAGAATATGACCACTGAGCCTACAAGAACATCAGAGTAAGCAAAAGTGAAAAAAGTTAGGAAACTAAAAAGTGACAGAAAAAGTGAAAAGTAGAAAATGCAATTAAGGTAATATACCAAAAGTTAAGATGACTGAAAAGATTGTTTAACTGTTTAACCCTTTGACTGTCGCAACCCCAAATCCTGAAGTGTCTCCTGGTGTCAAAAAATTTTTTGGGAAAAAAAAAAAAAAAAAAAAAAAAATTTCTTATGAAAAGATAGAGAATCTTTTCCCAATGGTAATGACACCAAAAGTATGAAATTTGATCGAAAACTTGCGGAATTACGCTCCTGCGAAGTTAGCAGTCTCGGCGATATATACACATCGGCAATTTCACCAACTTTGAGCCCTTTATTCGCCCAATTCCTTTGTTCCAATCAACCAAACTCATAGCTCTTTCTTTAGAACTATTTTTTTCTATCAAATGATTACAAGAAACTGCCCATTTACCAATTTCAACTACCCAATAAAGTGGTCAGAAATTGACAATTTAGCCAATTTCATGCAAATAAAAAAAGATGCCAATTTCAAAATAGGGTCCAGAATGCAGACATTCTAGGCACTAAAATAACATATCCTCTGTTCTTTAGTCACGTCTCCAGGCCCCTCTTATATTACTCTTGCTTTCCACTTCGAATTTTTATTCTCACAAAAAATAGAAGATTTACTGTTATGCAGACTACTGCATTATTGCAAAAATGGTATAAATAATATCAGTGCACTAGTGAAAAAATATTAGACTCCCCAGTTGATGTGTATTGGACGTGTGGTGTGATTTGCTTACTCATGAACATTGGTAAAAATCGAACATTTCCGCTACTTTGAGCTCAATTTCAAGGTCGTTTTCATCGTGAAACTAATCAAAATCATCTCTAGTTCTGTAATATGTTTCCCATTCTATAAAACGAGACCAAGAATACGAGAATACAACCATAAATACTATAGGAAAATACACCTCAAATTTAGCATTTTAATCCAGAAACATGGAGTTTTTTTTTCTCTCATGCACTGCGTGCTGCAGGACTTTTTTTATCCAGTACACACTGACCACACAGACCCATTCTCTCGCATGTAGGCCTACCAGCTTTCTCCTGCTTGATTTGAAGCCGCTAGAATTATTGAGTATATATACGTCCGAAACACTGGCTCATAAGACGTATATATATACGGCCGAAACAGTCAAAGGGTTAAAAGGAAAGATATTAAGGTAAATGTTTTAACTGATAAATGACTAAGTGAGGTGAAGTTTATGGTAAAGTGATAACAAGGATAATTACAAAGTAAATAAGACGAGGAGCATTGTTTTAGAGAGTAAGAAATGAGTGTACAGTGGACCCTCGACCAACGATGGCATCGATTAACGATAAATCTGACTAGCGATACATTTTAACCAAAAAATTTTGCCTCGACTAGCGCTTAAAAACCCGACCAGCGCTATTCGTTCCGTACCATACGTGTCCACTTTGGCCTGAGCTCGCCTCACTTGTCCCTTTGGTACCAGTGTTTACAAGCCAGCCAGCCACCGCGGTAGCTTCCAAACATACAACTGGAACATTTCATATTATCACAGCCTTTTTAGTGATTGCACCTGCAAAGTAAGTCACCATGGGCCCCAAGAAAGCTTCTAGTGCCAACCCTACAGCAAAAAGGGGTGAGAATTACTATGGAGATGAAGAAAGAGATCATTGATAAATATGAAAGTGGAGTGCGTATCTCTGAGCTGGTCAGGTTGTATAATAAACCCCAATCAACCATCGTTACTATTGTGGGCAAGAAAACGGCAATCAAGGAAGCTGTTCTTGCCAAAGGTGCAACTATGTTTTCGAAACTGAGATCGCAAGTGATAGAAGATGTTGAGAGACTTTTATTGGTGTGGATAAACGAGAAACAGATAGCAGGAGACAGCATCTCTCAAGCGATCATATGTGAAAAGGCTAGGAAGTTGCATGACGATTTAATTAGAAAAATGCCAGCAACTAGTGATGCGAGTGAATTTAAGGCCAGCAAAGGTTGGTTTGAGAGATTTAAGAAGCGTAGTGGCATTCATAGTGTGATAAGGCATGGTGAGGCTGCCAGTTCGGACCACAAATCGGCTGAAAAATATATGCAGGACTTCAAGGAATACATAGACAGTGAAGGACTGAAACCTGAACAAGTGTTTAATTGTGACGAAACAGGCCTGTTTTGGAAGAAAATGCCAAGCAGGACGTACATTACTCAGGAGGAAAAGGCACTCCCAGGACATAAGCCTATGAAAGACAGACTTACTCTGTTGATGTGTGCCAATGCTAGTGGTGATTGCAAAGTGAAGCCTTTATTGGTGTATCACTCTGAAACTCCCAGAGTGTTCAGGAAAAACAATGTCATCAAGGCTAATTTGTGTGTGCTGTGGGGGGCAAACAGTAAGGCATGGGTCACTAGGGACTTTTTCTATGACTGGTTACATCATGCATTTGCCCCCAATGTGAAAAATTACCTAATTGAAAAGAAATTAGACCTTAAGTGCCTCCTGGTATTAGACAATGCTCCTGGTCATCCTTCAGACTTGGCAGAGCGACTTTCTAGGGACATGAGCTTCATTAAGGTGAAGTTTTTGCCTCCTAATACCACTCCTCTCCTGCAGCCCATGGACCAGCAGGTTATTTCCAACTTCAAGAAACTGTACACAAAAGCTATGTTTGAAAGGTGCTTTGTAGTGACCTCAGAAACTCAAGTGACTCTATGAGAGTTTTGGAAAGATCATTTTACCATCCTCAATTGTGTAAACATTATAGGTAAGGCTTGGGAGGAAGTGACTAAGAGGACATTGAACTCTGCTTGGAAAAAACTGTGGCCAGAATGTGTAGACAAAAGGGATTTTGAAGGGTTTGAGGCTAACCCTGAGAATCCTATGCCAGTTGAGGAATCCATTGTGGCATTGGGGAAGTCCTTGGGGTTGGAGGTTAGTGGGGAGGATGTGGAAGAGTTGGTGGTGGAGGACAGTGAAGAACTAACCACTGATGAGCTGCTAGATCATCTTCAACAGCAAGACGGCACACCTGAGGAAACTGCTTCGGAGGAGGGGAGAGAGAAATTGAAGAAGTTGCCTACTTCTAAGATAAAGGAAATGTGTGCAAAGTGGCTTGAAGTGCAAACCTTTTTTGATGAAAATCACCCTGACACAGCTACTGCAAGCCGTGCTGGTGACTATTACACTGACACTGTTGTGAACCACTTTAGGAAAGTCATAAAGGAACGAGAGGTACAGGCCTCTATGGACAGATATGTTGTGCGACAGAAGTCCAGTGACTCTGAAGCTGGTCCTAGTGGCATTAAAAGAACAAGGGAAGTTTCCCCAGAAAAAGACTTGCTGCCTCAAGTGCTAATGGAAGGGGATTCCCCTTCTAAACACTAACACCTCTCCCCTCCTCCCATCCCATCAATCATCACCAGATCTTCAATAAAGGTAAGTGTCATGTAACTGTGCATATAATCTTCAGTTTGTGTGTATTAAAATTAATATTTCATGTGGTAAAAATTTTTTTTTTTCAATACTTTTGGGTGTCTTGCACGGATTAATTTGATTTCCATTATTTCTTATGGGGAAAATTAACTTGACTAACGATAATTCTGACTAACGATGAGCTCTCAGGAATGGATTAATATCGCTGGTCGAGGGTCCACTGTATATCAATGTTATAAAAACACTTGAGCAATTATAATTTTGGGGGTCCTGACACTGAATGGCTTAAATCGTCTGTTTTAACTTCAAAAAGGTGGCTGGCTCTTATCAATAGCTTACTACAATACTATCCCACAACTTAGAAGCAGCAAGCTAACCTTTCAGAGATGCAAGGCACAGCATGCACTAAGGGTCATATGCAAAGAAATAATCTTGTCAATAATAATCACAATTAAGAGTAACATCATTTATATGTTATTATACAATTAAGAAGCAAAAGAAAACGAATATTCACACGGTATTTTTACAGTATAACTGAGAGAGTGCCCACATTTTATGAAGCCTATATTAACCCTTTCAGGGTCTGTCCCGTAGATCTACGGCTTTACGTTCAGGGTCCAAACCGTAGATCTACGCCATGAGCTCAGCTCACTCTGATAAACTGTGAGTGGTACATTTGTGCCTAGATAAGAGAGAATACATCTATATGGTATGTGTGCACCACATAAAACAAATCTTGCAGCATACTGTGTATAATGAGAGAAAAAACTGACACCATGATTTTCGATTAAAACAGCGACTTTGCAGTGTTTTTTCATATGTTTTTATAGATGTATTTGCGATTTCTTGGTCTCATTTGATAGAATGGAAGACATATTACAGAAATAGAGATGATTTTGATTGGCTTTAGCGCTGGAAATGGCTTGAAACTGAGCTCAAAGTAGCGGAAATGTTAAATTTTTGCCAATGTTCAAGAGTAAACAAATGACCTCACATGTCTAATACATGCCAGCTGGTGTGTCTAATATACATTCACAAATGTGGTGATGATATTTATACAATTATTACAATATTGGTAGGGTATGCAAAAGAAGAAAATTAAAAGTGAATACAGGAAAGAGTAAGGTTATGAGGATAACAAAAAGATTAGGTGATGAAAGATTTGGGAGTGGACGTGTCAGCGGATGGGTCTATGAAAGATGAGGTGAATCATATAATTGATGAGGGGAAAAGGGTGAGCAGTGCACTTAGGAGTCTGTGGAGACAAAGAACTTTGTCCTTGGAGGCAAAGAGGGGAATGTATGAGAGTATAGTTTTACCAACGCTCTTATATGGGTGTGAAGCATGGGTAATGAATGTTGCAGCGAGAAGAAGGCTGGAGGCAGTGGAGATGTCATGTCTGAGGGCAATGTGTAGTGTGAATATAATGCAGAGAATTTGTAGTTTGAAAGTTAGGAGGAGGTGCGGGATTGCCAAAACTGTTGTCCAGAGGGCTGAGGAAGGGTTGTTGAGGTGGTTCGGACATGTAGAGAGAATGGAGCGAAACAGAATGACTTCAAGAGTGTATCAGTCTGTAGTGGAAGGAAGGCGGGGTAGGGGTCGGCCTAGGAAAGGTTGGAGGGAGGGGGTGAAGGAGGTTTTGTGTGCGAGGGGCTTGGACTTCCAGCAGGCATGCGTGAGCGTGTTTGATAGGAGTGAATGGAGACAAATGGTTTTTAATACTTGACGTGCTGTTGGAGTGTGAGCAAAGTAACATTTATGAAAGGATTCAGGGAAACCGGCAGGCCGGACTTGAGTCCTGGAGATGGGAAGTACAGTGCCTGCACTCTGAAGGAGGGGTGTTAATGTTGCAGTTTAAAAACTGGAGTGTAAAGCACCCTTCTGGCAAGACAGTGATGGAGTGAATGATGGTGAAAGTTTTTCTTTTTTGGGCCACCCTGTCTTGGTGGGAATCGGCCAGTGTGTTAATAATAATAAAAGAAAAAAAAATTGCATAACAGTAAATCTTCTATTTTTTGGTGGGAATAAAAATTCATTATGTGAATAAAAAATCAAAATGGAGTTTATTTGTAAAGCCTCAAAACGTAACTAATGAACAGAGGAAATGTTAGTTTAGTGCCAGGAATATCTACATTGTTTATTCTGGACCCTATTTTGAAATTTGAATATTTTGAACTTTGTGTTAAATTGGCCAAATTACCAATTTCTGATCACTTTATTTTGTAGTTGAAACAGTTGGCTTGGCGATTTCTTGTGGTCAATCGATAGAATAGAAGTAATACTAGTGAAATAGCTAAGAATTTGGTCGATTGGAATACTGTAACTGGCCTAAAATGGGAGTCAAAGTTGGCAAAATCGCCGATTCGTAAATATCGCTGACACATCAAAATTCGCGAGAGCATAATTTTGTCAATTTTCCATCAAATTTTGTACTTTTTGCTTTATTACCTTCACAAAAAAGATTCTCTACCATTTCATAAGAAAAAATAACATTTTTTTTTTTTTAAATTCTTGGACACTGGGGCACCACTTCAGATTTTGGCCTTGGACCCTGAAGGAGTTAAACTTTATGTACACTTTCCATTAGTATACATCATTATTACTGACCTTAGCAAATTTTCTATCACACTAAGTAACTGTAATTAATAAAAGCTGGGACAGGTTCATAGCTGCTGTTGAGCTTCATAAGTGGAAAGATTTCACACAAATAACAATAAATTAACTTACCATTCAGTGACTCAATAGTTGTCACATTATTGCTCATGTATGCATGAGGAATCTTGGAGAGATGCACTATACAGTAGCAAAAAACTACATATCATAGCCATGTGTAATAACACTACTTCTACATCAAATCTTCACATAGTATTAGCTACTAAGTTAGGGAATTATAGGATTAGGAACTTACGGGCAAGCTCTACTTCCAGGTTGACACGTGTGGTGGTGCGTCGAAAAACATTCTTCAAGAGCCGAGCAGTTTCGGTGAGCCTGCAAAGCCAGCACAGTGTTACTAGGGAAGCTCATCTCAACACTAATAACTAGCTTAGTCTAATTCACAGAAATTATTTTTAATTATAAAAATAAGAGTTAGCTCTACTAGTGATGAAACATGTTTACCAGCATAAGTTACAATGATGATGATACAAAAGATACTTATGATCAAACATGTTGAATGTATTGTGTTGCCATCATGAGTTACAGTGATGATGAAACAAGAGAATAGAAAAATGTGAGGTGCAACTTAGCAATATTTACACAATATTCAGCAGTTGTAGTTACCTTCCAGGAAACACATGCAGCTCTTCTTCTTAAAATCTGATGGCTACTTCTCAACTAGTGCACATAATTTTGTCCAGAAAAAGGCTATAAAGTTAATTTATTTAGATAGATGAATGAATTAACTACTGTATATAAAAAACACAGAATGACATGTGATTGACTGCTTCCCATCTTGTTACCCTGAGATATGCTATATTTATTGTTTTATTTTAATCGGGGGAAAAGCACTAAGCCCTTAGGGGTTAAGTAATGTATGGGGAACAGGAGGCATTCAGATTCGATCCAAAGAAGGAAAGGAAAAGTCCAGCTCCTTGGATCAAAAGCTTCAAGGCACTTTCCTTGAGGGGTGAAGTATGCTATAAAAACTAGTACAGTATTCCAATTTTTAAGGTAGAATATCTTTAACATATATTCACTTAATTAATACTTGCTTTCATTCCAAAAATATGCCACAGAATGTGACTTAACCCTTAAACTGTCCACACGTAGATATATGTTCACATGCGGTGGGCTCCAAACATAGATCAATGTTTTATTTTTCATTCCTTCAAATTTGGTCGCCTAGACATGAAAGTATGGGTCTGTGCACTCAGCATACGCACTATGAACAAAATAGGGGACCACTTAGTACCTTGTGGGAGCAACAGTTCAACCGAGCGCCAACTAGAGCAAATAGCGTGGCAAACACCAGTGATTCACTGATGTCATGTCATATTAACACTCACATTTTAAGAGGAAAGTAAAAATAGGTTACCTAAATGCATGAGTGGGTGTGGGTGGGTGTGTGTTGGACCTGACTAGCTTGTGCTACTGGGTCAGATGTCGTGCTCCTTCTTTCAGTGGATGTGACCTGACTAGGCATTGGTCTAAGCTGGGGGGTGACATGGACCTGCTTTGCATAGGCCAGTAGGCCTGCTGCAGTGTTCCTTCTTTCTTATGTTCTTATGTATTTGGCTGGCTGGCTGGCTGACTTTGGCTGTCTCTGTCGGTATCTGTCTATATCTCTGTCTATCTATATCTCTGTCTGTATCACTGTCTATATCTCTGTCTCTCACATGTACATAATGTAAATTACCTAGGATAACCGAAAACTTCCAGGCCAAGTGTTATACGGTGTTTGTAGATATAAGACATAAATAAACACGACACAAATAATAGCTGTGCCACTTGCTTAGCAATCAGGGAGCGGCCCATACACCACAAACCAACAGGCAGACAGAAAGACAGATAAGCAGAACTAGACAGACAGACAGGCAGACAGATAGACATACAAAGACATGTTTGTGTGCAAGAGCAAAAACAGCTAAATTCAAATCCAAATACCTACAAAAACCTCTCACAGTGACAAGCATCTACAGAGTACCACAGTCAAACATTAGCCGTTTTAGTGAAAACCTAGGAAGTATGATAACTGATGCATACATGAATAAAGAGCACCTACTACTCTCAGGTGACTTCAATATAAATCTCCTGCAAGACCAGGACCCACACATTATTGAATTCACAAACACTATGAGTAACTGCTTGTTGCTACCAACAGTAACAAAACCTACAAGAATTGCAGAGATTAGTTTTTCCCTACTAGACCACATCTGGACCAACACCATATCCCCTTTAAAATCAGGCATAATCACAGATAATACCACAGACCACTACCCTACCTTTCTCATAACTAATCTAGGTAAAATACCCCAAGACACTACTAAAGTCACTTTTAGACTTCATAATGAGGCAGCCATTAATAACTTCACAACAGCAATGACAAACATCGACTGCCACAATGAGCTAGAAATCTATACAGATATTGAGGAATGTGTTAATAATTTTCTAAGAAGGACCCAATACCTCTATAATAAGCACTGCCCTAAAAAATAAACAGATGACAGCTAAGAGACTGAACAGTCCCTGGCTAACACCCAGCATCCTCAAATCCATAAAGAGATAAGATAAGATTTCGTTCGGATTTTTAACCCCGGAGGGTTAGCCACCCAGGATAACCCAAGAAAGTCAGTGCGTCATCGAGGACTGTCTAACTTATTTCCATTGGGGTCCTCAATCTTGTCCCCCAGGATGCGACCCACACCAGTCGACTAACACCCAGGTACCTATTTGCTGCTAGGTGAACAGGACAACAGGTGTAAGGAAACGTGTCGAAATGTTTCCACCCGCCGGGAATCGAACCCGGGCTCTCCGTGTGTGAAGCGGGAGCTTTAGCCACCAGACCACCGGGCCACCATAAATACAAAGCACCTATTTTTATTTCTTTTTTATTTATTTATTAATTTCAACATGATACATTGAAGTACAAGGAAATACAGTGGTTAAGTGTAACATGCCAAAGCCCCTTGTATGCTGAGCATTATGGGCAGGCTTAAAATTAACTTAAGATTAACTAAGCAATGATATATTCAGTGGTAAACATTGTTGTAAACAGTTAACAATTAAGCACAAATTAGTGTTTCAAAGACAGGTCATATGGTCATTTACTGTGTTGCTGTGCATTCAGTAGAATGGAGTATTCTGTTAGATAATGTAATTAAAAATAACAAAGTTTGATTGGGTCACAGGTTAAACATTTATGAGATACAATTATTCAGTATTTATTTGGCTGTGGGTGAGTAAGTGATTTTTAAGAAGAGACTTGAATTTATAAACAGACAGTGTTTCTTTTATATTCACAGGTAGTGAATTCCAGATTTTTGGGCATTTTATGTGCATTGAGTTTTTGCATAGTGTGAGATGGACATGAGGAATATCAAAGAGTGATCTGTGCCTTGTGTTATGGTCATGTGTTCTGTTGAGATTGGTAAGGAGACGTTTGAGGGGAGGGTTTATATCCGAGTTAAGTGTTCTATGTATGTAGTAGGTGCAATAATAGGTATGGATGTTTTGTATGGTGAGTAGGTTTAGAGTTTTAAATATTGGAGGAGTATGCTGCCTGTAGTGGGAATTTATCATCATTCTGACTGCAGCCTTTTGTTGGGTAATCAATGGTTTGAGATGGTTTATTGTTGTTGAGCCCCATGCACAAATTCCATAGGTGAGATAGGGGTAAATAAGTGTGTGATATAGGGCCAGGAGGGCTGACTGTGGAACATAGTACCGTATCTTTGATAGTATGCCTACAGTCTTGGAAATTTTCTTGGAAATTTGTTGTATATGTGTTTGAAATTTGAGTCTATTATCAAGGTGGATTCCTAAGAATTTTCCCTCTGTGAGTTTTGTGATAGGTGATCCGTTTATCATTATGTTAAGAGGGATGTCTGTAGCTCTGTTACCAAACTGAATGAAGTAGGTTTTGTCAATGTTGAGAGTAAGTTTGTTAGTCCTCATCCCGGTACACCTACCATCCGACTTACGACCTGCTCGACTTACGACCACTCGACTTACAACCGTGTTTTTTATGCAAATTTCTGGGAAATAAACAACTACATGTATTTGTGTTGTACACAGTGTTTATCCTAAACCTTACAGTATAAAATACAGTACTAACAACATAAAAAGCAAAGTAAAACATGAAATAAAACAATAAAATAAAGTCATTACAAAAATTTTTTGCTGATATTCAGTAGTAAAGTTCGACTTACGACCATTTCGACCGGTTTCTCGGAACCGAACTTGGTCATAAGTCAGATGGTAGGTGTAGATATTTTCTGTAATTCGATATTCACAGTATTGGCTTGCATGACTGGGTTTCGGTGAGAGAAGACGAATGTAGTGTCATCTGCAAATAGTGTGGGTTTGAGTAGTTGCGATGCATTTGGTAGGTCATTTATGTAAATGAGAAAGAGAAGAGGGCCAAGGACACTTCCCTGTGGGACACCAACTGTAATTGGCTGTGCGGAAGAGTTTGTTTCATGTGTGTACACATACTGGCTTTTGTTGCTGAGGTATGACTTTAGGTAGTTGAGGGAGTGCCCTCTTATACCATAGTGTGACAATTTTATGTGGAGCAAGTCGTGGTCAACTGTATCAAAAGCTTTACGTAAATCAACGAAGATTCCCAGTGGGACTTCTTTTTTCTCTAGTGCAGTGTATATTTGTTGTAGCATGTGTATAATAGCATCATTCCTATTTTTATTAGGCCTGAACTCAAACTGACAGGGGTTGAGTATGTTGTGCGAGATGAGATAGGAATAGATTCGCTTATGAATTAATTTTTTGAAGATTTTAGAGAGAGGGTGTAAGTTGGATATTGCCCTATAGTTATTCAAATCTGTTTGGTCTCCTCCTTTATGGATCGGAGAGACCCTCGCTATTTTGAGAACTGCAGGGAAGGTAGAGGATTCGATGGATTTGTTAAAGTGTTGCAATGATTGGTGACAGTACTTGCGACACTTTTTTGTATATAAAGGGTGGTAAGGTATTTAAATCTCCCGTCTTGTTTTTTAGTGTGTTGATAATAAGGGACACTTCTATTGGGTTAGTCGGAGACAGGAACAGTGTGTTCGGGTAGTTGCCAGTGAGGTAGTCATTGGGTGGGGTATTTGAGCTTGGGATTTTATTGGCAAGGTTTTTTCCTGTGGTGGAGAAAAAATCATTGAGTCTGTTTGCTGTTGCAGTTGGTGGGAATTGGGGTTCATCTGGCTTTGTTAGTTCAATTGCGCCGTTTCGTGATATCTTTTTCGTTCCTAAAATTTATTATAGGGTTTTCCAGGTCTTTTTTATATCACCTTTTAAGTTGGATAATCTGTTCTCATAATACAATTTTTTTGCCCTTCTTATCAGGCTGGTTAGGATTGACGAGTAACTTATTGTTTGGTCTCTGGTTATGTGACCCTTTCTGTACTGTTTTTTGTAAAGGTGCTTTGTATTTATGGATTTGAGGATGCTGGGTGTTAGCCAGGGACTGTTCAGTCTCTTAGCTGTCATCTGTTTAGTTTTTTTAGGGCAGTGCTTGTTATAGAGGTACGTATTGGATCTTTTTTAGAAAATTATTAATACTTTCGTCAATATCTGTATAAATTTCTAGCTCAGTGTGCCAGTCAATGTTTGTCGCTGCTGTTGTGAAGTTATTAATGCCTGCCTCATTGTGAAGTCTGAAAGTGACTTTAGTAGTGTCTTGGGGTAATTTGCCTAGATTAGTTATGAGGAAGGTAGGGTAGTGGTCTGTGGTATTATCTGTGATTATGCCTGATTTTAACCCTTTCAGGGTCCACAGGCCCTCTCAGAGACTTGTTCTCAGGGTCCCCCAAATTTCCCCCCCCAAAAAAAAAAATTATTTTTCTTGTGAAAAGATAGAGAATCTTTTCGCAATCATAATGACACCAAAAGTATGAAATTTGATGGAAAACTTACAGAATTAGGCTCTCACGAAGTTAGCGGTCTTAACGATGTTTACGCATCGGCAATTTTGCCCACTTTGAGCCCTATTTTCGGCCAATTCCAATGTACTAGTCAACAAAAATCATAACTATTTTGCTAGAACTCCATTTTTTATAACGAATATGTACAAGAAACCACCCATTTACCGATTTCAACTATCCAGTACAGTGGTCAGAATTTAGCAATTTTGCCAATTTCACACAAATTTCAAAAGATGCCAATTTCCAAATAGGGTCCAGAATAAACAAGAAAGACATTCCTGGCACTAAAATTACATTTCCAGATGTGGTCTAGTAGGGAAACACTAGTCTCTGTAATTCTCATAGGTTTTGTTACTGTTGGTAGCAACAAGCTACGTGTGGGTCCTGGTCTTGCAGGAGATTTATACTGAAGTCACCTGAGAGTAGCAAGTGATCTTTATTCATGCGTGCATCAGTTATCATACTTCCTAGGTTTTCACTAAAATGGCTAATGTTTGACTGTGGTACTCTGTAGATGTTTATCACTGTGAGAGGTTTTTGTAGGTAGTCTTTGGATTTGAATTTAGGTATTATATGTATTCCCCATACACAAATAACCCGCACATAAAAGAGAGAAGCTTACGACGACGTTTCGGTCCGACTTGGGCCATTGACAAAGTCACACTAACCAGAGGTGGAGCAGGACGGCTATATATAGGCAGGAAGAGGTGGTGGTGGTGGTGGTGGTAGTAGTGGTGGTGGTGGTAGTAGTGGTAGTAGTGGTAGTAGTGGTAGTGGTAGTGGTAGTAGTGGTGGTAGTAGTGGTAGTAGTGGTGGTAGTGGTGGTAGTGGTAGTAGTGGTGGTAGTAGTGGTGGTAGTGGTAGTAGTAGTGGTAGTAGTAGTGGTAGTAGTAGTGGTAGTAGTAGTGGTAGTAGTAGTGGTAGTAGTAGTGGTAGTAGTGGTAGTAGTAGTAGTAGTAGTAGTAGTAGTAGTAGTAGTAGTAGTAGTAGTAGTAGTACAAGAATTGTATATAATACCAACAAGATGAAATTAAGACACATGCACAACACCCGGGCATCCCCCTCGTAGACGCTTCGCCATCCAGCCAGCCACTGGATGGCGAAACGTTCACAACAAAGACAACCAGACGCCGCACATGTGTCTTAATTTCATCAGTAGTTGTAGTAGTAGTAGTAGAAGAAGAAGAGGTAGTAGTAGTAGTGGTAGAAGTGGGAACTAAGGAAGATGAGCCAGTCAAATACAAAGGAAGGGGAGCACTGCAAGAGAGCTAGATGCCCACAGAGGGAGAGCAAGCGCACAGAGGTGCGTGAAAGGGGAAGTGGTGAAAAAATGAAGAAGGAACAGAAACACGAGACAGGAGAGAGAAAGACAACCCAGAGGAGAAAAGGAAAGAGGAAAGGGGAAGAGGAAGAAGAAAAAGAAAAAGAAAAAAATGAGGATTCAGGTTAAGTCACAGGTGTTCTGAAGTTTGGAGCATTTTACAATGTAGTGGGAGAGGAAGGCATCTACAGAGATGAAGCCAGGGCTAAGGAAAGTTGTGTATTAGCGAGGATTCAACTAGACGGCGACTGTTCAAGTTGGAAGTAGGGAAGACAGTTTTAGCAGAAGACCAGTCAGTAGGATGGCTATGATCTCTGACGTGACAGAAAAGAGCATTGTTAGTGTCGGCAAGCCTAACACTATTTTTGTGCTCCCTAAGTCTGTCAGAAAGAGATCGACCAGTTTCTCCGAAGTATTGAAGAGGACAGGAGGAGCAAGAAATAGAGTAGACACCAGGAACATCTGTAGAGGGAGGAGAGATATGAACGAGATTAGTGCGAAGAGTGTTAGTCTGGCAGAAGGTAAGCTTGATGTCTAAGGGACGGAGAGAATTGTTGAGATTAGAAAGACCGGAAATGTAGGGAAGGCAGAGGATAGAAGAGTTCCCATGAGTAGAGAGTTTGGGAGAGAAGAAATTGCATTTAGCACGTGAGAGGGCAGAGTCTATGAAATGGGAAGGGTAGCCAAGATGGGAGAACGAATTATGAAGAGTGGAAATTTCTGCTGGAAGGAACTGAGGATCACAGATGCGGAGGGCACGGAGAAAGAGGGAGATAAGAACACTTTTCTTGACAGGGGAAGCATGATAGGAAAAGTAGTGAATGTACATGCCACTGTGCATAGGTTTACGGTAAACGGAAAAGGAAAAACCTGTACATGTATCTGAGCGGTGGACATGGACATTAAGGAAAGGAAGCAAGGAATTAGATTCCCATTCAGCTTTAAACTTAATGGAAGGGGCAAGATTATTAAGAGCTTCAAGAAAAGGTTGGAAGAGACTGGAGTCATAAGGCCACAGAGCAAAGATGTCATCCACATAGCGGAGCCAGAGTGAAGGTTGCACATCGAGGGTAGGAAGAAGAACAGTCTCGAAGTATTCCATGTAAAGATTAGCAAGGACAGGAGAGAGAGGAGAGCCCATAGCGACACCGAAGGTTTGAGAATGTAATATTTCCCTTGGAAGGAAAAGGAGTTAGAGTCCACACAGAGGCAGATCAGATCAAGAAAGACATCAGTGGGGATAGGGAGATGAAGAAACCCTTCATGGGCCTTCTCTCTAAGGAAATCAAGGACATCATCAAGAGGGACATTGGTGAAGAGGGACTCAACGTCAAGACTAAGCATCTTACAGGTTGGGAGAGAGCGAACCCGTTCAATGAAGTCTTGAGAGTGACGGAGGTGGGCAGGAGAAAAAGTACCAAGAAAGGGAGTGAGGGTTTTGGCCAGCCAAGAAGCAAGAGAATAAGAGACAGAACCTCTAGAGGATATGATAGGACGAAGAGGAATATCAGGTTTATGAGTTTTGGGAAGGCCATAGAAATAGGGAAGAGAGGGACAGATGACACGAAACCATTGAACAAGGTCAAAGTCAAGAGGACAGAGGTCGGAGAGAGTCCTTAGTTTTTTGTTGAAAGTTCTCTTGATGCGATCAAGAGGGTCGGAAACGAGAGGAGTGTAGGTGCGTGAGTCAGAGAGCAAGACATCAGCTTTATGGAGGTAATCCTCGCGATCAAGGATAACTACCGAATTACCTTTGTCAGAAGATAGTATGACAATGTTAGTGTTGGATTTGAGAGAAGAAAGGGCAAGTTGGTAATGGTGTGGAAGGTGGTGATTCTTAGAAAACAGACTAACAAGAGCAGGAAGGAGAGCACCACGAAAAGTGGACAAGTCAGGAAGATTACGGAAGCGAGATTGACGAAAGGAATCAAAAGAGCTAATCAGGGAAATACCAGCGCGAGGAGTAGGCGAAGTGGCAAAGGAAAGGAAACTGGAGGCAAGACAGAGCCCCAACCAACGATATACAGGTACACCCCTTCCCCCATCCCCCCATCCCCACAGGTACGTCCAGCAGGAACCCCACCAACCCAGGGACCAGGGAAGCAGGAATCGCCCCCGCACCCCAACCAGGCAGCAGGAATCCTTAACCTGTAAATAGCTGTCAATAAAGCTAGGGATCCTTAACCTTGTCAAACCCTGTGTAAAAAAAAAAAAAAAAAAAAAAAAAAAAGAAGTTCAAGCTCATATTGAGAGAGTGAGACAGAAGACAGATTAGTAACACAGTCAGTGAGGGAGAATTTAGACCAAGGGCTAGCTGAGATGAGACATTGAAGTTTATTTTGTAGTTTGGAAGAATGAATTTGTGCATTCAGGCGAGCAGTGTCAAAGGCAATGGTAGAGAGGAGGTTACAGAGATCCTGTGGTAGAGCCGCAAAGAGAGCACGTTGACGTTGACGGAAAGTAAAGAAGGCATCTTCAACCTGTGATTTAGTAGAAAGAATGAGCTGTTGAAGTAGGAGATGGGCATGATCAGGAAAGGGAGTGCCCAGTGGGTTGGTTTTCAGGAAGTGGGAGAAGGAAGGTGGCAGAACTTGTTCAGCAAGACAGTCACGTAGGAAGCGAAGCTGATTCTTACGATGCCGGGTAGCAATAAGAGCAGCCTCATAAGATCGAAAGAGGGGTTTAAAAGAGGGAAGAACATTAAAAAAGTTGGAGAGAATATGACGCTTAACTGCGGGGTCCATAAATAACAAAAAGGCACAATACCATGACTGAAACGATACACAAATAACCCGCACATAAAAGAGAGAAGCTTACGACTCGAACAGTCGCCGTCTAGTTGAATCCTCTCTAATACACAACTTTCCTTGTATGAACCTTAGCCCTGGCTTCGTCTCTGTAGATGCCTTCCTCTCCCACTACATTGTAAAATGCTCCAAACTTCAGAACACCCGTGACTTAACTTGAATCCTCATTTTTTTCTTTTTCTTTTTCTTCTTCCTCTTCCCCTTTCCTCTTTCCTTTTCTCCTCTGGGTTGTCTTTCTCTCTCCTGTCTCGTGTTTCTGTTCCTTCTTCATTTTTTCACCACTTCCCCTTTCACGCACCTCTGTGCGCTTGCTCTCCCTCTGTGGGCATCTAGCTCTCTTGCAGTGCTCCCCTTCCTTTGTATTTGACTGGCTCGTCTTCCTTAGTTCCCACTTCTACCACTACTACTACTACCTCTTCTTCTTCTACTACTACTACAACTACTGATGAAATTAAGACACATGTGCGGCGTCTGGTTGTCTTTGTTGTGGACGTTTCGCCATCCAGTGGCTGGCTGGATGGTGAAGCATCTATGAGGGGGATGCCCGGGTGTTGTGCATGTGTCTTAATTTCATCTTGTCGGTATTATATACAATTCTTGTACTACTACTACTACTACCACCACCTCTTCCTGCCTATATATAGCCGTCCTGCTCCACCTCTGGTTAGTGTGACTTTGTCAATGGTCCAAGTCGGACCGAAACGTCGTCGTAAGCTTCTCTCTTTTATGTGCGGGTTATTTGTGTATCATTCCAGTCACGGTATTGTGCCTTTTTGTTATTTATATACGTATTCCCCATGTTCATCCCTTGTGCAAGTATTAGTGATACATTCTAGTTCGTCTGAGTAGTATACAGCTGTGCCACCCCCTTGTTGATCTGGCCTACAGTTGTGTATGACTAACCAGGAATGGCATAGATAACTGTAGTATCAGGCTTTAGCCAAGTTTCGGTGAGAGTAATGATGGACATACTGGCATGCAGGGAATTTAGTAATGCTATGAGGTCATCGTAATGCTTGCTTAAAGATCTGATATTGTAGTTAAAGACAGTTATGTTGTTGTTGGCTCTGAGAAGTGCCTTTGATTGTTCTGCTGTGTAGTAATTACAGTTACTGTTTGATTCATTTAAGTCATTCAATAAGAGGTTGGTATCAGGATCAGTGCTTGTAATCATAAGATTTATAGTGAATCTATAGTTAGAATTAAGTATAAGACAAAGTAAATATTCTAAAGCTAAAAAATAGCACCTGAATTATTTTAACAAAAGTAAAAATATGAGCTAAGGTAGTTCTTTAAACCTAAAATAAAGGAGACAATATAAAAGGGACTAAAATAATTTGTGATCAAATAAAGTGATGATCAAATAAAGGAGAACATATAAAAGGGACTAATATAAGTTGTGGTGAACAAATAAAGTGGTAATGAAATAAATGAGCTTGGGAATATAATGGCAAAATAGTGAACTTATTACACTTTAGCACCTGAGAATAGCACCTTGATTATTTTAACAATTGTGAATATATGAACTACGGTAGTTATATAAAGCTAAAATAAAAGAGAAAATATATAAGGGACTAAAGTAAGTAATGGTAAACAAAGTTCAATGGACAGATAGTCACTATGATATAATATTGATTTGGGAGCAAGATCTGATTTGTAATGTATAATAAGTTGAGCAATTAATTGCACTATAAAAAGTAGAGAAATATGAGGTAGTTGGTACTAGCTAGTAAAAGATAGTTTTGGGACTCACACAATAATGTAATTGGAATATACACTAATTGCACACACAATATAACAGGGACTAAAAACGTAGTGGTAAACAGTATTAAATGGACAGGTAGCAACCATGAATAACATTAATTTGGAGTAAGATTTGACTTGCAACACAAAATTATGAGCAATTAAAAGCAATTAAAAAGTAAAAAGTATTTGAGGTAGCTGGTATTAGCTAGTAAAAGAAAAAAAATAATAATGCACAATAATATAATAGTAAGGTACACTATATGCACCACACGTATATATGTGTTAAGGACACTTATCTAATCTGGTACAGAAATGTCAGCTTTTCTAAGGAAGGTAGAGAAATCATGTTCATTAGAGATGGTATATTGTTGTCCTGTTGTTTTTCTAACTAGTATTTTCCCATCTCGAGTGAAACACTGATGTATTATGTTTTCCTGTTTAAGTTTTCTCAACCTGAACAGAAGGTTTTGACGTTTTCTCGTTAGACACTTGTTGATGAACACTCAGTTTTTCATTGTAATTGCTGATTTAATTAAGTCCTTTCTTTTATTATATGAATGAAGTCTGATCATAATACTGTGTTTACTACCTTGTTTTCCTAACAAACATATTTCTTTGATTTCATTGTTTTGCACAGTGACTTTTACGTGGTCATATATTATCCTGATAACAGTTTCTTTGCACTGTTCTTGGGTTATGTCATTAGGAATGTGTGGGCTGTTTATTATAACTGCATCAGACAACTTATCTTGTTCAACTTATCTAGGGTTGTTATTTGCTAAGTGTGACTGGCTATAGCTGTTTTCAGAGTATTTTTTGTGTCAGCACTTCCCGATGTAATCTTCTCTTCAAGGTTTTGGATCTTGTTCTCGAGGTTGGTTATCTTGGAATGGGTCACATAACCAGAGACCAAACAAAATGTTACTCGTCAATCCTAACCAGCCTGATAAGAAGGGCTAAAAAATTGTATTATGAGAACAGATTACCCAACTTAAAAGGTGATTACATATATAAAAAAGAACTGGAAAACCCTATCAGAAATTCTAGGAACAAAAAAGATATCAGGAAATAGTGCAATTGAACTAACAAAACCAGATGAACCCCAACTCCCACCAACTGAAACAGCAAACAGACTCAATGATTTCTTCTCCACCATAGGAAAAAACCTTGCCAATAAAATCCCAAGCTCAAATACCCCACCCAATGACTACCTCACTGGCAACTACCCGAACACACTGTTCCTAGCTCCGACTAACCCAACAGAAGTCTCCCTTATTATCAACACACTAAAAAACAAGACGGGAGATTTAAATATCTTACCACCCTTTATATACAAAAAAGCATTGCAAGGGCTGTCACCAATCATTGCAACACTCTCTAACAAATCCATCGAATCCTCTACCTTCCCTACAGTTCTCAAAATAGCGAGGAGTCACCGATACAAAAAGGAGACCAAACAGACTTAAATAACTATAGGCCAATATCCAACTTATACCATCTCTCTAAAATCTTCAAAAAATTAATTCATAAGTGAATCTATTCCTACTTCATCTCCCACAACATACTCAACCCCTCTCAGTTTGGGTTCAGGCCTAATAAAAATACGAATGATGCTATTATACACATGCTAGTACAAATATACATTGCACTATAGAAAAAAGAAGTCCCACTGGGGATCTTCATTGATTTATGTAAGGCTTTTGATACAGTTGACCATGATTTGCTCCACATAAAATTGTCGCACTATGGTATAAGAGGGCACTCCCTCAACTACCTAAAGTCATACCTCAGCAACAGAAGCCAATATGTGTACACAAATGGAGCAAACTCTTCCGCACAACCAATTACAGTTGGTGTCCCACAGGGAAGTGTCCTTGGCCCTCTTTTCTTTCTCGTTTACATAAACGACCTACCAAATGCATCACAACTACTCAAACCCACACTATTTGCAGATGACACTACATACATCTTCTCTCACCCAAGCAAAGTCATGCTAGCCAATACTGTAAATGCCGAATTACAGAAAATATGTACCTGGATGATGACTAACAAACTTACTCTCAACATTGACAAAACCTACTTTATTCCATTTGGAAACAGAGCTACAAATGTCCCTCTTAACATAATGATAAACGCTTCACCTATCACAAAGCTCACAGAGGGAAAATTCTTAGGAATCCACCTTGATAATAGACTCAAATTTCAAGCACATGTACAACAAATTTCCAAGACCGTAGGCATACTATCGAAGATACGGTACTATGTTCCACAGTCAGCCCTCCTGGCCCTATATCACTCACTTATTTACCCCTATCTCACCTATGGAATTTGTGCATGGGACTCAACAACAATAAACCATCTCAGACCATTAATTACCTAACAAAAGGCTGCAGTCAGAATGATGATAAATTCCCACAACAGGCAGCACACTCCACCAATATTCAAAACTCTAAACCTACTCACCGTACAAAACATCCATACCTATTATTTTACCTACTACATACATAGAACACTTATCTCGGATATAAACCCTCCCCTCAAACGTCTCCTTACCAACCTCAACATAACACATGACCATAACACAAGGCACGGATCACTCTTTGATGTTCCTCGTGTCCATCTCACACTATGCAAAACCTCAATGCACATAAAAGACCCAAAACTATGGAATTCATTACCTGTGAATATAAAAGAAATACCGCCTGTTTATAAATTCAAGTTTCTTCTTAAAATTCACTTACCCACAACTAAATAAATACCAAATAACTGTATCTCATAAATGTTTAACCTGTGACCCTATCAAACTTTTTTTTTTTAATTACATTACCTAACAGAATACAGTACTCCATTCTATTGAATGCACAGCAACTCAGCAAATGACCATATGACCTATCTTTGAAATACTCATTTTTGCTTAATTGTTATTTGTTTACTATAATTTTTACCACTGAATATATCATGCTTAGTTAATCTTAAGTTAATTTTAAGCCTGCCCATAATGCTCTGCATACAAAAGGCTTTTGGCATGTTACAGTTAACCGCTGTATTTCTTTGTACATCTATGTATCATGTCCAAATTAATAATAAATAAATAAATATAAAGGCAAGGTTCCCTCCAGCAGAGCACATTCATCAAATGTCACTTATCTGACCCTTGTCATAACACCATTCAAGGCGTTTCATACTCCAGCGTGTCTAAAACATTGCTGGGACCTATAAATACTTTGTATATATTTCTAGACAATAGTAAATGACCAGGGCAGGTGAAAATGTTCACCTGTCAGTGTGACTGTTACAATTTGGGTACTATTTCAGTACATAATAAGAACATATTAGTGTCAGAACAAAGATTGGCTATGAAATCACAAGAACTATTATAGATTCTAATTATCAGAACATAAAAATTATATAAAAATAAAAACGAGAAAAAGGTAAATTGGCAACACTTCTGCAAGCGGCAAGACTGGATGTTGCTGTCAGGTGAGCATCTAGAGCCAACTTCACGGTCTTATATCTCAGTAAGTACCGGTCCTAAAAATTTTTGGGGGGTCTTATACCACACAGAAAATAGCCCTCTTTAATTTAAAAACAAAAAATGATTTTTTATTTTTCAAAATATTCAGAGTGCCACGCAGGTGAACATAGATCTACGTTTGGACAGTTTAAGGGTTAAATGTAGAATGAGAGGATGCTCATCCTTTTCCTTGTATTTATCTAAGAGAGGTGGCTGTTTACAAATACAAAAATATTGAACTAAATATAACCTGAGGGTTACATTCCCCAGAAATGTTATGAATGTAAGACTCCATAAACAAGGTTACCCTATCTTATTTAATTGGAAAAAGTGAATTTGGTTCACAGGTCAGACAAAATGTAAGGGGGAAATAAAATAGTTTTGTTGTGTACCACACAAATAAACTTTAATGCTTCACAAAAAAACAATAAAAAACAAAAAACTATATTACAAAATAGTCCCAGCATCTTTACTAGCTGTCAGAGCAGTGTTAAGTACTTTTGTGAATGAACTATTGAAAGAGAAGAGGAGGAGGAGGTAAATGAGGAATAGTACTGTATATAGTAAATGTAAATAGCAGAAGACCATTAAGGTTATTTGCTGAGATGGGCTAACCAACTTTGTAAATACCTCTACTTCTGTTTAGATAGTAGAAGTATGAGCAGTACAGCACAAGGCTCTCTTCCCACCATTTTCCTCTGGCTATACTGTCAGCTTCAAGAAGTGGGAAGAATGTTACTATGCCTTATTATAATCAAGAATATACATTCTCTGCATGTGGGGAGTCTTGACAACCCATGTTAAACCCCACAAGTCCACAAATGCACATCTACTTACCTCAAAAACAGTGACAATAGGACTGTCTTGAACTTTTACCTCAGTATGATTTTTTCTCCCCACATCTTCTTTCTCACTTCCCACTCTCTGTGAGCTCAAATTAGGACAAGTCATCAATACAGACAACAGTTCATGTGGAGTTGTACTTACCTGAATTTGCAGAAGTCAGTTCATAGTTCCTGGCCCTGCTTTTTAATGCTTACTGGTCAATTCTACCATTTTTTGACCTCCAGGGTCCAATTATATGTATCTAGTCTTGATATAGTGTATGGCATTTGCCTCCACTGCTACATGATCTGGAGCATTCTACTCCCCCCCCCCAAAAAAAAAAAAAAAAAAAAAAATCCTAATGTTCCAGTAGCTCATTTGTAACTTCAGTTTCCATCTGTATTTCCTGCCTTTACTCTCTATAAGCCTCACTTCTAGGCCAGCTGTTTCACTCTTCCTATCACCCAGGCAGTTTTCCTCATAGATCAGGATCTGTGCCTATTTGCTCTACCATTAAGGCTACTTGGAAGCTTAAAGATTAATTAAGTCTGACACTACAATGTTAACTATTTTTACCTTGCATCCATTTAGAATACAACAAATCATATTGTATACCTCAATATTCGTATGTCCTTATATTCATACAACTTGATATTCGCCCAACCTTTTTTTTGAGAAAAATTTGACTTGGTATTCGGACGTTGCCCTGATATTTGACCTAAGCAAAACAGTCTATCTGGACAAATTCCGACAAAAACAAAGCATCACACACTCAGTCTCTGAACTGCTTTCGTTTGTTAAGCATCATTTGTACAAGCTCTGTGGAACTTTCTGGCATTTCACTGTTATTCTGTGGTGTCTTCTAAATATTTTCATTGAAAATAAGTAATTGTGGCCCCAAAAAGGAATAGTGATACAAACAAGCCTAAAATAAAAGCAGTGAGGACAACAACTGAAGTGAAAAAAGAACTCACTGCAAAGTGGGAAAGTGGAACACGTGTGTCAGACCTGGCCACTCAATACGGTATGGCAAGATCCACCATATTGCCCATATTGAAAAAAAAAACCAGGTAATAAAAGGAGCTAATGTGGCAAAAGGAGTGAAGATTCTTTCTGTGAAAAGGTCACAGATAATTGAACAAATGGAAAAGCTTTAGTTAGTATGGATTAATGAAAAATGGATTAATCCAATTTACATTATTTCTTAGGGGAAAAATTTATTAAGTATTCATACAGCTCACTATTTGAATAGCCTCCTAGAACAGATTAAGTTTGAATATTGAGGTACCACTGTAATTGGGGGTGTTGATCCCCAAAACCCTCTCCAGGTAAACTCTCACACACTGTATCACTGGGAAATAGAATCCAGTGTCTCCACTGAGTAATATGCATGTGTTGACTCTACAGGCATCTAACCACCAGTCTCTGCACAGATTAATAATAATAATAATAATAATAATAATAATAATGTTTATTTCAGCATGGTACATATTTGTACAAAGGAATATAATACTTGGGTGTACATGCCAAAAGCCCCTTTATATGCAGAGCATTTTGGGCAAATTTAACCCTTTCAGGGTCGGCAGGCCCTCTCCCAAACTTGTTCTCAGGGTCGGAAAATATTTGAAGAAAAAAAATTGTTCTTATGAAAAGATAGTTTTTTCTAAATTTTATAGGCTAAAAAAATTTGTTTTGCCATCAATACTTACTGAGATATGGAGGCGTGAAGTTGACAGAAATTGACCCACATACGGCAAGATCGCCGACTGCCGATCACTTGGTAATCATTTATTTTGTTTTTTCTACCTTTTTCTATTATTTTTTAATATTTTTTCTTTTCGAGTAACTTTTATGGCCTGTGAGACCAACTTGAGCACTATTTTGTAAATATTCACTCTTTCTGTACTACACAATTACTGCACAAACACTTATTATATTGTTTACAAAACATGTTTACACAAACGAATAAAATAAAATGTTGTTTATTAAAATTTTTCTATATTATATATACACATATATACAGTCACTGGACATGTTCTTAGAAGTTCTGCAGCCTGTGGAAGTCTTGGAAACACGGTGTCATGCACAATGGTGTCTTACATTCCTCACACATAAAACTAGTGTCTCTGTGTTGTTGTGGGCATTTTTTTTGTATGTGCACAGACGTAACACCTTCTGAGACTTTTTCTTGAAAGCAGTAACAGGCAGTTAGTTTCATTAGGAAATGGTCACCATGCTTCAGACGACAAGGTAGTTGCTGATAATTTTGTGGGCGGTTTTCTATTGCAGGTGTTGTTCCTTGGTACTTGATTATTATTTG
Organism: Cherax quadricarinatus; assembly: GCF_038502225.1. Classification (NCBI taxonomy): domain Eukaryota; kingdom Metazoa; phylum Arthropoda; class Malacostraca; order Decapoda; family Parastacidae; genus Cherax; species Cherax quadricarinatus. Next base: position 25,510,619 of record NC_091329.1, read on the forward strand.
TCTGATGACAGACAAACAAAATTCGCCATATGGTGGTTTGTTTGTGGTCCTCATCTTATACATATTATAAGCATTGAGCATGGAAATGTCCAGAAGATGGAAAAAGAGTTTTATGTACCACTTATAACTCTTGCGAACACAATCAGCAAACCCAATCTGCATATCACATTTGTCCACTGAATGCATATCGAGGGTGTAGTCAATCATAGCTGCAGGTTTTAGAATGGGTTCATTGCTCTCTCTGTGCTGCCTGCCAGTGTCTGCCATTTCATTAGGGTGAACTGATGACAACAGTGTGACATCTCGTTTGTCATGCCACTGAAATGCCATGATGTCATTGGCAGCAAACGCCTGCACCTCACCTCTATGAGTGCCAGTGTCGAACCTGAGCATATGTTTACAATTTCCATGCACTGTACCACACACATCTGTCATATTCACTCACAAGAAATCACTGAGTAAGGGGCTTGTGTACCATTTATAAGTATACATGTATAATATATGCCCTTACCAAGATATGGTTCCATCACTGTTCTAACCACAAAATCAGAGATATCCAGTAACTTCCTGGTATCTCACAATGTATTACTTCCAGTGTACACAATTATATCCAATACAAGACCACTGTAGCAATCACAAAGCACAAACAACTTTATACCAAAGCATTTCCTCTTGTTTGGTATGTACTTCTTGAATGACAATCTTCCTTTGAACAGAATCAAAGACTCATCAATAACAAGCTCCCTGAAGGGATAAAAATACATATTGAATTTCCGTTTCAGATACACAAACACATTCCTAATCTTATATAACCTGTTGTTTCTGTCAGGCCTGGTTTTGTCTGAGAAGTGAAGCATACGTAATAGCACATATCGATTCACTCCTATTATATCACAGAAACCTGGGGTTGCAATCAGGCGGTCTGCTGACCAGTATGATTTGACACTGTGCTTATACACATGTGGCATAAGCATTATTGTGGCAAACAAAAGATACATCTCAGCCACAGTTGTCTCCTTCCACTGGTGTAGGCGTGATTTTGGTGAACGTATTGTGTTTGCCATGGTGTAGTAACTCAAAACATTCCAGTTCAGTGGCATTGTTCTGAAGCGTACAAGATACCATGGCAAACAAAAGATACATCTCAGCCACAGTTGTCTCCTTCCACTGGTGTAGGCGTGATTTTGGTGAACGTATTGTGTTTGCCATGGTGTAGTAACTCAAAACATTCCAGTTCAGTGGCATTGTTCCCAAGCGTACAAGATACCAATCCCAGGTGCGGTCTGCTGGTGGGTACTGGATACTGACAGGTGGTTGTGGCTGTGGAGGCTGGTGTGGTGGGTGGGTGGGGGATGGTGGCCTTTGTTGTAGTTCAGCTGAGTCAGCGGCGTGGGTGGCAGCATGGCCCACTGCTGGTGCCTCACGGCTGGCACAACCACTACCACCAACAGATGCATGCACATTTTCCATCCCAATTGCAACACTATCGTCTTCATTTTCACTATCTGTTCCTGTTGTACAGCCAAGGGATGTACTTTGAGATGTACTCCTTCCCCTTGGAATAGCATATGGCACACTACCAGAGTGCATATACTTTCATATATACTGACACTTCACTGGAGAATATTCTACTTCACTCTTGCTACTGGAACTGTTTTCAAGAGCTTGGAGTTCATATTCACTATCACTATCATCACCATTGCTCACATCTGAGTCCTGGATATGGGAAAATACGAGTTTCCTCTTTCGTTCTGGTACAACTGAACGTGAACAAGATGGCCCAACACCAGAGGTGGAAGGCTGAGGGTCATCTGGATTTTCCTCACTATTACTGGTATTATGGTCATCAGTTTCGGTCACAACCTCATCAAAACCTTGAAACTGATCTTCACTGACACTTCCTTCTGTATTAGAACTGTCACTGGGGAACAAAAGTGTCCCAATTTGCCGAGGAGGGAGGAGTTTCTTACTGCAAGGCATGGTGAGCAAGGTGTACTAAAATGGCATTCCCACAATGCACCACTGGGTCCCCGAATTTTTTCCTACTGGGCACATTGACCACGCAGACCCATTCTCTCACATCTAGGCCTACCAGCTCTTTCCCGTTTAATTTGAAGCCGTTAGAATTCACGCATACTAGTACGGCACCAACCCTGGCACATACGCCGTACTAGTACGGCACCAACCCTGAAAGGGTTAAAACTAATGTAACCCTTTGAGGGTCGCCAGGCCCTCCCAGAGACTTGTTCTCAGGGTTGCCAAATTTAATTAAAAAAAAAAAAAAAAAAAATCTTACGAAAAGATAGAGCATCTTTTCCTGATCATAACGACACCAAGAGTATGAAATTTGATGGAAAACTTACGGAATTATGCTCTCACGAAGTTAGCGGTCTTGACGATGTTTACGCATCGGCGATTTTGCCCACTTTGAGCCCTATTTTCGGCCAATTCCACTGTACTAATAGACAAAAATCATAACTATTTCGCTAGAACTCCGTTTTTTCTATCGAATGAGTACAAGAAACCACCCATTTACCGATTTCAACTATCCAATAAAGTGGTCAGAATTTAGCAATTTTGCCAATTTCACACAAATTTCAAAAGATGCCAATTTCCAAATAGAGTCCAGAATAAACAAGAAAGACATTCCTGGCACTAAAATAACATTTCCTCTGTTCATTAGTCACATCCCCAGTCCCCTCTTACATTTCTTTTGCTTTCCATTTTGATTTTTTATTCTCACAAAAAAATAAGATTTACTGTTATGCAGACTACTGCATTAGTGTAGAAATGGTATAAATAATATCGGCGTACTTGTGAAAGAATATTAGACTCACCAGTTGACGTGTATTGGACGCTTAGCATGATTTGTTTACTTTTGAACTTTGGTAAAAATCAAACATTTCTGCTACTTTGAGCTCAATTTCAAGGTACTTTTCATTGTAAAACCAGTCAAAATCATCTCAATTTCTGTAATATGTCTTCCATTCTATACTAGAATACAACAATAAATACCATACGAAAATACAGTGCAAAGTCACTGTTTTAAGCCAAAAACACCTGGAGAGAGTTCCTGGGGTCAACGCCCGCGCGGCCCGGTCTGTGACTAGGCGTCCTGGTGGCTCAGAGCCTGATCAACTAGGCTGTTACTGCTGGCTGCACGCAAACCAACGTACAAGCCACAGCCTGGCTGGTCAGGTACTGACTTTAGGTGCTTGTCCAGTGCCTGCTTGAAGACTGTAAGGGGTCTATTGGTAATCCCCCTTATGTATGCTGGGAGGCAGTTGAACAGTCTTGGGCCCCTGACACTTATTGTATGGTCTCTTAACGTGCTAGTGACACCCCTGCTTTTCATTGCGGGGATGTTGCATCATCTGCCAAGTCTTTTGCTTTCGTTGTGAGTGATTTTCGTGTGCAAGTTCGGTACTAGTCCCTCTAGGATTTTCCAGGTGTATATAATCATGTATCTCTCTTGCCTGCATTCCAGGGAATACAGGTTCAGGAACTTCAAGCGCTCCCAGTAATTGAGGTGTTTTATCTCCGTTATGCGCGCCGTGAAGGTTCTCTGTACATTTTCTAGGTCAGCAATTTCACCTGCCTTGAAAGGTGCTGTTAGTGTGCAGCAATATTCCAGCCTAGATAGAACAAGTGACCTGAAGAGTGTCATCATGGGCTTGGCATCCCTAGTTTTGAAGGTTCTCATTATCCATCCTGTCATTTTTCTAGCAGCTGCGATTGATACAATGTCATGGTCCTTGAAGGTGAGATCCTCCGACATGATCACTCCCAGGTCTTTGACGTTGGTGTTTCGCTCTATTTTGTGGCCAGAATTTGTTTTGTACTCTGATGAAGATTTAATTTCCTCGTGTTTACCATATCTGAGTAATTGAAATTTCTTATCGTTGAACTTCATGTTGTTTTCTGCAGCCCACTGAAAGATTTGGTTGATGTCTGCCTGGAGCCTTGCAGTGTCTGCAATGGAAGACACTGTCATGCAGATTCGGGTGTCATCTGCAAAGGAAGACACGGTGCTGTGGCTGACATCCTTGTCTGTGTCAGATATGAGGATGAGAAACAAGATGGGAGCGAGTACTGTGCCTTGTGGAACAGAGCTTCTTCTCATTACGCACTGTGTGCTGCAGGATTTTTTTTTATACTGCGCATACTGACCACATAGACCCATTTTTTCATATGTAGGCCTACCAGCTTTCTCTTGCTAGATTTGAGGGCACTAGAATTTATGCATACTAGTACGTCAAAAACCTTGGCGCATAAGCCGTACTAGTACTGCCGAAACCCCGAAAGGGTTAAAAGTATTAAGGCAATAATAATACATATGGTCATTAGGCGAGTTACAATGAATACAAGAGACTTGAATATTCTATTAGGTCATGCTATATGGCTTTGATAAATTTTGTAGGGAAGAATTACAATTTTTATTATTAACCTTAGGTGAACACAATGGAGTGATTAACATTTGCGGTGAAGACAGATTTTGTATCGAAAGTAAGTATATACACACTGTACTGATTATAAAGTTTTACCTATGTTTATGACATTGAGCAAATGCATGTGTAGTTTTTACATGTGTACAGTGGTACCTTGACTTACGAGTGCCCAAACGTACTATTTTTCCGAGTTATGAGCAGTCGCTTTGTCGATTTTTTGCTCTGAGTTACGAGCAGGCTTCAGATACACCGCCACTAGTTGGCACAGCAAATGCCACAACATCTGCTCAGCATTGCACATGTTTACCTTGGTTGGAAGCCTCTTTCTTGTGTTGTGCTTGCATTCTGTGCTTTTTGTGCAATTATTTTGCCAAATTTCTTTTTTCCAACCATGGGTCTTAAGAAAGTAAGTGCAAAGGACAGTGCTGAGAAGAAGAAGAGGCTGCTGTCCATTGAATTAAAGCATGAAATCATAGAAAAACATGAGCGAGGTGTGTGGGTAGTGGAGTTGGCGAGGCAGTGCCAGCATAGTACATGTACTTTTACGATATGTACCATACTAAAGCAGGAGTTGATAAAGGCTATAATGCCAGCCAAGGGCATTACAATAATTTCTAAGCTGCGGACTTCTGTCCATGAAAAGATGGAGAAGCTGCTGTTGATGTGGTTTAAGGCAAAAATCAGTGAAAAGTGAAAAAAAAAAATTGTAGCAATTAAATTCAGCGATAAAGTGTAACAAGTAAGTTAAGCGATTAAGCAATAGAAAAAGCACAAAACGAAACAAACTCCTCCAGTCTCCTCTGCCTATCTTTTCCACCCTCCACCTCTGCCAGTACGTGTTCTCCAAGGTAAATACGTACACTTTATAAAACCAGTTTATTTCTTTACATTCTCTATTATGTTTTTATACATTTCTTATTTATAAATACGTACATGGTTTCAGTGTTTTCCTTATGAAACTAGTGATCTAGTGCAGTTAGCTACACAGACACTCTGTTTTCTCTTATAATAAGACCTCGGAAGGGAAAGAATGGGAAGATATGGTCAGAGCGATAATTATTTTTACCTCGGGAGTGAGCGCCACTACTCATCACATAATGATATAGTATTTTATTCACTTGAGAGTATATATCATGTTTCTATGTTATTTATATTAGATAAGATAAAGTTTATTTCTTTGTATTATTATTATTATAATAAAAAAGAAGCGCTAAACCGCAAGGGCTATACAGCGCTGTTATTTCTTTGTAAAGGTTACAATGTGTAATTACAACTTTGATTGTTTATTATGTCATATTAGATCAATTTTGATAGATAAGTAAGCCGTAGAGTTGATATTAGCGTTATACTGTAGGATTTTCTCCTGCCTCCCGAGAGCCAGGAATTTTGCTGGAATGGATTAATGGCGTTTCAATTAATTTCAATGAGGAAAATTGATTTGATATACGAGGAAATTGAATTATGAGCTGGGTCATGGAACGAATTACACTTGTAAGTCAAGGTACCACTGTATTTATGATGGGCTGGGATAGGTTAGGGAGATAAGGTGTTTTTTAACTGTAATTTTAAAAATGCTAACTGAACCAGTGGTTCTGAAGATTTCTGGTAGAGGGTTCCAGAGTTTGGGCCCTTTTATGTACATTGAGTTTTTGAACAGATTTAGCCTGACATGGGGAATGTCATATTGGTTTTTGTGGCTAGTGCTTTGTCTATGAGTACTATTGCAATTGTCAAGAAAGCATTTCAGGTCAGGATTTATGTCAGAATTGATTGTTCTGTAAGTGTAGTTTGCACAATAGTATGAGTGAATGTTTTGTATAGTGAGTAGGTTTAGGTGTTTGAAGAGTGGGGGGTGGGGGGTGTTGTCTAGCAGTGGTTTGTGTGATCATTCACACTGCAGCTTTTTGTTGGGTTATTATTGGTTTTAGGTGATTTGTTGTTGTGGAACCTCAGGCACAAATAACATAGGTAAGGTAGGGGTACATCAGTGAACAGTATAGTGTAAGCAGTGCTGTTTATGGTACATAGTAACGTATCGTTGAGAGGATGCCAGCTGTTTTAGTGACTTTTTTTGTTATGTGTTGGATATGGGTGTTGGATATAGGTGTTGAATTTCAGGTTGCTGTCAAGGTGCAGACCCAGTAATTTTCCCTCATTATGTTTATCAATAAGGGTGTTGTTAACCCTTTCAGGGTTTCCGACATACTAGTACGGCTTACGCACCAGGGCTATTGACATACTAGAATGCCTAAATTCTAGCGCCTTCAAATTTAGCGAGAGAAAGCTGGTAGGCCTACATTTGAAAGAATGGGTCTTTGTGGTCAGTGTGCACAGTATAAAAAAAATCCTGCAGCACAGTGCGTAATGAGAAAAAAAAAACTTTGACCATATTTTTTATTTAAAACAGCGACTTTGCACTGTATTTTCGTATGGTATTTATGGTTGTAGTACTCTAGTTTTCCTGGTCTCATTTTATAGAAGGGATGACATATTACAGAAATTGAGATGATTTTGATTGGTTTCACAATGAAAAGTACCTTGAAATTAAGCTTAAAGTAGCAGAAATGTTCGATTTTTGCCAAAGTTCAAAAGTAAACAAATCATACCAAGCGTTCAATACACGTCAACTGGTGAGTCTAATATTCTTTCACAAGTGCACTGAAATTATTTATACCAGTAAATCTTCTATTTTTTTTGTGAGAATAAAAATTCAAAGTGGAAAGCAAAAGAAATGTAAGAGGGGCCTGGGGACATGACTAATGAACAGAGGAAATGTTATTTTAGTGTCAGGAATGTCTGTCTTGTCTATTCTGGACCCTATTTGGAAATAGGCATCTTTTGAAGTTTGTGTGAAATTGGCAAAATTGCTAATTTCTGACCGCTTTATTGGATAGTTGAAGTTGGTAAATGGGTGGTTTCTTGTACTCATTCGATAGAAAAAATGGAGTTCTAGCGAAATAGTTATGATTTTTGTTGACTAGTACACTGGAATTGACTGAAAATAGGGCTCAAAGTGGGCGAAATCGCTGATGCGTAAACATTGTCAAGACCGCTAACTTCACGAGAGCATAATTCCATAAGTTTTCCATCAAATTTCAAACTTTTGGCGTCATTATGATCAGGAAAAGATCTTTTCATAAGAAAAAATAATTTTTTTTTTTTTCGAAAAATTTTCGACCCTGAGAACGAGTTTAGGAGAGGGCCTCTCGACCCTGAAAGGGTTAAGCATAATATTTAGTTGGATGAAGTAGTCAGAAATATCTAGGATGTGGATATATAAATGCCTACCTGCTTTGTCGTCTACAATGATGCCTAGTTTCCCAACACTCAGTCAGCACTCCTTCATTAGCAGGGACTTGTGTTATTAAATTCTTATAGTATTCCAAGATTATTGGTACATATAGCCATTATATTTGTTTGACTTACCAGCTAAGTGACAGCTCAATGCTCCCATCTGATAAAGGACTACAACTCACAGAAGTTTTCCTAAAATACATTAGTACATGGAGCCTTAATGAGTGAGTCATGCAGATATGAACTCTAGTACTAGGAGAGTTATGATCTGCCCTCTTCGTCTACCAGTGAGAGTTCCTGCTGTTTTCCTCTCCATGATCCTCAATGCTTCTCAGGACCTGTGGATGATCTCCAGTGACTCTCAATGATCTCCAGTGCCTCTCAATGATCCCCAGTGCCTCTCAAAAATTTCCAGGGCCTAGTGAGCCTCGCCAGGTTGGGAGTCACCAGTTCTTCCCAAACACAATTTTTTTGCCTTCAACAGCAACATGTGTAGCTGTGCAGTTTACCCACCTAATGACTAGCTGGCTTAGAGGGTCTCCTGTCAAAATACAAGATTATGCCTTACCCTTACATCTTTTTTTACATGTTATTAAGATTAACATGTGCCACAACTGATTCTCGGGGCCCTTCTATTGCTACCGAAGCTACACATTATCACATTCCATCCTTCCTGTGGGAGGCACAGTCATGGCTCTGGGACTCATCTGCCTCCCACTGAGGAGGGGGGGGAGTGGCTCACCAGTCTTTTGTCATGGGAGATCCACACCGACTCAAGTTTTCTACAGGCATGTCATTTCTAGTTGAGTAAGTCTTCCCTCTGTGCCTCAATTAATCAATCTTCTTGCACACCCAGCTCTCATAATTATCTCTCTCATCAGAAAAGCTACAGCTTAACATGCTTTCTCATACTTCAGTCTCTACTCCCACACTTCCTTGCTTGGAAACACAGGTAGCTTCATGCTCTTCCAGACTCTAAGAGCCTGTGCACATAGATTCCATAGAAGATTCTACATGGAATTCACAGGAGCTGGCACTTTCCTAGTTGAACTTGTTCAGACAGTCTTGATCAACCTATACAAGGTCTTCAGATCCCAATTCCCAGGGTCTCCTGACAAATTATATCCTCTATTCATGGAGACTTTTGTATGGTAGTGACACCTTACAGTATAAAGTACATTATAGCACTGGTATTGACACCTTTCACTCCAACAGCTTTTTTTTTTTTTTCAACAAACCAGCCGTATCCCACCAAGGCAGGGTGGCCCAAAAAGAAAAACGAAAGTTTCTCTTTTTAAATTTAGTAATTTATATGGGAGAAAGGGTTACTAGTCCCTTGCTCCCGGCATTTTAGTCGCCTCTTACAACACGCATGGCTTACGGAGGAAGAATTCTGTTCCACTTCCCCATGGAGATAAGAGGAAATAAACAAGAACAAGAACTAGAAAGAAAATAGAAGAAAACCCAGAGGGGTGTGTATATATATGCTTGTACATGTATGTGTAGTGTGACCTAAGTGTAAGTAGAAGTAGCAAGACGTACCTGAAATCTTGCGTGTTTATGAGACAGAAAAAAAGGACACCAGCAATCCTACCATCATATAAAACAATTACAGGCATTCGTTTTACACTCACTTGGCAGGACGATAGTACCTCCCTGGGTGGTTTCTGTCTACCAACCTACTACCTAGAACTCCAACAGCATGTAGTCATAAAAACCACTTACCTCCACTCACTCCTGTCTAACATGCTCCCACATGCCTGCTGGATGTCCAAGCCCCTCACATACAAAACTTCCTTTACGCCCTCTCTCCAGCATTTCCTAGGGCAACCCTTACCCCACCTTCCCTCCACTACAGATTTATGCACCCTCCAAGTCATTTTACTTTATTCCATCCTCTCTAAATGTCAAAAACCACCTCAACAACCCCTCCTTAGCCCTCTGGATAATACTTTTAGTAACTCCACACCTCCTACTCTTCAAGTTGTGAATTCTCTACTTAATACTTACACCACACATTGCCATCAAGCATATCTCCACTGTCTCAAGCCGCCTCCTAACTGCAAGATTCACAACCCATGCTTCACACCCATCCGAATAGCTGAACACATACACTTCCTCCATGCTCCCTCCTTCCAGTCTGATATTCAGTCTTTCATTACTTAACTCATTTGTTACCCCTCATCACCTTGCTCTTTCCTGTGTTTACTTTTAATTTCCTTCTTTTACATACCCACCCAAATTTGTCAACCAACCTTTGCAAATTCTCTTCAGAATCTCCTAAAAGCACTGCGTCATTGGCCAAAAGCATCTGTGACAACTCTCATTTGGTATTATATTCTATACATTTTAATCCCATACAAAGGCAAAAACAACATTCAGTATTGGGCCCCTGCTTCGATGAGATGGGACTTACACAGATGACAGCAAGGAAATGAGTGAGTTTCTAAAGTCCCAATATGACTCAGTGTTTAGTGAGCTGCTAACCAAACTAAGAGTCAATGACAAAAATGAATTTTTTATGATTGAGATGCAGAATTTGGTTTTGACTCAAACACCTCTGATGTTATCCTAACACCACATGACTCTGAAAAGGCAATACATGACAAACCCATGCACTCTGCCCCAGGCCAAGACTCATGGAGCTATGTGTTTATCAAGAACTGCAAGAAGCCCCTACCATGCGCCTATAGCAATCTATGGAGAGAGAGCATGGACACTGGGGTCATCCCACAGTCACTAAAAAACAACTGACATACACCTACTCCACAAGGGGGCAGTAGAGCAATAGCAAAGAATTTCAGACCAATAGTGCTAACATCCCATATCATAAAAACCTTTGAAAGGGTTCTAAGAAGCAAAACCACCACCCATTTAGATACCCATCAGTTGCACAACCCAGGGTAACATGGGTTTAGAGCAGGCCACTCCTGTTTGTCCCAACTACTGGACCACTATGACAAGGTCCTGGATGCTCTAGAGGACAAACAAAATGCAGATGTAGTATACACACACTTTGCAAAAGCCTTTGACAAATTCGACCATGGCATAATAGTGCACAAAATGCATGATAAAGGAATAACAGGAAAAGTTGGTAGATGGATCTATAACTTCCTTACAAACAGAACACAGAGAGTAATAGTAAACTGAGTAAAGTCTGAGGCAGCTACAGTGAAAAGCTATGTTCCACAAGGCACAGTACTCACCCCCATCCTGTTCCTCATTCTCAGATCTGACAAAGAGGTGTAAGTCACAACACCATGACTTCTTTTGTGGATGACACCCAAATTTGCATGACAATGTCCTCCATCTAAGACATGGCAAAACTCCAAGTGGACATCAACCAATTCTTTAAATGGGCCGCAGAAAACAACATAAAGTTCATTGAAGAGAAATTTCAATTATTCCTATATGAAAAACTTGAGAAAATTAGAACTATGTCGGAGGAAAAAACAAATTCCAACCACACAAAGAGTGAAAAACTAATGTGAAGGACCTGGGAGTGATAATGTTAAAGGATCTCACTTTCAAAGATAACAATGTATCTATTACATCTGCCAGAAAAATGGTAGGATGGATAATGAGAACTTTCAGAACTAGGGATTCCAAGCCCATGATGATTCTCTTCAAATTGCTTGTTCTCTCTAGGCTGGAATATTGCTGTACACTAACAGCGCCTTTCAAGGCAGGTGAAATTATTGACCTAGAGAATATACTGTGAACCTTCATGGCCCACATAAGTACAGCGGACCCCCGGATATCGGCTGGTGTGGATATCGGCCAAATCGGATTTTGGCTGCTTTTTTGGCCAAAATTCTATTCTAGATTTTGGCCGGCAACTCAGAAATCGGCCGTATTGGACATGTAATAATAATCACTCTTGGGCACATTAAATGCCTTATTTTAGGTTAATATAGACATTTTCATTAATCCATCTATGATATTTTCTTCAAAGTTATATAAGAAACACATTACATAGCATATAGCATATAAACATAGCATATGAACAAGCAATGTTTATATGCTATATGAGTGGGGAGTACCGGCGAATCAAGGAGGAAGAGGGTGGAGGGTAAACATTATGTTTTCTCTGATTCAGCATTAGAGAAAACTGTGAATCTGGTGCCTGGCCCAGTCTACCTTCTAAAGGTAGTAGTTTGAAATGATTAAACTCTGTGAACACGGTATGTTGATGGTAATAATACGGCTGTGTAGTGTAATAATATGGCTGTGTAGTGTAGCCCAGGGGGGACACATATGTGTACCTACATCTACCACTGCCTACAATGATTTCCTACAAATAAATACTATTCACCTCTTGCCCTACATTAAGACTACAAATATTTTAAGTAATGAAAGTACTGTGGCAGTAAATGACAACGAAGGGAAGTAGCCCTAGAGAGAGTTTTGATATCTGATGTCTTTAAGGAGGGGGATTCCCAACTCCCTCTTCCCTCCTCGCCATCTTCAATACGGCAACAAGAGCCTTCAATAAAGGTATGTAATGTTCATTTATTGTTGACGTTAGTGCTTTATATTTCTTTCTCATTGTTTTCTGTATGTAAAACTATAGTTATTTATAGTTATACTTTAAAAAATGTTTTTTTTTTTCTAATATTTTCGGGTGTCTGGAACGCATTAATTGGATTTACATTATTTCTTGTGGGAAATATTACTTCGATTTTTGGCCATTTTGGATTTCGGCCAACCTTCTGGAATGGATTGCAGCCGAAAACCGGGGGTCTACTGTACAATAAAACACCTAAATTACTGGGAATGGTTGAAGTTCTTTGACTTGTATTCCCTGGAAGGCAGGTGAGAGAGATACGTGATAAAATACACTTGGAAAATTTGAGAGGGATTAGTACCAAATTTGCAGATGAAGATCACTCCTTATGAAAGCAAAAGACTCAGCAGGCTGTGCAACATCCCCCCAATGAAAAGCAGGGGAGCCAAGAGTATGTTAAGAGACAACACAATAAGTGTCGGGGGCCCAAGACTATTCAACTGCCTCCCAGCATACATAAGAGGGATTACCAATAAACCCCTGGCTGTCTTCAAGAAGACACTGGACAGGCACCTAAAATTAGTATCTGACCAGCTGGGCTGTGGTTCATACATTGGTTTACATGTGGCCAACAGTAACAGACTGGTTGATCAGGCTCTGGTCCACCATGAGGCCTGGTCACAGACTGGGCTATGGGGGCATTGACCCCTGAAACCCTCTCCAGGTATACACCTCTCCCCAACACCCTAGCATTCACTACTTTTACAACCCCATCTATAAATATGATAAACAACCATTGTGACATCACACATCCCTGCCCAAGGCCTACTTTTACTGGAAAATAATCTCCCTCTCTCTTACATATCCTAACCTGAGCCTCACTATCCTTATAAAAATTCTTAACCGTATTCAGCAACCTACCACCTATTCCATACACTTGCAACATCTGCTACATTGCTTCCCTATCCATCCTATCATATGCCTTTTATAAATCAATGAAAGCAACGAAAACTTCATTGGTCATGGACCGGGCTGTGGGGGTGTTGACCCATGGTACACCCTCAAGGTATACCTGTATCTAAATGTTCACTTATATGCATCCATGTAAACACTTGGTCTGCACATTCACTACCTTGTCTAAAACTTCCTTTTTTATCTGTGCTCCTGTTCTCCATCTTACCCTTAATTATTTAAAAAATAACTCTACCATACACTTTACCTGGTATACTCAACAGGCTTATTTTCCTATAATTGTTGCACTGTGTTTTGTCCCCCTTTTCTTTATACAAAGGAACTCTGCCAGTGGCTTCATCAGTTCAATACATACAGGGAAAAAACAGTATCTTACTCTTCAACTTCTTGGTTTTTTAAATCATTAATATACCTGTCAGAGACAGCAACATCTTGGGATCTTGATATAACAAATTCTTCACAGCTTACCTAACCTTTAGGCATCACTTACTAACACTAGTGAATTTTTCCACTGGTCACATTGCCTACAACTGCTTCATCTCTTAAGTCTGCAATACATAAGCCTGAAGAATTGGGACACTTATGCAACATATGGGAATCTTTATTGCAGAAACATTTTGCCACACAGTGGCATCAGTCTTATACAAAGCAGGAATGTATAAGGAGAGGAGGAGTTTGAGGTAATCAGTCCCTCAGCCTGGAGTCGATGTGTTCAGCCCATCAGTCTTGTGGAAAGTACAGCGCAGGACCATAGCAGTGGCTTATATACTGTAGTCAGGTGAGGCAAAGAAGGAGGAAGCAGGATCATAGTGGAACCATCCACTAGTCTAAGTAGGTCTTTGTCCAAAGATTGGATAAGTTTTGAAGAATTCTTTATATCAAGATCCCATGATGATGCAGTGTCTGACGGATGTGATGAATGGTTTTGAAAACTGACAAGATGAGGAATTGAGACACTTATGCAACATATGGGAATCTTTATTAAAGAAACGTTTCACCACACAGTGGCTTCATCAGTCTTATACAAAGCAGGAAGGTATAAGGAGAGGAGGAGTTTGAGGTAATCAGTCCCTCAGCCTGGAGTCGATGTGTTCAGTCCATAAGTGTCTCAGTTCTTCAACTTGTCAGTTTTCAAAACCATTCATCACATCTGTCAGACACTGCATCATCATGGGATCTTGATACAAAGAATTCTTCAAAACTTGTACAATCTTTGGATGAAGACCTACTTAGACTAGTGGATGGTTCCACTATGACCCCGCCACTTCCTGCTTTGCAGCCGCAGCAAGCAGCAACAAGGCTGCTCCTATATCTTGCCGTCCCCTGGGCCTATCCGAACTCCAGTGATGGCCAAATTTGCAAGTACTGCTGCAACAACATGCAAGTTAACTATAGTTACATAAAAACTGACGGTGACGACAACAAAATGGACTAAATATGACAGAAGAGGGACCGGCATTCAAGTACCAGACCTGCTGCCAGACGTGAACCAGACACAAGACGTTTTCCACTAAATGAAATAACTGACCTCCATATCAACTGCACCAGTGTTTAACGGGAAGACAACATGGCAGAAATCCTGATCAACTAAATCTCCAAGGAAATGCCAGGTCTGTAGGACTTTTCTCGTCAGTGCCAAACGAGGGAAAGATTTGAGCCTTTAAACATGGGTGACCGGCACTCAAACAGCAGCTACTGCCAGACGTACAACTAGCTAAGTGAAATTCTCATCTTTACTGACGTTCATCTGTTGACAGTAGCATCATATCTGTACCACCATCATATCACCTGTACCAGTGCTAACGAGAGGGAAACACAGGAGACATCGTCAAATCAACAGTACAAAACTCCAAGGTATTGGACGGTTATCCCTCAGTGCCAGTCGTGGGAAAGAAGTGAATAGTTAAATAGTCAAGATTAATATTTTAGTAGCTGACCTATATTCAGCTGACCAGTGTACAGTGAGAGAATCATAGCAGAAAAAGCCAAATATATCTATAAACTCAAGGAAAGTCAGGTGGTGTTACTCCCCTCAGTGTTTTAAAAATGGCTGAGTCAGCAAAACAGGTCAGGAGACAACAACACGACACAACCCCCGATAAATGGAATTGAGGGGGATTTGGAAGGATAAAACCATTGATTAAACCTTTCTGGTCTACCAGAATGGAAAGGAGTTAGAAGTTAATTGGGAAGCCAGACTGTGAAGTGAGGTGGGTAGGGGAGGGTGAATAAGGGGTTAAATGTAAGGGTGTTGTGAAGTTAAGGGAAAAGTGAGCAGTGAAGAGGGTTTTGAAGAGGTTAACTGTAAGGGTTTTGTGAAGTTAAGGGAAAAGTGAGCAGTGAAGAGGGTTTTGAAGAGGAAATTTTACTAGTAATTCAGTGTAATTAAAGCAGATACTAAGTGTACTAGGGACTGGAAAAGAGAAATAAATATTGTATATGAGTAAAAGAGCGAAGAGTGAAAATGGCAGGCATTAGAGGGGTACAGGCTGCCATGATTATATTTATATTTCTTCTTCAATTCCATGAAGAAAGAAATCAGTCATGGGGGTTGGAAAAGGTGAATGGAGTAACAGTGCCCTGGACAGTAAAAGCCCAACAGTTGCCATCCTACCAGAAAAGTAAACCTCACTATCGCCGCAAGGTATGGCAACACCGCATACCCAAACAAAAACAATGGCACACAGCTCTTATTGTAGCGCTCTTAAGTGGTGATATCCAAATTAATCCAGGACCTCAAACTATTGTGCAGAGGCAAAACAGACAGATAAATGACGGCAATAATGACGGTCTAGTAGCTAGGGATGATAACCTTAACTCCATATGTAATGCATACATAGGTCAATGTGAGACAATACAGCCATTATTATCTCAAACACTACCAAACAGATGCATACACTGTGCTAAAGTACGCATGAAAAACAGAAAAGGCACCTTATGTAAAATGTGTAAGGGGTGGGTGCATGATGGATGTATGTACAATTATAGCAACGGTGCCAGAATTCATTTTGTGTGTAACAAATGCACTTTGGCACAGTTACCCTTTAGCAGTGATGACATTGATTTACCTAATTTTAATACAAATGACCCATTGCCATATATTGATGATTATGATTGTTTTATGAAAACAGGCCTTCACTTTATTCATGTCAATGCAAGATCACTTCTTCCTAAATTGGCAGAGATTAGGATTCTAGCTAACAAAATTAGGGCGGCAGTTATAACCATCTCTGAATCTTGGTTGGATGATACGGTGACTGACGATGAGGTCAAAATAGAAGGTTACAATATAAAACGCTTAGATAGGAACAGAAAGGGCGGTGGAGTATGTGCCTACATTAGAAATGACTTAGCTTACAACCCAAGACCTGATTTAAATAACAATAAACTGGAGATTCTATGGTTTGAAGTGCTGCTTCCCAAGACCAAACCCATCTTAGTAGGAACTAGTTACCGCCCTCCTACCCAGGACCAGTTCTTAGAAGACTTTTCCAGAGTCTTGTCCGGAGTTGAAAGCAATTGCGAAACAATAATACTGGGCGACTTCAATATCTGTTTTCAGCAACAAAATAACGGGCTATGCAAAAGGTATAAGCAAATTCTAGGATTAAATAGCTACACCCAACTAATTAATAAACCAACCCGGATCACACAGTTCTCAGCCACCCTAATTGACCACATACTTTGCAACCGCGCTGAGAACATTAGTCAGTCAGGCGTCATTACCACAGGTCTTAGTGATCATTTCATCATTTACTGCACCAGGAAAATCACTAGGGATAGGATAGGCCTACACAGGACAATAAAAATGAGGTCAACTAGAAACTACAGTAAAGAAACACTGGTAAATAGGCTACACAATTGTGACTGGACAGAGATAACAAGTTGCACGGACGTAAACGATGCCTGGGAAAAATTCAAAACAATGTTCACTACCATTCTTAATAATATTGCACCAGTTAAAGAGGTTAGGATTAAACGAAGAACTGAACCCTGGATGACTACTGAGATATTAGATAATATGAAATTCAGAGACCAGCTGCTAAAAAGATTTAAAGCAAACAGACAGGATATTGCAGCACTAAATGAATTCCAAAGGGTGAGGAACAGAGTACAGAGGCTTATAAAAGGAGCAAAGGCAAAGCACTATTGCTCAAAAATTGAAGAATATAAGCATAACCCCAGAAAGCTCTGGCAACAACTAAAACAGTTGGGGTATAGCCATAAGCCAGTAGATAGGTCTAACATAGTACTCACTATCGATAATGAGGTATGCCACGAAACATCTAAGGTGGCAAATTGCTTTAATTCCTACTACACATCTGTTGCATCAACACTAGTAAGTAAACTACCAGCTGCATCAAATACCTTTAACACAGACTCTGATAAGTTTCAAACATACTATACCAATAAAGGGGTAACCCCAAACAGTTGTCAACTAGTAAGTGTATCTCATGACTTCATTCAAAAAAGAACTAAGCAGGTTAAACCCAACTAAGAGCACAGGCCCTGATAACATCCCGTCTAAGTTCCTAAAAGATGGTGCTTTTGAACTGTCAATCCCTATTGCTCACATAATAAATCTATCAATCACCACTAATACCGTACCGGAGGGGTTCAAGGAGGCCAGAGTTACTCCTATCTTCAAGAAAAATAATAGGTCTGATGTAAGCAACTATAGACCTGTTAGTATACTCAGTATAATATCTAAAATTCTGGAGAGGGCGGTGTATTCTCAAGTAGTTAAGTACCTTAATGACAACAGCATTCTCCATAGCTATCAATCGGGCTTTAGAAGATCCTACTCAACCGATACCTCCCTTATTAATCTGATGGATTACCTGAGAACTGAAATGTCAAAAGGGAACCTCGTAGGTATGGTAACCTTAGACCTGCAAAAGGCCTTCGATACTGTCAACCACAATATATTATGTAAGAAACTTCAAGCTATAGGTATAGGTTCTGTAGACTGGTTTAAGTCCTACCTTAGCAACAGGAGACAAATAGTCAAAATCAACAAAACGGAATCAGAACCCCTGCCGATAACATGTGGAGTTCCCCAAGGTAGTATTCTGGGTCCCTTACTATTCTTATGTTATGTCAATGATATGCCTATCAGTGTCAAGTGCAAACTCCTACTGTATGCAGATGACAGTGCTCTGTTAGTGACAGGTAAAGACCCACAAGATATTGCTAATGTTTTAACACTGGAACTGGAGTCCTGCAGCAAATGGTTAGTAGACAACAAACTATCATTACACCTAGGGAAAACTGAAGCCATTCTCTTTGGAACGAAACATAAACTGAGAAGGGTAAATAATTTTAATGTTCAGTGTAATGGGGAGTCCATCACTTTGGTTTCATCAGTTAAATATCTGGGAATCCCCTTTGACCCATGCATGTCAGGAGAATTGATAGGGAACAGTGTAGTAAAGAAAGCGAATGCCAGGCTGAAGTTCCTGTATAGACAAGCACAGTGTCTACCTACTGAGGCTCGCAGGACCCTATGTCTAGCCCTTATACAATGCCATATGGATTACGCTTGCTCTTCTTGGTACTCTGCCTTGACAAAAAAAACTGAAAGATAGACTGCAAATCACCCAGAACAAAATCGTAAGATTCATCCTGGGGCTGGGACCAAGAGAACATGTAGGCCAGGATGAATTACAGCAGTTGGATATGCTGAATGTTGAAGACAGAGTAAAACAACTGAAGCTAAATCATGTCCATAAAATTGCTCACAAACAGTGTCCAGAATATCTTGCTGTCAATTTTGTCAAGGTTGGGAACCAAAGCAATCATAGTACTAGGGGGAGAGAGCACAACTTTGTAGTACCCACAGCCAGTGGCCAGGCTTCAAACACCTTTTATTGTACAGCAATAAAGGAATGGAACAGACTACCCACAAATGTCAAGGCCAGTCATAGCTTGAACCAGTTCAAGAAGACTGCCAAAAAGTGTCTGATGAATGAAGCAACAGAAAGGGAGGGGAATGATTTTCTATTTTTTAGCTAAAATACGTGTAAATTTTACCTTATCCCTAGTAATGACCCTCACATTGTAGATAGTCTTAATGACCCTCGTGTAGTAGATAGTCTTTTTAGTATGATAATAAGATGTTATCTTCATTATAGAATAATAAGAAAATATTATAACCTTTATATTATAATAATAAGGTAAAAGGACCCCAATGGAAATAAGTCACTCTGTCTGACTTTTTTGGGTTATCCTAGGTTCTCTACACATATGCTGCTATGTATGATAATTCTATATAACTGTATTGTGTATACCTGAATAAATTTACTTACTTACTTACTAAGCCACTGCTATGGCCCTGTGCCGTACTTTCTACAAGATTGATGGACTGAACACATCGACTCCAGGCTGAGGTACTGATTACCTCAAACTCCTCCTCTCCTTATACCCTCCTGCTTTGTATGAGACTGATGAAGCCACTGTGTGGCGAAATGTTTCTTCAATAACGATTCCCATATGTTGCATAAGTGTCTCAATTCTTCAACTTGTCGGTTTTCAAAACCATTCATCACAGTATATAAGCCTCTTCGAGCATATCATGTACAGTGGACCCTCGACCAGCGGTGGCATCGATTAATGATAAATCTGACTAGCAATACATTTTATCGCAAAAATTTTGCCTCGATTAGCACTAAAAAACTCGACCAACACTATTCGTTCCGTCTGAGACGCGTCCACTTCTGACCAGTGTTTACAAACCAGCCAGCCACCGCGGTCGCTTCCAAGCATACAATCAGAACATTTCATATTATCACAGCCTTTTTAGTTATTGCACCTGCAAAATAAGTCACCATGGGCCCCAAGAAAGCTTCTAGTGCCAACCCTACAGCAAAAAGGGTGAGAATTACTATGGATATGAAGAAAGAGATCATTGCTAAGTGTGAAAGTGGAGTGCGTGTCTCCGAGCTGGCCAGGCTGTACACAAAACCCCAATCAACCATCGCTACTATTGTGGCCAAGAAAACGGCAATCAAGGAAGCTGTTCTTGCCAAAGGTGCAACTATGTTTTCGAAACTGAGATCGCAAGTGATAGAAGATGTTGAGAGACTGTTATTGGTGTAGATAAACGAGAAACAGATAAGTCACTCTGTCTGACTTTTTTGGGTTATCCTAGGTTTTCTGCACATATGCTGCTATGTATGATAATTCTATGTAACTGTATTAGTGTATACCTGAATAAACTTACTTACTTACTTAGCAGGAGACAGCATCTCTCAAGCGATCATTTGTGAAAAGGCTAGAAAGTTGCATGACGATTTAATTAAAAAAATGCCAGCAACTAGTGATGTGAGTGAATTTAAGGCCAGCAAAGGATGGTTTGAGAGATTTAAGAAGTGTAGTGGCATTCATAGTGTGATAAGGCATGGTGAGGCTGCCAGTTCGGACCACAAAGCGGCTGAAAAATATGTGCAGGACTTCAAGGAGTACATAGACAGTGAAGGACTGAAACCTGAACAAGTGTTTAATTGTGACGAAACAGGCCTGTTTTGGAAGAAAATGCCAAGCAGGACGTACATTACTCAGGAGGAAAAGGCACTCCCAGGACATAAGCCTATGAAAGACAGGCTTACTCTGTTGATGTGTGTCAATGCTAGTGGTGATTGCAAAGTGAAGCCTTTATTGGTGTATCACTCTGAAACTCCCAGAGTGTTCAGGAAAAACAATGTCGTCAAGGCTAATTTGTGTGTGCTGTGGAGGGCAAACAGTAATGCATGGGTCACTAGGGACTTTTTCTATGACTGGTTACACCATGCATTTGCCCCCAATGTGAAAAATTACCTATTTGAAAAGAAATTAGACCTTAAGTGCCTCCTGGTATTAGACAATGCTCCTGGTCATCCTTCAGACGTGGCAGAGCGACTTTCTAGGGACATGAGCTTCATTAAGGTGAAGTTTTTGCCTCCTAATACCACTCCTCTTCTAAACACTAAGAAGATCAATGCTCTCCCCTCCTCCCATCCCATCAATCATCACCAGGTCTTCAATAAAGGTAAGTGTCATGTAACTGTGCATGTAATCTTCAGTTTGTGTGCATTAAAATTAATATGTCATGTGGTAAATTTTTTTTTTCAATACTTTTGGGTGTCTTGCACGGATTAATTTGATTTCCATTATTTCTTATGGGGAAAATTAACTTGACTAACGATGAGCTCTCAGGAACAGATTAATATCGTTGGTTGAGGGTCCACTGTACTTTTATCAACACTGATGGACTGGGCACATCATTTCCAGGCTGAGAGACTGATTACCTCAAATTCCTTCTCATCTTCCACTGTTCTTCCCTCTATTGGACTGATGAAGCCACCGGGTGACAAAACGTTTCCACAATAAAGATACCCAAATATTGCACGAGTGTCTCATTCTTAAATTTGTCTGTTTTCTGAACTATTTATATATAAATATGAGGATGAAGAAAGAAGTGCAGAGGACATCTTGACAGAGCTCAATTCCCAGATAGAAGAAAGGCAGATAATGGAAGAGGATAAGGAGGAATAGCCTGTAGATTAACAGTCAACAGTGGAACACTTATGTGAACAGTTCCAAACTGTTGGTAAAATTGAAAACTTTTACAATGAAGAGTACCCTGATACATCTAGAAGCAATGCTCTTTTATTGTCAGCTATATAAAGAATTGCAGGGTAAGATGTAGCAGACACATGACAGCATACTTGAGCATTTCAATAAGTAACAACTCTGCATCAACTTTAGCTCGTGACCCCAGCCATCCACCCCATCCTAAGATCCTCTGCCATCCACCTTGGCTCAGTAGGGCCACAGCATCCCTCTCCACTGATGGCAGGCCCCATATGCATCAACAATCAGAATTTAAGGTAAGAAATCCTACTTAACTGAAGATCACTGAATCAGTTTTAAATATTAATGCATACTTTTAAAAATGTACTGTTGTTCTTTTAGATACCTCTCTTTTTGTACATACAAGAAATCCTACTAAATAATCTATGCTTAGTTCTTAAGTAGTCTTTAAGCATTAGGATTAATTTGTTCAAAATACATTGCATACTAGTAGCTTTCTTTTGTGGCTAACAATATTTTATTACAAGTACTGTAAACTACATTATCTGTGTACATGTACTACATAAAAGAAATAAAATTCTGAATTTGAACTGGCTTTATTAGGTTATGCTAGGTTAAATTGTCCTAGATTAACTCTAATATGTACTGTAAGTACTTTTTAATGTGCCAATAATGTGTGTGCCTTTAACCCTTAAATGGTCCAAATGTATATATACATTTTTTCAACATCTGAAAGTATGTAAAAAAATGTAGATCATCTTTTTTGTTTTACATTTGAAAACGTGTAAAAAAAAACTTTTATCTACATTTTTTTTTTTGTTATATTTGAAAATATGTAAAAAAAAGTAGATCTACTTTTGGAGCACTACGAATTTGTACGTCGATCTGTTTGGACCGTTTAAGGGTTAAAATCATAGCACAGTGGAACTTCAGTTTTTGTCATTAATTCGTTCCAGAAAGTCTGACGAAAACCGAATTCGACGAAAACTGAAGCAATATTTCCCATAAGAAATAATGTAAATCCAATTAATCCATTCCAGACACCCAAAAGTATTAACAAAAAATACATTTTATAGAGAATAACTATAGTTTTACATACAGAAAACAATGAGAAATAAATATAAGGATGAATGAAATGGATAAATGAACATTTAACATTACTTTTACCTTCAATGAAGACTCTTGTTGGCGTATGGAAGACGGCAAGGAGGGGAGAGGGAGGAGAGGTTATCTCTACCACCCTCTACCGATGAGAAACAAAGGCAGTATGGCAGACCACTGTAACTTGACGAAAACAGGTGATAAATGAAAACTGGGACAAAATTTTGACGAACTAAGTCATCAAAAACTGAATTCGACGGAAACCGAGATTCCACTGTACAAACGATATTTATTATTTTAGTTGAATTATGAGTTTAAAAGAAATCGCATTTTCATGTGTACCTCTGGTTCCAGGAACATAACCCTCATGAAAGATGCTGACTTACTATAACATTAAGACATTTCGGTGCATGTGAATGAGACTGGTTGGACTGGTAGGACTTACCTAGCAGCTTATGGTAAACAAAGAAGCCAGTGTACTGTTGGAAAGGATTATTGAATGAGTAAGCTAAAACAAAGGCTCTGGATAAAGATACTCGTTCAAGACATTGAGGAAATGTATTGCAACTTGTAAAACATTTCCTAAATAAATGTCTTGAAATGAGGATGAGAGTTATTACCTACATTGTTGGTATCTCTCCACCTGTTCTCCAGCTTAGAACTACGAGAACAAACATTTTTCTGTGTCAGAAATAGGGGTATTTAAGAAATAAAATATACTTCTCAACAAAAATCTATCCACTGTCCATCATTTTAAAATAATCCAGCAACCACCCACCCCTGTACAGAGCATATCTATATATTTGTAATAATTATTATTGGTGCATAGAGAAACCTAACAGAATGGGCTAAAGATCATTAAAAATTTTTAACTACTGATGGATTGTTCATATGGTAACAAACATTTATCTTGCATGGAGAGTTACATGTTAACCGACCTGTGTTTGGATAAGAAAAGATATTTGAATTGTACCTTTATTAAATTTTGATGAGATCATTTAAAAAAGTCATGCAACAGGTACCAGAAATGCCTCGACTTCCCAAGGATGTAAGCCCTCTATTATCTAAACGCTATGCAACAATGCAACAGAAAAAAAACATTACTTAACATGCCCTATGATCTATACAGCATGTCCATTAAATCAGGAAAAAACACTGAATAAATACATAATACTCAAAGAACCTCTTAATCACAGATTACTTCTCATTCCTCATAAAAGCTGCAGCGATTAAATGATGTGAAAGTTAAAGTTCTGAGCAATAATATCAGCAAACTTATTTTAGTGAATTTTTGGTGGTCTTTATTATAATATTGAATGTACAGTATTTCGTAAGTATTTAGTACTGTAGGTACTTTTATAATGTTATCTGACCAGGCTTGCCTGAAATACTGCACACTTTTATGACACTATTCCTACTGTTTAAAATTACTGAGTAATCATTAAAGATACTTCCCACTACCTGAAACTATTCTCAGGATATGAGAACCAGTGTGTTTACTAATAAAGCTTAAACTAATGTATTCACTGTTGTCCATTGCTTTTTAATTATTACAGGTACAACACTGATTTTCTGGCACCTTTGGTTCCTAGGCTGATATATCGATTTTTGCCAGACCAACAGAGATCACAATAATAATTCAACAATACATCTCTGACCCACTAATTACTGTATGTACCCAAGTATTTTATTTTTTGTATATCTCATGTATAAGTCTACTCTAGTTTTTGAAGGCAGGGCAGGGCAGATCAGGGCAGTTATGTGAACAGTGGATGGAGGACAGGGTAGGAAGTTAGAGGAGAGAGCCAGCTCTCCTCCCATGCCTGCCCCTCTCTCACTCCTTGCCTTCCTCCCTCTCTGCTTCCCTCCTCCCTCCCACTCACCTCGACACCCTCCACTATCATTCTATTTAAGACCCTGTCTTGTCTCTGGATATTAACCATGGCACAATAAAGAATACTAATACAGTAATGCTGGAGTCTAAGAAAAGGATTAAGCATAAAAATCTGAGTAGTTTTTAAAGAAAACGAGAAAACTGTGGTGAAATTATAATAGTCCCTGATGTTGTAATAGACATGTTCATTTTCTCTGGAAGGAGTGCCCTAACCCATTATCTATGGAAACAATGAATGGTAACTGCAGCAAACACACACTTCCTCAAGCCTTACACAGGTTTATTTAATAAGTAAGTTTATTTTTAACAAATTTTTTTATTTAGTGCCCTCTCACAATTTTGTCTGGACTAAAAGGTGTCGGATGATCCACTGCCAGAAAATCTGTATTGTACCTTTATTACGTTTTCACACTTATTACATCTAAAATTTATTTTCTTTGCTCTTTAAATTACATAAGCTTCCCTTACATAGTACTGTACTTAAAAGTACTCTTTTTATTATCTGCAACTGACATTATTGTTATGTATTTTAATTGCAAAGCTCCCCATATGTAATCAAACTATGTGCCAAATACATAAATTTCTTTGATAAAGGCTTATGCAAAACACCAAATACAAAGGTGTTCTGATATATTAAGACTGTAAACAACCTATGTCATTAATGTATTGAGAAGCTAGATGTTTAGATATTTGAGAATGGTTAGTTTGTTAAGTTTAAAAGCTATCAACTTCACAATCGTCATTAAGACTATTTCACCTGTATACTATCAATCAGGAATACTTCAATCCCTAAAGTAGGGATCAGAGTAAACTCTCAGTGTATGTACAGTGAAATATATCATTATTGGTATATATATACTGTGTTTGAGAAGTAGATGCTTAAATGTTTAAAATGTAATAAGTACTGAAAACTTTGTAAGCTTTGCTTGAGATTTATATAAAACCAGGTGACACACCAGATCACCTCATTCAGCAACACACAAAATCACAAAATAATTAAAATGCCTAAAAGATAGTTTTAGCTGGAGTTCTTGAGATGAGTCATAATACTGTAACACTTCAGTGTACTGATAGCAAGTTTATGAAGATTGAGAATATGAAAGGTATCAAAATACTAACAACCAAATAGGTATGTGGACACACATGCAACAAGAAGGACACTTTTTTGCAAGCTACGCTGTACTCGTGAGGTACTTGTAAAGCCTCGATATCCATGAGTGGAGATCATGAAGATATGATGGACAGATGAGCAAGTGGTGTGTGTCCTGTACCTCAGCTCTCCACTACATATGTCCTCACTCTGTTCAGTTACATAAACTCAAGCTTCACAAAGTTACTGGTGAGTGAAATGTAGACTGCAATAAAAAATCTTAAATGTTGCATATGTGCCTTTTTACCCTCTAAATTTGGAGAGGAACATATCTCATAGGGAAATAAATCACACTGTTTGACTTTGAGTCATTCTTAGTAAAATCTACATTATTTACAACCAATACATTATAAGTTAAAAGTATAAATTACAAATTCTAAGTTATAAGTAGTTATAAGTTCATTTTAACACTGCCAAAAATGCTCTGCATAACTAGGGGCTTTTTATAATGTACAATGTCACCTTTTCTGAATCATTTATAACTCCTGCTTTGTAGAAATAAAGTTTATCAATAAATGACTATAACAACTGTGTTTATTTCCACCATTTTATTAATGTAAAAACATATATGTACAGTGAACCTGAGTAAATTATTAATATTTTCATTGAGAAGTGCTAAATCCATAAGGGATTTTTAAATAAAACTTATCTTAACCTCTGCAAATAAATCATCATCTCATGGTAACTTTAACAAAAGAAAATAAATCACTAATTTTGTTGATGGTTAAGAGTCAGGATAAACAATAATATTCAGGCAGGTAAGACGAGAGCCTGAATTTTAATGGCTAAGTATCACTCAAACTAAACCAATTTTCCAGTGTACTAAAATGTGCTGAACCTTGTAAAGAAACTAATACTGTACTATTATGTTTATTGCCAATACTATGCCTTGTCAGAGCATTTTTGTAAGGGTTATCATGTACTCTTAAACCCATATTTACCCCACAATAAAATTAAAGGGTTGGTAGGAAGATGGCATAATACTTACAAGAATCTTATTCATGTATGCTATACTGGTACCTAATAAGTTTATACAACTCCCACTTAACCATGCTGTGCAAATCACTACCAGTAAGAGAAGTCATGAACTACAGGTAACTACTGCTGATTTCTCAAGAAAACTCACTTAAAACATTAAAGTCAACCAGAGGGAGGATGGTGGTGCATCAGGTGAAGATAAAGTAGCTGGTGCAATCAAGTGTGGAAGGGCTGTTGGGTCTACTACCATGCTGTGCTACATGGAAAAGTTGATTTGAGGACTGGCTTGGACAAGTGTGTTAGCCTGATGTTTGTTCCTAGTCTTGAGTATGATGTGAGCAAGAGTCAAGGCTGAAATGAAAGTCCCTCTGCACTGAGGAATAGTATTTGTAGTCATAATAAAGACTGCTTCCCAATAGCTTCTGCTGGTGCGATTCTCTTCAATTATGTTAACTTCAGTCCATTCTTAAATGTAAGACAGTGTTCAAATGCACTACAAAAGCATTGTTTTTATCTATGTGGAAGGTGTATGCATGTTTGATAACATGAGTCTTTAGATCTGCCAGTTTTCCAATGTATATTTTGTCACAACCTTTACAAGGGATGGTACATAAACCCACAGAATGCTGGTTTCTATTTTTTTTTTTTTTAGCTTAACCTGTGTGAGATCTGCAAGATTTTTGTTGTAAGTGGCAGAATTAATTTTGTCTTGCTGAAGATGGGGCAAAGGTAAGGGCTGCATATTCTGTGGGTAGGATCACTCTTCTTGTGGTGTCATTTTCAGCTTCAAGAGTTCAGTGGATGCTAATGGCCTTCTGTTAGCAAGTGTTCATTATTTTGATAGAAAGTTTTAGGGAATTCATCATCCAGGAACTCAGAATAAAATATTCTGAGAGTTCTAAGAAAGAAGCCAATAAGTACAGTGAATCCCCGCCTTATGATGGCATCGCGTTACGTTAAATCTGCCATACGATACATTTTAACAAAAATTTTTGCTTCTCCTCACGCTAAAAAACTCGCCTCATGTGATTCGTCCAGGATGCATCCCACGCGTGGCCTCAGCTGCCCCGTGTGTGCCAGTGTTTACAAGCCAGCCAGTGCGGTCACATCCACACATACATTCGGTACATTTCATATTATCACAGTATTTTTAGTGATTGTAGCTGCAAAATAAGTTACCATGGGCCCCAAGAAAGCTTCTAGTGCCAACCCTGCGGGAAAAAGGGTGAAAATTACCATGGAAATGAAGAAAGAGATGATTGCTAAGTACGAAAGTGGAGTGCGTGTCTCGGAGCTGGCCAGGTTGTATACCAAACCCCACTCAACCATCGTTACTATCGTGGCCAACAAAACGGCAATCAAGGAAGCTGTTCTTGCAAAAGGTGCAAGTTTGTTTTCAAAACAGAGATCGCAAGTGATAGAAGATGTTTAGAGACTGTTATTGGTGTGGATAAACGAAAAACAGATAGCAGGAGATAGCATCTCTCAAGCGATCATATGTGAAAAGGCTAGGAAGTTGCATGACGATTTAATTAGAAAAATGCCTGCAACTAGTGGTGATGTGAGTGAATTTAAGACCAGCAAAGGTTGGTTCGAGAGACTTAAGAATCGTAGTGGCATACATAGTGTGATAAGGCATGGTGAGGCTGCCAGTTCGGACCAAAAAGTGGCTGAAAAATATGTGAAGGAATTCAAGGATGACATAGACAGTGAAGAACTGAAACCTGAACAAGTGTTTAATTGCGACGAAACAGGCCTGTTTTGGATGAAAATGCCAAACAGGACCTACATTACCCAGGAGGAAAAGGCACTCCCAGGACATAAGCCTATGAAAGACAGGCTTACTCTTCTGATGTGTGCTAATGCTGGTGGTGATTGCAAAGTGAAGCCTTTATTGGTGTATCACTCTGAAACTCCCAGAGCGTTCAGGCAAAACAATGTCATCAAGGCTAATTTGTGTGTGATGTGGAGGGCAAACAGTAAGGCATGGGTCACTAGGGACTTTTTCTATGACTGGTTACACCATGCATTTGCCCCCAATGTGAAAAATTACCTAATGGAAAATAAATTGGACCTTAAGTGCCTCTTGGTATTAGACAATGCTCCTGGTCATCCTTTAGACTCAGCACAGCGACTTTCTGGGAACATGAGCTTCATTAATGTCAAGTTTTTGCCTCCTAATACCACTCCTCTCCTGCAGCCCATGGACCAGCAGGTCATTTCAAACTTCAAAAAACTCTACACAAAAGCTATGTTTCAAAAGTGCTTTGAAGTGACCTCAGACACTAGATTGACTCTAAGAAAGTTTTGGAAAGATCACTTTAGCATCCTCAATTGTGTAAACCTTATAGGTAAGGCTTGGGAGAGAGTGACTAAGAGGACCCTGAACTCTGCTTGGAAGAAACTGTGGCCAGAATGTGTAGAAGAAAGGGAAATTGAAGGGTTTGGGGCTAACCCTGAGAAGCCTATGACAGTTGTGGAATCCATTGTGGCATTGGGGAAGTCCTTGGGGTTGGAGGTTAGGGGGAGGATGTGGAAGAGTTGGTGGAGGAGGACAATGAAGAACTAACCACTGAAGAGCTGTAAGATCATCTTCAACAGCAAGAGGCCAGACCTGAGGAAACTGCTTTAGAGGAGGGGAGAGAGAAATTGAGGAAGTTGCCTACTTCATAGATTAAGGAAATGTGTGCAAAGTGGGTTGAACTGCAAACCTTTGCGGATGAAAATCACCCTCACACAGCTACTGCAAGCCGTGCTGGTGACTATTACAATGACAATGTTATGGCCCATTTTAGGAAAGTCTTAAAGGAACAGGAGGTACAGGCCTCTAAGGACAGATATATTGTGTGACAGAGGTCCAGTGACTCTCAAGCTGGTCCTAGTGGCATTAAAAGAAGGGAAGTAACCCCGGAAAAGGACTTGACACCTCAAGTCCTAATGGAAGGGGATTCCTCTTCTAAACAATAACAACTTCCACACTCCCCTCCTCCCCCATCCCATCAATCATCACCAGATCTTCAATAAAGGTAAGTGTCATGTATTGTATTCTTAGTGCATGTCTTCTTAAGTTTGTGTGTATTAAAATTAATATTTCATTTATTTATTTATTAATTTGAACATGATACAGTGAAGTACAAAAGAATACAGTTAAATGCAGCATGCCAAAGCCACTTGAATGCATAGCATTACGGGCAGGCTTAAAATTAACTTAAGATTAACTAAGCAATGAAGTATTCAGTGGTAAAACATTATTGTAAACAGATAACAAGCACAAGTGAGTATTACAAAAACAATAATGATACAATAATACAATAATGAGATACATATATGAGATACAATTATTCAGTATTTATTTAGTTGTGGGTGAGTAAGTGATTTTTGAGAAGAGACTTGAATTTATAAACAGATTGTGTTTCTTTTATATTCACAGGTAATGAATTCCAGATTTTAGGGCCTTTTATGTGCATTGAGTTTTTGCATAGCGTGCGATGGACACGAGGAACATCAAAGAGTGATCTGTGTCTTGTGTTATGGTCATGTGTTCTGTTGAGGTTGGTAAGGAGATGTTTGAGGGGAGGGTTTATGTCAGAGTTAAGTGTTCTATGTATGTAGTAGGTGCAGTAATAAGTATGGATGTTTTGTATTGTGAGTAGGTTCAGAGTTTTGAATATTGGTGGAGTGTGCTGTCTGTGGTGGGAATTTATCATCATTCTGACTGCAGCCTTTTGTTGGGTGATTAGTGGTCTGAGATGGTTTATTGTTGTTGAGCCCCATGCACAGATTCCATAGGTGAGATAGGGGTAAATAAGTGAGTGATATAGGGCCAGGAGGGCTGACTGTGGAACATAGTACCGTATCTTCGATAGTATGCCTACGGTCTTGGAAATTTTTTTGGAAATTTGTTGTATGTGTTTGAAATTTGAGTCTATTATCAAGGTGGATTCCTAGGAATTCTCCCTCTGTGAATTTTGTGATAGGTGATCCATTTATCATTATGTTAAGAGACACATCTGCAGCTCTGTTACGAAACTGAATGTAGTAGGTTTTGTCAATGTTTAGAGTAAGTTTGTTGGTCCTCATCCAGGTTGATATTTTCTGTAATTCAGTATTTACAGTATTGGCTAGCATGACTGGGATCGGGTGAGAGTAGACGTATGTAGTGTCATCTGCAAATAGTGTGGGTTTGAGTAGTTGTGATGCATTTGGTAGGTCATTTATGTACATGAGAAAGAGAAGAGGGCCTAGGACACTTCCCTGTGGGACACCAACTGTAATTGGCTGTGCGGAAGAGTTTACCCCCATTTGTGTACACACATAGGCTTCTGTTGCTGAGGTATGACTTTAGGTAGTTGAGGGAGTGCCCTCTTATACCATATTATTATTATTATAATAAAAAAGAAGCGCTAAGCCACAAGGGCTATACAGCGCTGCAGGGTAGGGAAGGAAGCAAGGGAATTGGATGGCAGAAGGGAGGGGGGATGATCAGCAGGTTACAGAAAACAGCGGGGCAGGGGATAGTACGGGGATAGAGGGTAGCAAGAGATTGAAGTAGAAAGGGCTGAAGGTATCAGAATTTGTGAAGTAAGTCAGTCGTTGTCAAAAAGTCAATGAGAGAGTCCGGATGAAAGGTGGGTCCATCAGCGAGAAGGGAAGGTAAAGAGAGAGCAGCGGAGCGAAGACGACGACAGAGGTAAATTCTGCGTGCTCGTTGATAAAGTGGGCAGTCCAACAGAATGTGGCTGACTGATAATGGAGCTTGGCAATTCTCACAGAGAGGAGCAAGACGCCTCTCCATGAGATATCCATGAGTAAGACGAGTATGGCCAATGCGAAGACGGGAGAGAGTAGTCTCCCAACCTCGACACTGGTGATAAGAAGACGGCCAGTAACCTATACTCGGTTTAATAGACTGACGTTTGTTGCCGAGCATAGTAGACCAACGTTGTTGCCAACGGGTGTGAAGGTGGGAAGATATTGCAGCAAAATAGTTCGTAAATGGAATACCTCTATAAGAAACTGGTAGGTCATGTACCGCTGACCGCGCAGCAGTGTCTGCCTGTTCATTGCCCTGTACGTCAACATGACCAGGGACCCAACAAAAAACAATATCTTTATGCTTGGTAAAGATGCGGCGTAGCCAAAGTTGGATACGGAGGACTAAGGGGTGAGGTGTATCAAATTTTTGTATAGCCTGTAAAGCACTAAGGGAGTCTGAGTCAACCACAAATGATGACACAGGCATAGATGCAATACGGATGAGTGCTGTAAGGATGGCATATAATTCAGCAGTAAAAATACTAGCCGAAGATAGTAAATGCCCTTGTACGACGCTGTCCGGAAACACTGCTGCGAATCCTACGCCGTCAGAAGACTTAGAGCCATCTGTGTACACAGCAATGGCATGAGAATGAGAGTGAAAGTGGTCAAGAAAAAGAGAGCGGGAAGCGACCGTAGACAGTTGGGCTTTCGAGCAAGGGAGGGAGAAAGAACAGACTCGAACAGCTGGAACTTCCCAGGGGGGTAGGGAAAAGTGAGATGCTACATGTACATAGAAAGGTGGTAGTTGAAGAGAAGACAAGAGCGAATGAAGGCGAAGAGAGAAGGGACGGAGTAAACAGGGGCAGCGAACAAATAAAGAATGTCTACTAATATCAGTGACCATTCTATAAATGGAAGGATTGCGGAGATCATGAGAGCGTACATAGTAGCGCAGGCAATGGGCATCACGGCGATCGGATAAGGATGGAACGTTCGCTTCTGCATAGAGGCTCTCGACAGGGGAAGAGCGAAAAGCACCAAGGCATAAACGTAATCCTTGGTGATGAATGGGGTTAAGATCTATTCAGCGGCAGGAGATGCCGCTGAATAGATCTGGTCACCATAATCAAGTTTCGATAAAATAAGGGTGGAATGTAGGCGAAGGAGGGTTCGACGATCAGCTCCCCACGAAAGATGAGCAAGGGTTTTAAGAAGGTTCAGCCGGCTGTGACAAGTTGCCTTCAGAGAGGTAATGTGAGGTTTCCAGGATAACCTACGATCAAAGAGGAGGCCCAGAAACTTGACTGTATCACGTTCAGGGATACGGGAGCCATAGAGGTACAAAGGATGATCGGAGATGACAGAGCGTCTAGTGAAAGTGATTTGGTGGGTTTTAGTGCTGGAAAATTTAAACCCACGTGTGGTGGCCCAATTGGAAACACGGTCGACTGCATGTTGGAGAGAAACTGTAAGGAGGTGACAGTCAGCGCCTGCACAGGCAATAGCGAAGTCATCAACATAGAGTGATGACCAAATATTTGATGGAAGACTAGAGGCCAAATCATTAATAGCAAGGAGAAAAAGTGTTGTGCTCAGAACACATCCCTGGGGGACACCTTCAGCTTGGATAAAGTCCAGGGAGAGCACATTATTAACCTGAACACGGAAATGCCTGTCAGTTAAAAAGTTCTTAAGGAAGGATGGTAGATTGCCTCGAAGGCCTAAGGAGTGGGCTTGGGCTAAAATATTATACCTCCAAGTTGTGTCATATGCCTTCTCAAGGTCAAAAAATATGGCAATAACTGAGTGGTTATTCGCAAAGGCATTCCGAACATATGTATCCAAGCGTAGTAAGGGGTCTATGGTAGAACGTCCCTTACGAAAGCCATATTGACGAGTGGAGAGAGTGTTGTGTGTCTCTAAATACCACACTAAACGTCTATTTACTAGGCGTTCCATTACTTTGCAAACTGCACTGGTAAGAGCAATGGGACGATAGTGGGAGGTTTCATGTCCCGTAGTGCCTGGTTTGCGGAAAGGGAGAACAATGGCGGATTTCCACAGCTGTGGAAGAACTCCTTGTGACCAAATAAGATTGTAAAGGCGTAATAGGACTGCAAGGGCTGACTGATGTAAATGTTGTAGCATACGAATATGAATGTTGTCGGGCCCAGCTGCCGATGATCGACAAGCTGAGAGTGTTGCCTCCAGTTCTTGAAGTGTAAAAGGCACATTATACTGTTCTTCTCTGAGAGAAGAAAAGTCCAAGGGTGCTAACTCTCTGGCAGACTTTGAGGAAAGAAATGAGGGGCATAGATGGAGTCCCTGGGAAATACGGACCAGATGATTGCCAATTTCATTGGCAACATCTAGTGGGTTTGCTATATCAACACCGGCAACCCACAGAACAGGAGCTGGGTCAGGAGAATATTTACCACTCAGTTTTCGTACTTTTTTCCAGACTGCACTCATAGAGGAAGCAGAGGTGATGGTGGAGACATAATCTCGCCAGCAAGTGCGTTTAGCGTCACGGATGACAAGGCGAGCGATCGCACGCTTCTGTTTAAAATCAAGGAGTCGCTCTGTGGTTCTATTGTACCGGTACCTGCCCCATGCAGCGCGTTTCAAACGTACTGCACGAGCACAAGCAGGAGACCACCAAGGCACGCATTTCTGAGAATGCCTGCCCGAAGTTTGGGGTATAGAATGAGAAGCTGCGGTGAAAACGGAGGACGAGAAGAGGTGTAAAAGCTCATCGATGGAGGACGAAGAAGGAACCTCTTTAAAAACAGTTAGGTGTGTGTAAAGGTTCCAATTTGCCCGATTAAATTGCCAGCGTGGGGTGCGAAGAGGTGGCGAATATGAAGGGGAAGTAAGAATGATTGGGAAATGATCACTGTCATGTAAGTCCGGGAGAACAGACCAAGTGAAGTCTAATGCGGCGGAGGAAGAGCAGACCGAGAGATCGATGCAAGAGAGAGTATGAGTCCGAGGATCAAAATGGGTGTGAGTACCTGTATTTAAAACATGGAGGGGGTGGGTGGCAAGAAAAGCCTCTAACTGAATTCCACGGGAATCACAGTGAGACCCCCCCAGAGGAAATGGTGGGCATTAAAATCACCAAGTAACAGAATTGGTGGCGGTTATGACGAAACAAGGAAGGCAAAATCCGGAATAGATAATGCCCGAGAAGGAGAGAGAGATAAAGAACAGAGAGTATACCACCTATGTAAGTGGATACGGGCTGCTGTGTAATGCAGCGAAGTATGAACAAATAGCTGATGGTACGGAATATCAATGCGGAGAAGAAGGGCACTTTCATTAAAGGTCCCATCAGGAAAAGGATCTGAAGAATACAATAAATTATAGCCTGAGATGTGAGAAATAACAGCAGAGTGTAATTTTGGTTCCTGTAAGCAAACACCAACAGGGGCAAACTGGGAGAGTAACATCTGAAGCTCACCCCGATTACCCCTGAGGCCGCGTATATTCCACTGTAAATAGGCCATGATTGGCAATGATAAAGATACTTGAAATCCGCAGGTAAGGGTTCCTACGGACTAGAAGGGTTAGAAAAGTCCACATGCGGAGGCAGTGGAAAATGTTCAAGCAGCGAAGGAACGGTGCGCTGTGAAGAAAGGAGTTGCGCAGATGGAGCAGAGGAGAGAGAAAGAGCGGAAGGTGGATCAGTGTCCATTGATGGTTTGGTCTCTGCAATATATTCAGAGATTGCTTCAAGTGTTTCGGAATTCAGAGATGTCGTATGGGAGACAATATTGGGAATGGTAGGGGGAGGATGAGTAAAGATTGGAACTGTATTGGACTGTACCAAGGTAGGGGGGGTGAAAGGGTGGAGGGAACTGGAGAAGCGTGGCAGGGGACAGAAGAGGCAGGAACCTGGGAGGTGGCAGAAGAGGAAGAAACTTGGGAGGGAACAGGGGAGGAAGGTACATTACGAGGAGGAGGGTGAACCTCTGCACTTGTAACTGAGCCAGTGAGAGGGGAAGAACTAGGGACAGAGACAGGGAGGGTAAAATGAGGAGGTGGAAGATGGGTAGGAGGTGTTACCAGACCTTTTTTTGACTTTTGAGAAGTAGAGGGACGATTGGGAGGAGGTGTCGTACGAGGTCTCGTCGATACTGAGGCTTGTGAGAGAGAACTCGAAGAAGCGAGATTAGACTGAGGCGTTGAAGTAGGGATGTCTGAGCCGAGGACAGCAAAAGGATTAGATACAGGAGTGATTATGGGAGAGGTAACCACAGAGGTGGGTGTAGAAGATGGGATACCAGAAGTGGGGGGACGTTTTGAAACACGGGAATAAGAAACACTTGGGAGTCTCCCTTGGAGGCGGAGATGAGAAACTGCCATGGCATAA
Organism: Cherax quadricarinatus; assembly: GCF_038502225.1. Taxonomy (NCBI): domain Eukaryota; kingdom Metazoa; phylum Arthropoda; class Malacostraca; order Decapoda; family Parastacidae; genus Cherax; species Cherax quadricarinatus. Next base: position 25,546,667 of record NC_091329.1, read on the forward strand.
GGGAGACCTTCTGTCTCTTTGAGGTAACGGATTTCCCGCTCGTTTAAATAGACCTGACAGCGGCGAGAGTACGAAGGGTGAGCCTCATGACAGTTAAGGCAAGAGGGAGATCGATTGCAAGACGTATTAGAATGGTCATCGGCACCACAGACTGGGCATTCGGCGATAGATCTGCAATATTTCGCTGGATGGCCAAATCGCCAGCAATTTCTACACTGTTGTGGTGTAGGGATCACCTTTCGAACTTGTAACCGATGTCCTGCTATATAAACTGAGGATGGGAGTTCTCGGCTGTCAAAAGTTAAACGAGCCACATTGCTAGGGTATCGTCTCCGCCCACGGGCAGGAAGAACGTAAGTGTCTACCTTGAGGATTGGGAGATCTTGGAGTTCCAGCTGTTCTAGAATGTCAGTGCCACATGTCTGGAAATTTTGTTGAACTATGGTATGGGGCAGAATGACGGTACCACTACAAGAATTGAGGGAATGATGTTTTTCAAGAGTGACAGGAACAGTATCGATATGGGAAAGACGAGAGAGCTCATGAGCCTGGGTAGCATTCTGTACAGTAATGATGCGCGTACCGCTCTTAAGAGCATGAAAAGAAATATCTTTACCAACATGGCGTAGGAGTGCCTTGCCAATACTATGGTCAGAAAGATAGGCAGTAGAGGAAGTTGGTCGTAAAGTGAAGAATTTAGTCCACTGTTCAGTCTGAAACTGAGAGTGGAAAGGTAGTGAAGGACGTGTCGATTGTTTCTGAGAAGAACGAGAAGGTGGAGAAGTATCATCAGCAGGTAATTGTCGTTGGCGTTTAGGCATGGGACCAGAGTTGGTCCGACATGGGACGGGTCGGCGATTTGAAAATTGCCGCACTGTAGAGGGAGAGGCCGGAAGCATAGTCAGAGGAGAGCGAAGGTCCGATAAATCGAAGGAGTCAGTCGAGGCCTCAGTACCTGAAGCGGGTGAGGAAACAGCACCGGCAATAGGTACAGAGGCATGAGGAATGTCTGAAGAGTGGTCCAAAGACGAGGCGGGGTCAGAACGGGGTGCGGTATCAAGAAGGGGCCCGGGGGTACCAGGTTCATGGACTAGGGCTGCCATGGTTAGGTTACTTCTTTCTTTTTGTTTTTAAGAAAAAAAAGAAAGAAGAAAAGAAAATAAAAATAAAAAAAAGAAAAAAAAAAGGGGGGACCGGGGAGGGATAGGTCCTAGGAGGAATGAAAGGGCCAGAAGTCTCCCTCCACGCCCAAGAGGACCTCAGCACCGCAAGTAGCGCAGATGCAGCATGGAACCCGTGCCATACCCTACCCATCATGCTAGTAAACTAACAATCCGGGATAGCAACCTCACATCTGCCGAGCTACCTCGGTGGACAAAAGAGAGGGCGGCCGGATATCCGCCACAAAGCATACCTCCTTCGGCCACCACCCCCGGAATCCGAAAGGTGGCTTCCAGAGATACACTCGTCGCCCGAAAGACACCCAAAGCTACTCCGGGATACCGGAGAGGGATCGGGACATCCCCAGGCGATCCAGATTCCAGGGCAAACTACGCCACCGCTAAGAACCTCAACGGAATGGGATGGACCCCGGTATCCTTTCCCCTGCCTAGGAACTAGCGCGCCTGTGGGAGAAATCCCAAAGGACAAAAAGAGGAAGGGCAAAAGGGAGGGGTGGGGAGGAGGAGGAGGAGGAAAGGAAAAAGGGGAGGATGGGATAGGGGAGGGGAGATTGGGGGGTAATTAGGTTCAGTCTGAGGAAGAAGACCGATAGGGCTAATTCCTCAGACCAAGAGCCTCTTCACCACGCCAAGGAGCCCCCCTTGAAGAGGTCTTATACCATAGTGCGACAATTTTATGTGGAGCAAGTCGTGGTCAACTGTATCGAAAGCTTTACGTAAGTCAGTGAAGATCCCCAGTGGGACTTTTTTCTCTATTGCTGTATAAATATGTTCTAGCATGTGGATAATAGCATCATTAGTATTTTTATTAGGCCTGAACCCAAATTGACAGGGGTTGAGTATGTTGTGGGAGATGAGGTAGGAATAGATACACTTATGGATTAATTTTTCAAAGATTTTAGAGAGAGGGTGTAAGTTGGATATTGGCCTATAGTTATTCAAGTCTGTGTGGTCTCCTCCTTTATGGATCGGGGTGACCCTTGCTATTTTGAGAACTGTAGGAAAGGTAGAGGATTCAGTGGATTTGTTAAAGAGTGTTGCAATGATTGGTGATAGCACCTGTGACACTTTTTTGTATATGATGGGTGGTAAGGTATTTAAATCTCCTGTCTTGTTTTTTAGTTTGTTGATAATAAGGGAGACTTCAGTTGGGTTAGTCGGACCTAGGAACAGTGTGTTCGGGTAGTTGCCAGTGAGGTAGTCATTAGGTGGGGTATCTGAGCTTGGGATTTTATTGGCAAGGTTTTTTTCCCATAGTGGAGAAGAAATCATTGAGTCTGTTTGCCGTTTCAGTAGGTGGGAATTGGGGTTCATCTGATTTTGTTAATTCAATTTCGCTATTTCGTGTTATCTTTTTTGTTCCTAGTATTTCTGATAGAGTTTTCCAGGTCTTTTTTATGTCACCTCGTAAGTTGGATAATCTGTTCTCATAATACAATTCTTTTAGCCCTTCTTATTAGGCTGGTTAGGATTGATGAGTAATGTTTTGTTTGGTCTCTGGTTATGTGGCCCATTCTGTACTGCTTTTCGTATAGATGCTTTGTACTTATGGATCTGAGGATACTGGGTGTTAGCCAGGGACTGTTCAGTCTCTTTGCAGTCATCTGTTTAGTTTTTTTTAGGGCAGTGCTTGTTATAGAGGTATTGGGTCTTTTTTTAGAAAATTATTAATACATTCGTCAATATCTGTATAGATTTCTAGCTCAGTGTGCCAGTCAATGTTTGTCACTGCTGCTGTGAAGTTATTGATAGCTGCCTCACTGTGAAGTCTGAAAGTGACTTTAGTAGTGTTTAGGGGTAATTTGCCAAGGTTTGTTATGAGGAAGGTAGGGTAATGGTCTGTGGTATTATCTGTGATTATGCCTGATCTTAAGGGGGATATGGTGTTGGTCCAGATGTGGTCTAGTAGGGAAACACTAGTCTCTGTAACTCTTGTAGGTTTTGTTACTGTTTGTAGCAACATGCAGTTACTCGTTGTGTTTGTGAATTCAGTAACATGTGGGTCTTGGTCTTGTAGGAGATTTATATTGAAGTCACCTGAGAGTAGTAAGTGATCTTTGTTCATGCGTGCATCAGTTATCATACTTCCTAGGTTGTCACTAAAGCGGCTAATGTTTGACTGTGGTACTCTGTAGATGTTTATCACTGTGAGAGGTTTTTGTAGGTATTTGGATTTGAATTTAGCTGTTATATATTCCCCATGTTCATCCCTTGTGCAAGTATTAGTGATACATTCTAGTTGGTCTTAGTAGTATATAGCTGTGCCACCCCCTTTTTGATCTGGCCTACAGTTGTGTATGGCTGTGTAACCAGGAATGGCATAGACATCTGTAGTATCAGGCTTTAGCCAGGTTTCGGTGAGAGTAATGATGGACATACTGGTATGCAGGGAATTTAGTAATGCTATGAGGTCATTGTAATGTTTGCTTAAAGATCTGATATTGTAGTTAGAGAGAGTTATGTTGTTGTTGGCTCTGAGAAGTGCCTTTGATTATTCTGCTGTGTAGTAATTACAGTTACTGCTTGATTCATTTAAGTCATTAGATAAGAGGTTGGTATCAGGATCAATGCTAGTTATAATAAGATTTATAGTGAATCTATAGTTAGAATTAAGTATAAGACAAAGTAAATACGTACTCTAAAGCTATAAAATAGCACCTGAATTATTTTAATAAATGTAAAAAAAATGAGGTAAGGTAGCTCTTTAACCCTTTGACTGTTTCAGGCCCCTCTCTGAAACTGTCATTCTATGTCGCTCAATTTTTGAAAAAAAAAAAAATTATTTTTTCTTATGAAATGATAGAGAATCTTTTCCCGATGGTAATGACACCAAAAGTTCGAAATTTGGTCGAAAACTCGTGGAATTATGCTCCAGCGAAGTTAGCGGTCTCAGCGACATGTGCGTATCGCCGATTTCGCCGACTTTGAGCCCAATTTTCAGCCAATTCCATTGTTCCAGTTGACCAAACTCATAGCTATTTCTTTAGAACTCCATTTTATCTATCAGCTGAGTACAAGAAACCTCCCATTTACTAATTTGGACTACCCAATATGGTGGTCAGAAATTGGCAATTTGGCCAATTTCACGCAAAATAAAAATGATGCCAATTTCAAAATAGGGTCCAGAATAAACAAGGTAGACATTCGTGGCACTAAAATAACATATGCTCTGTTTATTAGTCACATCTCTAGGCCCCTCTTATATTATTATTGCTTTCTATTTTGATTTTTTATTCATACAAAAAAATACAAAATTTACTGTTATGCAGACGACTGCATTATTGTAAAAATGGTATAAATAATATCAGTGCACTAGTGAAAGAATATTAGACTCCCCAGTTGACTTGTATTGGACGTGTGGTGTGATTTATTTACTCTTGAACATTGGTAAAAATCGAACATTTCCGCTACTTTGAGCTCAGTTTCAAGGTCGTTTTCATCGTAAAAGTAATGAAAATCATCTCTATTTCTGTAATATGTTTTCCATTTTATCACCTAAGACCATGAAAACGCGAATACAATGATAAATACTATACGAAAATACACCTCAAAGTCGGCGTTTTATTCCAAAAAAACGATCAGAGTTTTTTTTCTCATTATGCAATGTGTGCTGCAGGATTTTTATGTGGTGCACACTGACCACACAGACCCATTCTCTCACATGTGGGCCTACCAGCTTTCTCCCACTTGATTTGAAGCCGCTAGAATTATTGAGTATACGTATATACGTCAGAAACATTGGCTCGTAAGACGTATTTATACGTCGAAAACAGTCAAAGGGTTAAAGCTAAAATAAATGAGGCAATATAAAAGGGACTAAAATAATTTGTGAACAAAAAAGTGGTAATCAAATAAATGAATATAATGGCAAATTATGAGCTTATTACACTTTAGCACCTGAGAATAGCACCTTGTGGTGTCTTGCATGGATTAATTTGATTTAAATTATTTCTTATGGGGAAAATTAATTCGTCATACGATAATTTCATCTTACGATGAGCTCTCATGAACGGATTAATATCGTAAGGCGGGGGTCCACTGTATAGCTCTACCAACTCTCATGTTGTGGTAGGAATAATAATGGGTTTAATCCTTTTTTAGGTATTCCCAAAGGGGGACCTAATTTATCCCTACCTCACCTTAGCTATTTGTGCCCGGGGATCCAGTACACAATAATAACACAAAAAGCTGCAGTCTACTGCCAGACAAGATATTCCCTCACTCTTCAAAGACCTAAACCCACTCAATATACATAACATTTACTCATACTACTATGCATACTACATATACAGAACAATAAACTCTAATATCAATTCTAACCTGAAACACTTCATAGTTACAACAGAACTCACAGACACAAAAATCTCTTATGACATTTCCCATGTCCAGTTGAATCTTTGTAAAAACTCACTGTGCATAAAAGGACCCAAAATCTGGAACATCCTACCTGAAAACTTTGGAGCCTCTCTATCTGCCAGCTGCTTCAAAGTTGTAAAGTAAAAGGACACAAGTGCAACTAATGTGACATTTTATTGTGGCAACGTTTCACTCTCCAGGAGCTTTGTCAAGCTGATACCTTGACAAAGCTCCTGGAGAGCAAAACATTGCCACAATAAAATGTCACATTAGTTGCACTTGTGTCCTTTTACTTCACATATTGTCGGTAATTCTACCAACATTATTGCTTCAAAGTTACTGTAAAAAAAAAAACTCCTCCTATCCCTAATGTGATTGTAGCAACAATTTATTATGATGAACAATTCTTTCACCTTAAATACATTTAAAAGTGTGTATTCTTATTTTCATATACAGTGGAACCTCCACTCACGAGTTTAATCAATTCCGTGACCTCGCTCGCATCTGGATTTGCTCGTTTGCAGGGTCAATTTTCCTCATTTAAATTAATTAAAATGCAATTAATTCGTTCCGGCTCTCAGGAAGCACAACAAAATACAGTGGACCCTCGACCAATGCTGGCATCGTCTAACGATAAAATCGCCTAACGATGCGTTTCTGCTTAAAAATATTGTCTCGACCAACGGTGAAAACCTTGGGTAACAACATTTGTCCCGAACGTGTCTGCCTGTCCATCCAGGCTGAATGTGCCTCAGCTGCCCTGCCTTCAGCTAGTGTGCCATTGTTTACAAGCCACTGTGGATGCTTCCACTCATACATTCGATACATTTTGTAGTATTCCATTGTTTTTAGTGTTTGTAACTGCTAAATAAGCCACCATGGGCCCAAAGAAAGCTTCTAGTGCCAACTCTGTGGTGAAAAGGGTGAGAAATACTATCAAAATACTATCATACCACAGTCAGCTGTTGCTGCACCACCGTCAGCTGCTGCTGTACCACAGTCAGTTGCTGCTGTACCATGGATGCGACCCACACCAGTCGACTAACACCCAGGTAAAGAGGAAAAAATGCCTGGAACTAGTGCTCATATTGCTGAATTTAAGGCCAGCAAAGGTTGGTTTGAGAGAGTTAACAATCGTAGTGGCATACACAGTGTGATAAGGCATGGCGAAGCTGAAAAATTCCAACCCCAACAAGTGTTCAATTGTGACGAAAGAGGCCTGTTCTGGAAGAAAGTGCCAAACAGGACCTACATTACTCAGGAGGGAAAGGCACTCCCAGGACACAAGCCTATTAAAGACAGGCTAACTCTCATATTCTGTTGTAATGCTAGTGGGGATTGCAAAGTGAAGCCTTTACTCATGTATCACTCTGAAAATACCAGAGTGTTCAAGAAAAACAGTGTCTCATCACTCATCAATACTCTTCAATAAAGATAAGTGTCATTTTAGCATTTATTCATGTAGTTACTGTGCATGTCTCATTGTTTTCTTTGTAGGGAAATGTATATTTCATGAAATTTTTTTTTTTTTTTTTTTTAATATTTTTGGTTCTCTGGAACAGATTAATTGGATTTCCGTTATTTCTTATGGGGAAAATTAATTTGGCTAACGATAAATTCGGCTAAGGACAAGCTCTCTGGAACAGATTAATATCGCTGGTATTAAACCTTTGACTGTTTCAGTCGTATATATACGTCTTCCGAGGTCCCGTGTTTGACGTATATATACTACTCATAAATTCTAGTGGCTTCAAATCAAGGAGGAGAAATCTGGTAGGCCCACATGTGAGAGAATGGGTCTGTGTGGTCAGTGTGCACCATATAAAGAAAATCCTGAAGCACGCAGTGCATAATGAAAAAAAAAAAAACTAACCCTTTTTTTTTAATTAAAATGCCGACTTTGCGGTCTATTTTCGTATAGTACTTACGGTTTTATTTTCATTTTCTTGGTCTCATTTGATAGAATGGAAAACATATTATAGAAATAGAGTTATTTTGATTGGTTTTACTACAAAAAGAACCTGGAAATGGAGCTCAAAGTAGGGGAAATGTTTGATTTTTGCCAATGTTCAAAAATAAACAAATGATTTAATTTTCCAATAAATGTCCAACTAGCCATTCTAATATGCAGTCATGAATGGGTTGACATTATTTGTACAATTATTACAGTATTGCAGTAGTCTGCAGAACAGTAAATCTTCTATTTTTTGTTTGAATAAAAATTCAAAATAGAAAGCAAGAGTAATACTGTAATACCTTACTGTTTGCCTTCCACATCACACAAAATTAGCCTTGATGACATTGTTTTTCTTGAACACACTGGGAGTTTCAGAGTGATACACGAGTAGAGTGATACACGAGTAGAGTTACCGTCTTTCATAGGCTTGTGTACTGGCAGTGCCTTTTCCTCCTGTATAATGTAGGTTCTGTTTGGCATTTTCTTCCAAAACAGGCCTGTTTTGTCACAATTAAACAGTTGTTGGGGTTTTAATTTTTCAGTGTCTATGTACTCCAGGAATTCCTGCACATATGTTTCAGCCGCTTTCTTGTCCGGACTGGCAGCCTCACCATTCCTTTCCACGCTGTGAATGCCACTACTATTCTTAAATCTCTCAAACCAACCTTTGCTGGCCTTAAATTCACTAACATCACCACTAGCTGCAGGCATTTTTTTAATTAAATCGTCATGCAACCGGCTTGCTTCTCACATATTACTGACTGAGAAATATTACCTCCTGATATTTGTTTTTCATTTATCCACAACAACAACAGTCTCTCAACATCGAGTACTTGTGATCTCTGTTTTGAAAACATACTTGCACCTTTCGCAACAACAGCTTCCTTGATTGCCTTTCTGTTGGCCAAGATAGTAGCAATGGTTGATTGGGGTTTGTTATATGACCTGGCCAGCTCGGAGGCACGCACTCCACTTTCAAACCTTGTGATTATCTCCTTCAATTCAATTGTAATTCTCACCCTTTTTACCACAGGGTTGGCACTAGACGCTTTCTTTGGGCCCGTTGTGGCTTATTTAGCAGTTATAAGCACTAAAAAAATGGAATACAAAATGTATTGAATGTATGCATGGAAGCGTCCGCAGTGGCTTGTAAATAATGGCACACTAGCTGAAGGCAGGGCAGCTGGGGCGCGCTCATGCCAGACAGACAGGTGGACGTGTTCGGGACGAATGTTGTTACCTGAGTTTATCATCGTTGGTCGAGCCAATATTTTTACGCTCAAACGCATCGTCAGTCGATTTTATCGTTAGTCAATTTTATTGTTGGTCGAGGGTCCACTGTACTTCAATAATTCCCCTAATATCAACTCTACGGATTATTTATCTATCACAATTCGTCTATGACATAATAAACAATATAAATAACATAGAAACCAGATATATACTCTAGAATGAAAACAATGTCATCCATGTAGTGGTATCGTTGGCAGCAGATGACAGTGTGCCTGGAGACCGGACAAAATGCTCCTTGAATAATTTTGCCAATACTGTATCATCTATATCGCTTATTTATCCATCACAATTTTATTATTATAATAAAAAAGAAGCGCTAAGCCACAAGGGCTTATCCATCACAATTCATCTAATATGACATAAACAATATAAATAATATAGAAAGCTGATATATACTCTAGAATTAATAAAATATGTCATTATGTAACAGGTGGGGGCAGCCACAACCTCTCCTGCTTTGTTGTGGTAAACGCTTCAATCTAGTGACCGCCTTTTGAAGCCGTCGGTTTTTATAATTATTATTATATAGTACATATATGTTATATAGTTTTTTTAGTACATTATTATTATACATATTATTATTATATTATTATACCATTGTTATATGAATTATTATTATTATTGTTATTATTACAATATAAATAATTTTTAATTTTTATTCACAGAAAAAATAGAAGATTTACTGTTATGCAGACTACTGCATTATTGTAATAATTGTATAAATAATGTCAACCTATTCATGACTGCATACTGGAATGGACAGTGATGTCATTTGTTTACTCTTGAACATTGCCAAAGAATCGAACAGTTCTGCTACTTTGAGCCTAATTTCAAGGTACTTTTCGTCGTAAAACCAAACAAAATCATATCTATTTTTGTAATATATCTTCCATTCTATCAAATGAGACCAGAAAAACGAGAATACAACCATACAAAAATACTGCTAAGTGTCAGCTAATGGCTTAGAAGTGAACTCCATTATTTATGGTCTGAGTTCTTTCATTTTTGGTTTACATTAACCCTTAAACTGTCCAAACGTAGATCTACGTTCACTCACGTAGCGCTTCTAACGTAAATCTACGTTTTTTTTTTACATGCTTTCAAATGGAGAAAATCTAGGTTGGAGCGCTATACGCGTAAACGTAGATCTACATTTGGACAGTTTAAGGGTTAAGAAGCATCTTTCCATCATACACTGCCCAAGTATCAATAAGATAATCCAACAAACAAATGAGATCCAATTACCTAGATTAAGAGCAAGAGCCCCTCACCAGCGTCAAGGAACCTCCCTTGAGGCCAGCTCTCTTATGAAAATTTCGCTCGTGTATGGAAACAAAAAATCGACCAATTGACTGCTCGAATTTGGAAAAACTCGCACGTGGATGCGCTCTCAAGTGGATGTTCCACTGTATTTGTATTCATAATTTAACTTATAAGAAACAGTTTGTCTGCTTGTTTGTTTATTATTGAATCCCGTTTTGTAAAAAGTTTCAATTTATGTACAATGCCTAAAGAAATAAGTACGTCCAGTGGAACCTCTGGTCACGAACACTTCTGAAAAATTAACAAATCAGTTCACAACCAAAAAATTTGCCAAATTTTAGCATCTGGTCACGAACACATAATCAGGTGTCAAACACAGTCGTGCCAATTTTCACATTCCACACCATTTTTTTTTTTTTGCACATGCCAAATTTCCCCACTTCCTGTTGTTTGTGTACAGCTCACTTTGTAGTTGGTCTTGGTCAGACGTGCGCTCATTTGCTGTGAACTCCTTGTGTTGTATTTCATGTGTTTTTTTAATTCATTTTGCAATTAACCATGGCCTCTAAGCAAGTGAAGAGTGGTAATGTGGGTAAAAAGAAGGGTTTGAAGAAAATTGAAATAGAAGTGAAGAAGGAACTTAAAAAGTACGAGCGTGGTGTACGTGTTACCGATCTTGCTGCAGAATTCAAGAAGCCGAAGTCTGCGATCTCAACTATTCTGAAGTAGAAGGTTATTAACCCCTTAACTATCCAAACATAGAGTTATGTTCTTTTGCCCAGCGCTCCAAATATTTTTGAAAAAAAAAAAAAAAAAAAAAAAAAGTTAATAAAGAGGACATTTTAAAATTTAGGATCAGTACTTACCGAGATATGAGACCGTGAAGTTGGCACTGGATGCTCACTTGACAGCAACATCGAGTCCTGCCGCTTGCAGAAGTGTTGCCGATATACCTTTTTTTCTCATTTTTATTTTTATTTATATAATTTTTATGTTCTCATGATTACAATTTATAATAGTTCCCCTGATTTCATAGCCAATCTTTGTTCCGACACTAATATTAGGTACTGAAATAGTATTCAGATAGTCACAATCACACCGACAGGTGAGCATTTTCACCTGCCTTGGTCATTTACTATTGTCCAGAAATATATACGAAGTATTTATAGGTCTCTGGAGTATATATGAAACTTCTTGAAGCATGGTGTTTATGATGAGTGTCAGTAAACTGCTGACAGGGTAAGCAGTGGTTTGACACTTGATGATTGTGCACTGCTGCAGGGAACCCCTGGCTCTATTTGTTTTCACTGTTACATACAAACATGTCTGTCTATCTCTGTTTGCCTATCTGTCTAGCTCTGCTTATCTGTCTTTCTGTCTGCCTGTGTGTCTCGGTATTTCTATCTGCCCGTGTGTCTCGATCTTTCTGTCTGCATGTGTGTGTCTTTTTCCATCTGCTTGTCTCTTAGTCTCAGAGAGCGGCTCGTAAACCAACAGGTATTACACACGATGTAGTCTGATTCCTGAAGTGAAAATGCGTATTACTTGCCACTGAGTTGCCAGTCATGCTTATTATGTCTTATATCTACAAGCAATGTATAGCACTTTGCCTGGAATTTTTGGGTTATCCTAGATAATTTACACTATGTATAATAACTGTACATGTTAGAGAGACAGAGATAGATAGACAGAGATATAGACAGACAGAGACAGCCAGTGGTGTCAAAAATGAAAGGATGGAGCACATAGGCTACACATGGGTTATTATCTAGGTTTTTGATATTTCCTCGACCACTTGTGGCCACAACCATCACTTTCCTCTTAAAAGGGGAGTGTTAATACGACATGACATCAGTGAATCCCTGGTGTTTGCCACGCTATTTGCTCTACCTGGTGCTCAATTGAACTGGTGCTCCCACAGGGTACTAAGTGGTCCCAGATTTTTTTAATACTGCACTCACTGAGTGTTAAGGACCATTCTATGCTGACCAGGCATCCCAGGCCAATCGTGCCAAATTTGGAGGCAAGAAAAATAAAACTTAGATCTATGTTTGGAGTGTCAGCGGTAAGAATGTAGATCTACGTTTGGACAGTTAAGGGGTTAAAGCAGTTAATGCTGCTAAGGGAGTTATGATGTTAACCAAGCAGAGGCCTCAAGTGCTGGAAGAGGTGGAGAAACTGTTGCTAGTGTGGTTGAATGAGAAGCAACTTGCAGGTGATAGCATAAGTGAGGCAATCATATGCGAGAAAGTCAAGAAAATACACAATGATTTGCAGCAGAATTACCCTTCTATGAGTGCAGAAAGTGATGAATTTAAAGCCAGTAGAGGATGGTTTGAAAAGTTTCTTAAGAGAAGTCACATTCATAGGGTGGTAAGGTATGGAGAGGCTGCTAGTTTTAATGCTGCTGCTGCAGAAGTGTTCGCGAAAGATTAAACTGAATTCATGAAGGCCAAAGGATACATCCCACAACAAGTGTTTAACTGCGATGAGACCGAATAGTTTTGGAAGAGGATGCCGAGGGGGACCTACATAACCCAGGAGACTATGCTCGGCCACAAGCCAATGAAGGACAGATTAACTCTTTTGCTGTTTGTGAGTGCAAGTGATTATTATTATTATTATTATAATCAAGGGAGAAGCGCTAAACCCGGTGGATTATACAGCGCCTGGGGGGGGATGTGGAAGGCATTCAGGCTTAATTCGGGGAACTGGAGCACAGATTCAATTCCCTAAATCAAGAGCCCCTCACCAACATCAAGGAACCTTCCTTGAGGGGAGTGCAAGTGATGATCTAAAAATTAAACCACTAGTTGTCTACCAGGTGTTTTAATGTGACCAAGGAGAAGTCTTTGATGCTGAAAGAGTTCTGGAAGAACCATTTCAACATTGTGCATTGCATCAGCCTCATCAACAAAGCCTGGGAAGGCGTCACATACCGGACCTTAAATTCAGTGTGGAAGAAACTTTGGCCTGAATGTGTTCCTGAACGAGATCTCAAAGGATCTGAGACCTCTGTTGTGGAGGAGATCATGTCCATGGGCAAGAGCATGGGTCTTATAGTCAACAGTAACGATATCGAGGAACTGGTCGAAGATCATGAGGACGAACTGACAACAGATGAACTTGCTGAACTCCAGAATGAGCAGCATAAGGTGCTCACTGAGGAGCAGTTATCAGAGGAAGAAGAAAGGGGGAAGATTAAAAGTTATGTGATAAAAGCAGTCATAGAAAAATGGAATGAGTGTCAGGATTTCTTTGAGAAGAACCACCCCGACAAAACCGTTACAAACAAGAGTGTTGAACATGATGAATGATAATGTCATCTCTCATTTCTATAACCTTTTGATGCAAAGGAAAAGACAAGTCACATTAGATCAGTTTATGGTGAAGTTTGGTCCACCAGCTAAATGAGAGAAAACACCTGAAGGAGAACGTCCCTCCATCATGGAGGCAGACTCTCCCTCAAAACAGTAACCTCCTCCCCACTTATCTTCCTCCTCACTTCCTTCATGCCAGAAGTCGACTCATGCAAGATTAGTTTTCTTGGTTGTTTATGGTTTTTTTTTCCTGTTATTTAAGTTTTTTTCTATATTAAACTGTGCAATTTTTGTATAATTAAGGATTTTTCAAACTTTGATAATTTTTTTCTATGCTTAGAACTCTTACAAAAAAAAAAAAAACTGTTTACAGCAAACGGTTCGTAGGGTTCTAGAATGGACTTGTGCAATGTTAGTTTTCTCTGTTGTTCAAGGTTTTCTTAGTGTTATTCAAGGTTTTTTACATTTAGTTTACTATTACACTGTGCATTCTATGGTATAATTAACTATTTTTGTGCTTAACCCTTTGACTGATGCAAGCCCCTTTCTGAAACTGTCATTCTTTGTCAAAAAATTTTTTGGAGGAAAAAAAAAAAAAATTCTTATGAAATGATAGAGAATCTTTTCCCAATGGTAATGACACCAAAAGTACGAAATTTGATTGAAAACTTACGGAATTACGCTCCTGCGAAGTAAGTGATCTCGGCGATATATACACATCGGCGATTTTACCGACTTTGAGCCGTATTTTCGGCCAATTCCGTTATTCCAGTTGACCAAACTCATAGCTATTTCTTTAGAACTCCATTTTTGCTATCAAATGAGTACAAGAAACTGCCCATTTACTGATTTCAACTACCCAATAAAGTGGTCAGAATTTGGCAATTTGGCCAATTTCACACAAATTAAAAAAGATGCCAATTTCAACATAGGGCCCAGAATAAATAATGCATACATTCTTGGCACTAAAATAATATATCCTCTGTTCATCAGTCACATCTCTAGGCCCCTCTTATATTACTATTGCTTTCTATTTTGATTTTTTATTGACACAAAAAATAGAAGATTTACTGTTATGCAGACTACTGCATTATTGTAAAAATGGTATAAATAATATCAGTGCACTACTGAAGGAATATTAGACTTCACAGTTGACGTGTATTGGACGTGTGGTGTGATTTGCTTACTCTTAAACATTGGTAAAAATCGAACATTTCCGCTACTTTGAGCTAAATTTCAAGGTCGTTTTCATCGTGAAAAATAATCAGAATCATCTATATTTCTGTAATATGTTTTCCATTCTATCAAATGAGACCAAGAAAATGAGAACATAACCATAAACACTATACAAAAATGAACCTCAAAGTCGGCATTTTTTTTTTCTCATTATGCACTGCTTGCTGCAGGATTTTTTTTATACTGTGCACACTGACCACAAAGCCCCATTCTTTCATATGTAGGCCTACCAGCTTTCTCTCACTAGATTTGAAGGAGCTAGAATTTAGGCGTTCTAGTACGTCAATAACCCTGGTGCATAAGCCGTACTAGTACGTCAGAAACCTTGAAAGGGTTAATCACGAAAATAGAGGGTCCACCGTATTTAAGGCTCTGTTTCCCAACAGCATGAAGTAGGTTTTGTCTATATTGAGAGTGAGTTTGTTGGTCATCATCCAAGTAGGTATTTTTTGCAGCTTCTTGTTTACAATGTCTTTAAGTATAGCTGGGTTTGGGTGGGAGAAGATACAAGTAGTGTCGTCTGCGAATAGAAATGGTTTAAGGAGTTGAGATGCATTGTCGAGATCATTGATATAGATGAGAAAGAGGAGTGGGCCAAGGACACTACCCTGGGATACACTGACAGCTACAGGATGGGTAGTGGAGTTAACTTCATTTGCATATACATACTGGTGTCTGTTGCTAAGATAAGATTGTAGGTAATCGAAGGAATGTCCTCTAATGCCATAATGGTCTAGTTTTATGTGCAAGAGATTGTGGTCCACTGTATCAAATGCTTTCTATAGGTCTATGAAGAGCCCCAGTGGATATTCATTTTTATTGAGGGTTGTATATAGTAGTTCAAGCATTTGTATAATAGCATCATTCATACTTTTTTCAATCTAAACCCAAACTGGCAGGGGTTAAGTATGTTGTTGGATATAAGGTAGGAGTAAGGTTGTTTGTATATTATTTTTTGAGCTGTATAGCCCTTGTGGCTTAGCGCTTCTTTTTTGATTATAATAATAATAATAATATTTTTTGAAGATATTAGAAAGCAAGTGCAAGTTTGATATGGGTCTGTAGTTGTTCATATCAGCTGGATCACCTCCTTTGAGGAACGGGGTAACACTTGCTGTCTTGAGTATGCATGGGAATGTTGTTGACTCAAGAGATTTGTTAAACAGTGTTGCAATAATGGATAACAGCACATGAGCTGCTTTTTTTTTATATATGAATGGTGGGGTTTGAACCCACAGTCAGAGTCTCAAATATACATAGTCTAGAGTTTTGAGACTCTCTGACCGTGGGTTCAAACCCCACCCGTGGTATGGTTTGTTTGCAATCGTGTCATTATGATTTTCTGACTCAGAGAAGACATTAGTTTGTTGCAGTGTCTATAGGCTGTATGTGAGGTTTAGTTAAGTTTCTCTCTCTATTTCTTGACAGCTTTCTAGAGCCCAAAATTTCAGAGAGGGTTTTCCATTTCCTTTTCATATCATCTTTTATTTCAATAAATCTGTTTTCATAATACATTTGCTTTGATTTCCATATTAGTTTTGCGAGTGTTGACGTTCATCATTTAGTCAGTTCTTTAGTAATCAGGCCTAATCTGAACAGTTTTTCATATTGATGCTTTTTCTCAGTGAATTTGAGGATATTATTAGTTAGCCATTGACTGCTTAGTCTCTTTGCTGTGATCTGCTTCATTTTGATCAGACAATGCCCTTCCAACACCACAAGTAACACCTCCACCTACCCTATGAACACCACATATGGTATAACTAGGACTCCTGAAAATCCACCTGTTCCCTACTGATGTGTGACACCAACAACGTATTCTCCCAGTGTTTCTTGTACTAATTATTATTATTATAATAAAAAAGAAGTGCTAAACCACAAGGGCTATACAGCGCTGCAGGGCAGGAAGGAAGTGGGGGTATCAGGTGGCAAAAGGGAGAGAGATAATTATTAGGTTACGGAGAACAGCAGGGCGGTGGATAGTACAGGGGTAGAGGGTAGCAAGAGTTTGAGGTAGAAAGGGCTGAGGGGAGTGCGAAAGGTATCGTCATCAGAGTTTGTGGAGTAAGTCAGTTGTTGTCAAGAAGTCAATGAGAGAGTCAGGATTAAAGGAGGGATCATCAACAAGAAGGGAAGGTAGAGAGAGAGTAGTAGAGAGGAGACGACGTTGGAGGTAAATTCTGTGTGTTCGTTGATAGAGAGGGCAGTCTAACAGAATGTGGCTAACCGATACTGGAACTTGACACGTCTCAGAGAGAAGAACAGGGTGCCTCTACATGAGATACCCATGATTAAGATGAGTGTGGCCAATGCAAAGACAGGAGAGAGTAGTCTCCCAACCTCAACAATGATGACAAGAAGACGGCCAGTAACCTATACTCGGTTTAATAGAATGAAGTTTGTTACTGAGTAGATTAGACCAATGTTGTTGTCAACGGGTGTGAAGGTGGGTAGCTATTACAGCAAAATAATCTGTAAATGGAACACCTCAATATGAAACTGGTAGGTCATGTACTGCTGACCGCGCAGCAGTGTCTGCCTGTTCATTGCCCTGTACATCAACATGACCAGGGACCCAATGAAAAACAATATCTTTATGCTTGGTAGAGATACAGCATAGCCAAAGTTGGATACAGAGGACTAGGGGGTGAGGTGTATCAAATTTTTGTATAGCCTGTAGAGCACTAAGGGAGTCTGAGACAACCACAAATGATGACACAGGCATAGAATCAATACGGATAAGTGCTGCAAGAATGGCATACAATTCAGCTGTAAAAATGCTAGCCGAGGATAGTAAATGTCCTCGCACGACACTGTCCGGAAACACTGCTGCGAATCCGACGCCATCAGAAGACTTAGAGCCATCTGTGTACACTGCATGAGAATGAGAGCGGAAGTGGTCAAGAAAAAGAGAGCGGGAAGCTACTGTAGGTAGTTGGGCTTTCGCGCAAGGGAGTGAGAAAGAACAAACCTGAACAACTGGAACTTCCCAGGGAGGCAGGGAAAAGTGAGATGCTACATTAACATAGAAAGGTGGTAACTGAAGGGAAGACGAGCGAATGTAGTCAAAGAGAAAAGGGACGGAGCAAACAGGGGCAACAAACAAATAAAGAATGTCTACTAACATCGGTGACTATTCTATATATGGAAGGATTGCAGAGATCATGAGAGTGAACATAGTAGTGAAGGCAAAGGGCATCACGGCGATCGGACAAGGATGGAATATTCACTTCTGCATAGAGGCTCTCAATGGGGGAAGAGTGAAAAGCACCAAGGCACAAACATAATCCCTGGTGATGGATGGGATTAAGGCTCGAGAGAGTAGAGGGAGAAGCCACTGAATAGATCTGATCACCATAATCGAGTTTCAGTAAAATGAGGGCTGAATGTAGGCGAAGGAGAGTTCGACAATCAGCTCCCCGTGAAAGATGAGCAAGGGTTTTAAGAAGGTTCAGCCGGTTGTGACAAGTTGCCTTCAGAGAGGAAATGTGAGGTTTTCAGGATAACCTACGGTCAAAGAGAAGGCCTGGAAACCTGACTGTATCACGTTCAGGGATACGTGAGCCATAGAGGTACAAAGGATGACTGGAAATGACAGAGCGTCTAGTGAAAGTAATTTGGTGAGTTTTGGTACTGGAAAATTTAAACCCATGCATGGTGGCCCAATTGGAAACACAGTCGACTGCATGCTGGAGAGAAACTGTAATGAGGTGACAGTCAGCGCCTGCACAAGCTATAGCGAAGTCATCAACATAGAGTGATGACCAAATATTGGATGGAAGACTAGAGGCCAAATCATTTATAGCAAGGAGAAAAAGTGTTGTGCTCAGAACACATCCCTGGGGGACACCCTCAGCTTGGACAAAGTTCGGGGAGAGCACATTATTAACCCGAAAACAGAAATGTCTGTAAGTTAAAAAGTTTTTAAGGAAGGATGGTAGATTGTCTTGGAGGCCTAAGGAGTGGGCTTTGGCCAAAATATTATACCTCCAAGTTGTATCATATGCTTTCTCGAGGTTAAAAAATATGGCAATAACTGAGTGGTCATTCACAAAGGCATTATGAACATACATATCCAAGCGTAGTAAAGGGTCTATGGTAGAACAGCCCTTACGAAAGCCATATTGACTAGTGGAGAGACTGTTGTGTGTCTCTAAATACCACATTAAACGTCGATTTACCAGATGTTCCATCACTTTGCAAACTCTACTGGTAAGAGCAATGGGACGATAATGGGAGGCATCATGTCCCGTAGTACCCGGTTTGCGGAAAGGGAGAACAATGGCAGATTTCCATAGCTGGGGAAGAACTCCTTGTGACCAAATAAGATTGAAGAGGTGTAAGAGGACTACAAGGGTTGATTGATGTAAATGTTATAACATCTGAATATGAATGTCGTCAGGCCCAGCTGCCGATGATCAGCGAGACGAGAGTGTTGCCTCCAGTTCCTGAAGGGTAAAAGGCACATTATACGGTTCTTCAAGGAGAGAAGAAAAGTCCAAGGGTGCTAAGTCTCTGGCAGACTTCGAGGAAAGAAACGAGGAGCATAGATGGAGCCCCTGAGAAATACGGACCAAATGATTGCCAATTTCAATGGCAACGTCAAGAGGGCTTGCTATATCAACATCGGCAACCTGCAAAACAGGAGCCGGGTCAGGAAAGTATTTACCACTCAGTTTCTGTACTTTTTTCCAGACTGCACTTCTAGAGGAAGCCAAGGTGATGGTGGAAACATAATCTCGCCAGCAAGTGCGGTTAGTGTCGCAGATGACACGGCGAGCAACCGCTCACTGTTGCTTCACTTCTGCTTAAAATCAAGAAGTCTCTCTGTGGTTCTATTGTACCAGTACCTGTCCCACGCAGCACGTTTCAAATGTACTGCCCGAGCACAGGCAGGAGACCACCATGGCACACACTTCTGAGAATGCCTGCCTGAGGTTTGGGGGATAGAATGAGAAGCTGCGGTTAAAACTGATGTTGAGAAGAGGTGTAAAAGTTCATCAATGGAGGACGAAGAAGGAACCTCACTAAAAGCAGTTAGTTGCGAGTAAAGGTCCCAATTTGCTCGATCAAATTGCCAGCGAGGGCTACGAAGAGATGGTGAATATGAAGGAGAAGTAAGAATGATTGGAAAGTGATCGCTGTCATGTAAGTCTGGTAGAACAGACCAGGCGAAATCTAGTGCAGTGGAGGAAGAACAGACCGAGAGATCGATGCAAGAGAGAGTATGAGTACGAGGATCAAAATGGGTGGGGGTACCCGTATTTAAAACATGGAGGGGGTGAGAAGCGAGAAAAGCCTCCAACTGAATGCCACGTGAGTCACAATGAGACCCCCCAGAGGAAATGGCGGGCATTAAAATCGCCAAGTAACAGAAGTGGTGGCAGTAAGGATGAAACAAGAAAGGCAAAATCTGGGATAGATAATGCCTGAGAAGGAGAGAGATACAAAGAACATATTGTAAACCACTTATTCAAGTGGATACGGGCTGCAGTGTAATGCAGCGAGGTATGGACAAATAGTTGACAGTACGGAATATCATTGCGTAGAAGAAGGGCACTTTCATTAAAGGTCCCATCTGGGAAAGGATCCGAAGAATACAATAAATTATAGCCTGATATGGGTTGGAAAACAGCTGAGTGCAATTTTGGTTCTTGTAAGCAAACACCAACAGGAGAAATCAGGGAAAGCAACATCTGAAGCTCACCCCGATTACCCCTGAGGCCGCAGATATTCCACTGTAAATAGGCCATGATTGGCAACAAGGAAAATGCTAGGAATCTGCAGGTAAGGGCACCTACGGACTAGAGGGGTTAGAAAAGTCTATGTGCGGTGGCATTGGAAAACGTTCAAGCAGTGAAGGAACGGAGCGTTGCGAAGAATGGAGTTGTGGAGATGGAGGAGAGGGAAGAGATGGAACAGGAGGTGGATCAGTGTCCATTGAAGGTTTAGTCCCTGCAATATATTCTGAAATAGCGTCAAGTGTTTCTGAATTCAAAGACGTTGTATGGGAGACAATATTGGAGATAGGAGGAGGAGGGTGAGTAAAGATTGGGACAGTAATGGACTTTACTAAAGTAGGGGGGACAAAAGCATGTTGGGAACTGGAGAAGTAGTGTGGGAGGGGACAGAAGAGGCAGAAACCTGGGAGGTGGCAGAAGAGGGAGAAACTTGGGAGGGGACAGGGGAGGAAGGCACAGAACAAGGAGGAGGGTGAATCTCCACACTTGTAATAGAGCCAGTGAGAGGGGAAGAACCAGGTACAGAGACTGGAAAGGTAAAATGTGGAGGCAGAAGAAGGGAAGGAGGGGGCAAAGAAGATTTGAGCAAACAAATTTTTTTTTGACTTCTAAGAAGTAGAGGGGCGGTTGGCAGAAGGTTTCGTATGAGGTCTTGTTGATACCAGGGCTTGTGAGGGAGAACTCGAAGATGTCAGAACAGACTGAGGTGTTGAAGTAGGGACATCTGAGCCCAGGACAGCAAAAGAATTAGATACAGGAGTGACTATGGGAGGGGTAACCACAGAGGAGGCTGCAGAAGATGGGACCCCAGAAGTGGGGGGACGTCTTGAAACATGAGAATAAGAAACACGGGGTAGTCTCCCTTGGAGGTGGAGATGAGAAACTGCCATAGCATAAGGGAGACCTTCTGCCTCTTTGAGGCAACGGATTTCACGCTCATTTAAGTAGACCTGGCAACGGCGAGAGTACGAAGGGTGAGCCTCATGACCATTAAGGCAAGAGGGAGGTCGAATGCAAGACATATTAGAATGGTCATTGGCACCACCAGCTATAGATCTGCAATATTTTGCTGGGTGACCAAACTGCCAGCAATTTCTAAACTGTTGCGGTGTAGGGATCACCTTTCGAACTTGTAACTGATGTCCTGCTACATAAACAGAGGACGGGAGTTCACGGCTATCAAAAATTAATCGAGCCACATTGCAAGGGTATCATCTCCACCCGCGGGCAGGAAGGACATAAGTGTCTACCTTGAGGATTAGGAGATCTTGGAGTTCCAGCTGTTCAAGAATGTCATTGCCACGTGTCTGAAAATTCTGTTGCACTATGGTATGGGGCAGAATGACAGTACCACTACAAGAATTGAGGGAATGATGTTTTTTGATAGTGACAGGAATAGTATCAATATGTGAAAGAAGAGAAAAATCATGAGCTTGGGTAGCATTCTGGACAGTGATGATGTGCATACCACTCTTCAGAGCATGTAAGGAAATATCTCTACCAACATGGTGGAGGAGCGCCTTGCCAATACTATGGTCGGAAAGATAGGCAATAGAGGAAGTCAGTCGTAAAGTAAAGAATTTAGTCCATTGTGCATTCTGAAACTGAACATGGAAAGGGAGTGCTTGACGTGTTGATCTTTTCTGAGAAGAATGAGGTGGTGAAGTATCATCATCAGGCAATTGTTGTTGGCATTTAGGAGTGGGACCGGAGTTGGTTCAACATGAAACGGGCTGGCGATTCGAAAACAGTTGCACCATAGAGGGAGAGGCCGGAAGCATAGTCAAAGGAGAGCGGAGGTCAGACAAATTGAAGGAGTCAGTCGAAACCCCGCTACCTGAAGCGGGTGAGGAAACAGCACCAGCAAGAGGTACAGGGGCATCAGGAGTGTCCGAAGAGTGGTCAAAAAACGAGGCAGGGTCAGAATGGGATGCGGTATCAAGAAGGGGCCCAGGGGTAGTAGGTTCATGGACTGGGTTCTCCACGGTTAGGTTACTTCTTTTCTTTTTGTTTTTAAGAAAAAAAAAATAAAATAAAAAAAAATAAAAGTAAAAAAAGAATTAAAAAAAGGGGGGAGCAGGGAGGAATAGTTCCTAGGAGGAATGAAAGGGCCGGAAATCTCCCTCCGCGCCCAAGAGGACCTCAGCACCGCAAGTAGTGCAGATGCAGCATGGAACCTGTGCCATACCCTACCCTTCATGCCAGTAAACCAGCAATCCGGGATAGCAACCCCACATCTGCCGAGCTACCTCAGTGGACAAAAGAGAGGGCGGCCAGATATCCACCACAAAGCATACTTCCTTTGGCCACCACCCCCAGAATCCGAAAGGCAGCTTCCAGAGATACACCCGTCGCCCGAGACACCCAGAGCCACCCTCTGGGATACCGGAGAGGGACCGGGACATCCCAGGCGATCCAGATTCCATGGCAAACTATGTCACCGCCAAGAATCTCAATGGAATGGGATGAACCCCGGTACCCTTTCCCCTACCTAGGAACTAGCGTGCCTGTGGGAAAAATCCCAAAGGCCAAAAAGAGGAAGGGCAAATGGGAGGGGTGGGGAGGAGGAGGAAAGGAAAAAGGGAGGATGGGATAGGGAAGGGGGGATTGGGGGGTAATTAGGTTCGGTCTGAGGAAGGAGACCAACAGGTCTAATTCCTCAGACCAAGAGCCTCTTCACCACGACAAGGAGCCCCCTTGAAGAGATTCTTGTACTAAAACAACTTGAAAAACACTTATTACCATTATAATATGTTGATTATAATTATAATCATAACTAAGTGCTAAACCCATAAGGATATAAAATGTTGAACATTGTCTCAAGACATTGAAAAAATAAAAAACTATTACTTGCTGGAATCATGCAGATGTTGCTGTTGCTGTTTTCTGCCAACTTCAAAACTCCATAAATCATTAAGTTGATCTGATTTTTTTATATATTATTCCACTCAGAAAAAAATGAACATTTTAAAATGGTAAGATTTTTTTTTTTAATTTTCAAAATTCTGCCATGCCACTTGCACTATTTTTTGTCATGTCTGCCATGTTTTAAGGGATAAATGTGCTGAGCAAGAATATTGTCTTACACTGGGCCATAAACGAGAAAGCATGCGTGACATGTCAAGTTTTTGAAGACTGGTTCATACAACATTTCATGGTGGTTGCAGAGCACCATCGCAAGGTGTCTAACATCACATTTACGGTATTGCTCATCCTTGACAATGCCCCTGAATGTCCTAAACACACTCAACATGTTGTCCCAAATGTCAGTGTCTTCCTTTCCCCTACAACAATCTCATTAATCCTGCCTATTGATCAAGGAATTATTTCAACATTCAAGGAGTATTTCCCAGCTGATTCAGGATACTGATGGACCCAATAATCTGCGAGTGATAGGTCTACAATGTGAGGGACATCATTGACCATATTAATTAAGGATTCATGGTATGTACAAAGTGCTCTATCTTCAATGGTGCTTGGAAATACTTTTGGGAAGACTGCTTTACGAATTTCAAGGGCAAGTGGGTGGAGAAGGTATTTCAAACTTACTGACTCTTATAATGAAGAATTAAGTATGGATTATCTCATCGAGATTTCTACAGCTGAAAGAGAGAGGTAGAAAGATGAGGAAGTGCTTCTTGATGTAACGGACCTGAATAGAGAGAAGTTGGCAGAATTGTTTGCACAAGCTGAGAGAGAGACTTTTTCAATTGGGTACAGACATTGACTCTGGTCTTGAGAAGAACCTGAAGTATAAAAATATGAACAATGACCTTAGTGTCTACAAGGAAGTGTTTGCCTAAAAACAATGAATGACTTAACAGTCTTCCATGCTGCCATTCCTGAAAGCTCCACCTACATCTAGCCATATTTTAACTGGCTCTTTCACTTCCACACCTTCATTGGTGTTATCTGTTGATGACAGCTCCTTTAATGTGCTTTCTTCTCGAATATTACCTTGCCTACTACAAGTAATGTGGAGAGTAATCTTGACAATTATACACCATCCTCTACTTACACCAACTAGACCTTCAACAATACCCTCCACCTCACATATCACCTGTGCTTGTGTCTGTGGCTGAGCACCAGTACACGTGACATTATACATTAGGGATTACGATTGAATTTTGGATGATTTCTTCCTCGGATGCTTCTTAACCAAATCCATATCCTATTTGTACATGACCATTTTTTGTTTGGGAAACTCACATTATTTTGGTAGTTTTTTTTTTTCAATAAACCAACCCTCTCCCACTGAGGCTGGGTGACCCTAAAAAAAAAAAAAAAAAATTATCATCACTCATTCCATCACTGTCTTGCCAGAGGGATGCCAATATTACAGTTCAAAACTGCAAATATCCTCACCTCTCCTTCAGAATGCAGACACTGTACTTCCCATTTCCAGGACTCAAGTCCAGCCAACTGGTGGCTGGTGGCAAAAGCTCTCGCTTCACATGGTGAGGGTCCAGGTTCGATTCCCGGTGAGGGTTGAAACATTGGCAGTGTTTCCTTACACCGGTTATCTATAGTCACCCATTAGCATAAAATGGGTACTTGGGTATTAGTTGACTGGTGTGGGTCACATCCTGGGACAAAAACTGACCTAATTTGCCCAAAATGCTATGCCTAACAAGTGGCTTTCTATATAGCAGTGTGTCAGTGATGTCAGTTAAGCCTGTATACCTTGTACATGTAGTTGTAGAAATAAAGATATTATTATTATTATTAATCCATTCACAATGCTACCTTGCTCACACTCCAACAGCACATCAAGTAATAAAAACCACTTACCTCCACTTACTCCTGTATAACACACTCACATGTGCTTGCTGGATGTCTAAGCCCCTTGCACACAAAACCTCCTCTACTGCCTCCCTCCAACAACCCCTACCCTGCCTTCCCTCCACTACAAATTTATATGCCCTCCAAGTCATCCTATTTTGTTCCATCCTCTCTGAATGTCCACACCACCTCAACAGTCCTCTGGATAATACTACAGTATTAGTAACCCTTCACCTCCTAATCTCAGAGCTATGAATTCTCTGCATAATACACCATACACTGCCCTCATTATTATCATTATAATCAAAAAGAAGCGCTAAGCCACAAGGACTATACAGCGCTGCAGGGCAGGAAGGAAGCGAGGGCATCAGGTGGCAAAAGGGAGATGGATGAGTAATAGGTTATGGATAACAGCGGGGCAGTGGATGGTGAAAGGGTAAAGGGCAGCAAGAGACTGAACTAGAAAGGGCTGAGGGGAGTGCGAAAAGTATCATTAGTGTGTGAAGTAAATCAGTCGTTGTCAAGAAGTCAATGAGAGAGCCAGGATTAAAGGAGGGTCCATCAGCAAGAAGGGAAGGTAAAGAGAGAGTAGTAGAACGAAGACGACGTTGGAGGTAAATTCTGCGTGCTCGTTGATAGAGAGGGCAGTCTAACAGAATGTGGCTAATCGATACTGGAACTTGACACTGCTCACAGAGAGGAACAGGGTGCCTCTCCATGAGATACCCATGAGTAAGACGAGTGTGACCAATATGAAGGCGGGAGAGAGTGGTCTCCCAACCTCGGCACTGATGACAAGAAGACGGCCAGTAACCTATGCTCGGTTTAATAGAATGAAGTTTGTTACCGAGCAGAGTTGACCAACGTTGTTGCCAACGGGTGCAAAGGTGGGTAGCTATTGCAGCAAAATAGTCCAGAAATGGAACACCTCGATAGGAAATTGGTAGGTCATGTACTGCTGACCGCGCAGCAGTGTCTGCCTGTTCATTGCCCTGTACGTCGACATGACCAGGGACCCAACAAAAAACAATATCTTTATGTTTGGTAGAGATACGGCGTAGCCAAAGTTGGATACGGAGAACTAGGGGATGAGATGTATCAAATTTTCGTATAGCCTGTAGAGCACTAAGGGAGTCTGAGACTACTACAAATGATGACACAGGCATAGATGCGATACGAATAAGTGCTGCAAGAATGGCATACAGTTCAGCAGTAAAAATGCTAGCTGAAGATAGTAAATGTCCCCGCACGACGCTGTCCGGAAACACTGCTGCGAATCCGATGCCGTCTGAAGACTTAGAGCCATCTGTGTACACAGCGGTGGCATGAGAATGGGAGTGGAAGTGATCAAGAAAAAGAGAGCGGGAAGCCACTGTAGGCAGTTGAGCTTTCGAGCAAGGGAGTGAGAAAGAACAGACCCGAACAGCTGGAACTTCCCAGGGGGGTAGGGAAAAGTGAGATGCTACATGAACATATAAAGGTGGTAACTGAAGGGAAGACAAGAGTGAATGTAGGCGAAGAGAAAAGGGACGGAGCAAACAGGGGCGGCGAACGAATAAAGAATGTCTACTAATATCGGTGACCATTCTATAAATGGAAGGATTGTGTAGATCGTGAGAGCGTACATAGTAGCGAAGGCAATGGGCATCACGGCGATCAGACAAGGATGGAACATTCGCTTCTGCATAGAGGCTCTCAACAGGGGAAGAGCGAAAAGCACCAAGGCACAAACGTAATCCTTGGTGATGGACAGAGTTAAGGCTAGAGAGAGTAGCAGGAGAGGCCGCGGAATAAATCTGGTCACCATAATCGAGTTTCGATAAAACGAGGGCTGAATGTAGGCGAAGCACAGTTCGACGATCAGCTCCCCAGGAAAGATGAGCAAGGGTTTTAAGAAGGTTTAGCCGGCTGTGACAAGTTGCCTTCAGAGAGGTTATGCGAGGTTTCCAGGATAACCGACGGTCAAAGAGAAGGCCTAGAAACCTGACTGTATCACGTTCGGGGATACGGGAGCCATAGAGATACAAAGGATGATCGGAGATAACAGAGTGTCTAGTGAAAGTAATTTGGTGAGTTTTGGTACTTGAGAATTTAAACCCATGCGTGGTGGCCCAAGTGGAAACACGGTCGACCTCATGCTGGAGAGAAACTGCAATAAGATGACAGTCAGCGCCTGCACAAGCAATAGCGAAGTCATCAACATAGAGTGATGACCAAATATTGGGTGGAAGAACAGAGGCCAAATCATTTATAGCAAGGAGAAAAAGTGTTGTGCTTAGAACACATAACTGAGGGACACCTTCAGCTTGGACGAAGTCCGGGGAAAGAACATTATTGACTCGAACACGGAAATGTCTGTCAGTTAAAAAGTTCTTAAGGAAGGATGGTAGATTGCCTCGGAGGCCTAAGGAATGGGCCTGGGCCAAAATATTATACCTCCAAGTTGTGTCATATGCCTTCTCAAGGTCAAAAAATATGGCAATAACTGAGTGATTATTCGCAAAGGCATTACGAACATACGTATCCAAGCGTAGTAAGGGGTCTATGGTAGAACGACCCTTACGAAAGCCATATTGACTAGCGGAGAGACTGTTGTGTGTCTCTAAATACCACATTAAACGTCGATTTACGAGACGTTCCATCACTTTGCAAACTGCACTAGTAAGAGCGATGGGGCGATAGTGGGAGGCATCATGTCCTGTAGTACCTGGTTTGCGGAAAGGGAGAACAATGGCAGATTTCCACAGCTGGGGAAGAACTCCTTGTGCCCAAATAAGATTGAAGAGGTGTAAGAGGACTACAAGGGCTGACCGATGTAAATGTTGTAACATACGAATATGAATGTCGTCAGGCCCAGCTGCCGATGATCGGCAAGCTGAGAGCGTTGCCTCCAGTTCTTGAAGTGTAAAAGGCACATTATACTGTTCTTCTCTGAGAGAAGAAAAGTCCAAGGGCACTAACTCTCTGGCAGACTTTGAGGAAAGAAACGAGGGGCATAGATGGAGCCCTCGGGAAATACGGACCAGATGTGTGCCAAGTTCAATGGCAACGTCGAGAGGGTTTGCTACATTAACACCAGCGACCCGTAGAACAGGAGCTGGGTCAGGAGAGTATTTACCACTCAATTTCCTCACTTTTTTCCAGACTGCACTCATAGAAGAAGCAGAGGTGATGGTGGAAACATAGTCTCACCAACAAGTGCGTTTAGCTTCAAGGATGACATGGCGAGCGATCGCACGCTTCTGCTTAAAATCAATAAGTCTCTCAGCGGTTCTATTGTACCGGTACCTGCCCCATGCAGCACGTTTCAAACGTACTGCACGAGCACAAGCGGGAGACCACCAAGGCACGCACTTCTGAGAATGCCTGCCTGAGGTTTGGGGTATAGAATGAGAAGCTGCGGTATAAACTGACGTCGAGAAGATGTGTAGGAGCTCATCAATGGAGGATGAAGAAGGAACCTCACTAAAAGCAGTGAGGTGTGAGTAAAGATCCCAATTTGCCCGATCAAATTGCCAGCGAGGGCTACGGAAAGGTGGTGAATAGGAAGGAGAAGTAAGAATGATCGGAAAATGATAGCTGTCATGTAAGTCTGGTAGAACAGACCAGGTGAAGTCTAGTGCAGTAGAGGAAGAGCAGACTGATAGATCGATGCAAGAGAGAGTATGAGTACGAGGATCAAAATGGGTGGGAGTACCCGTATTTAAAATATGGAAGGGGCGAGAGGCGAGAAAAGCCTCCAACTGAATGCCACGTGAGTCACAGTGAGACCCCCCCCAGAGGAAATGGTGGGCATTAAAATCACCAAGTAACAGAAGTGGTGGTGGTAAGGATGAAACAAGAAAGGCAAAGTCTGGGATAGAAAATGCTTGAGAAGGAGAGAGATATAAAGAACATATTGTAAACCACTTATTCAAGTGGATACGGGCTGCAGTGTAATGCAGCGAGGTATGGACAAATAGTTGACAGTACGGAATATCATTGCGTAGAAGAAGGGCACTTTCATTAAAGGTCCCATCTGAGAAAGGATCCGAAGAATACAATAAATTATAGCCTGAGATAGGTTGGAAAACAGCCGAGTGTAATTTTGGTTCTTGTAAGCAAGCACCAACAGGGGAAAACCTGGAAAGCAACATCTGAAGCTCACCCCGATTACCCCTGAGGCCGCGGATATTCCACTGTAAATAGGCCATGATTGGCAATGAAGAAAAGATCAGGAATCTGTAGGTAAAGGCACCTACGGACTAGAGGGGTTAGAAAAGTCAACGTGTGGTGGCATTGGAAGATGTTCAAGTAGCGAAGGAACGGAGCGTTGCGAAGAATGGGGTTGTGAAGGTGGAGGAGAGGGAAGAGAAGGAACAGGAAGTGAATCAGTGTCCATTGACGGTTTAGTCTCTGCAATATATTCTGAAATGGCTTCAAGTGTTTCTGAATTCAAAGATGTATGGGAGACCATATTGGAGATAGAAGGAGGAGGGTGAGTAAAGATTGGGACAGTAATGGACTGTACCAAAGTAGAGGGGGAGGGAAGAGTGTAAGGGACTGGAGATGAAGTGTGGGGGGGAACAGAAGAGGCAGAAACCTGGGAGGTGGCAGAAGAGGGAGAAACTTGGGAGGGGACGGGGGTGGAAGGCATAGTACGAGGAGGAGGGTGAATCTCCACACTTGTAATAGAGCCAGAGAGAGGGGAAGAACTAGGTACAGAGACTGGAAAGGTAAAGTGTGGAGGTGGAAGAAGGGAAGGAAGGGGCAAAGAAGATTTGAGCAATGTGGATTTTTTGGACTTCTGAGTAGAGGGGCGATTGGTATTAGGTGTCGTACGAGGTCTTGTCGATACTGGGGCTTGTGAGGAAGGACGCGAAGATGTGAGAACAGACTGAGTTGTAGTCGGGACGTCAGAGCCAAGGACAGCAAAAGGATTAGATGCCGTAGTGGCTATGGGAGGGGTAACAACAGAGGAGGCTGCAGAAGATGGGACCCCAGAAGTGGGGGGATGTTTGGAAACACGAGAATAAGAAACACGGGGTAGTCTCCCTTGGAGGCGGAGATGAGTAACTGCCATAGCATAAGGGAGACCTTCTGCCTCTTTGAGGCAACGGATTTCACGTTCATTTAAGTAGACCTGGCAACGGCGGGAGTACGAAGGGTGAGCTTCATTACAATTAAGGCAAGATGGAGGTTGACTGCAAGATGTATTAGAATGGTCGTCAGCACCACAGACTGGGCATTCGGCCATAGATCTGCAATATTTCGCTGGGTGACCAAAACGCCAGCAATTTCTACATTGTTGCGGTGTAGGTATCACCTTTCGAACTTGTAACCGATGTCCCGCGACATATACAGAGGACGGGAGTTCTCGGCTGTCAAAAGTTAAACGAGCCACATTGCAAGGGTAACGTCTCCGCCCCCGGGCAGGAAGGACCTAAGTGTCTACTTTGAGGATTGGGAGATCCTGGAGTTCCAGCTGTTCAAAAATGTCATTGCCACATGACTGGAAATTCTGTTGGACTATGGTATGGGGCAGAATGACAGTACCACTACAAGAATTGAGAGAAAGATGTTTTTCAATAGTGATAGGAGTAGTATCGATATTCGAAAGGAGAGAAAGATCATGAGCTTGGGTAGCATTCTGGACAGTGACGATGCGTGTACTGCTCTTGAGAGCGTGAAATGAAATATCTCTGCCAACATGACGCAGGAGCGCTTTGGCAATACTATGGTCAGAAAGGTAGGCAGAAGAAGAAGTTGGTCTTAAAGTAAAGAATTTAGTCCATTGTGTGGTCCGAAACTGAGCGTGGAGAGGGAGTGCTTGACGTGTCGGTCTTTTCCGAGTAGAATGGGAAGGTAACGAAGGAGCATCATCAGGAGATTGACGTTGGCGTTTAGGAGTAGGACCGGAGATGGGCGGGCGATTCGAAAATTGCCGTACCGTAGAGGGAGAAGCTGGAAGCATAGTCAAAGGAGAGCGGAGTTCAGACAAATCGAAGGAGTCAGTCGAAGCCCCGGTACCTGAAGCGGGTGAGGAAACAGCACCAGCAAGAGGTACAGGGGCATCAGGAGTGTCCGAAGAGTGGTCTAAATACAAGGCAGGGTCAGAATGGGGTGCGGTATCAAGAAGGGGCCCGGGGGTAATGGTTTCATGGACTAGGGCTGCCATGGTTAGGTTACTCCTTTGCTTTTTGTTTTTAAGAAAAAAAAAGAAAGAAGAAAAGAAAATACAGTGGACCCCCGGTTAACGATATTTTTTCACTCCAGAAGTATGTTCAGGTGCCGGTACTGACCGAATTTGTTCCCATAAGGAATATTGTGAAGTAGATTAGTCCATTTCAGACCCCCAAACATACACGTACAAACGCACTTACATAAATACACTTACATAATTGGTCGCATTCGGAGGTAATCGTTATGCGGGGGTCCACTGTAAAAATAAAAAAAAAAGAATAAAAAAAGGGGGGAGCGGGGAGGAATAGTTCCCAGGAGGAATGAAAGGGCCGGAAATCTCCCTCCGCGCCCAAGAGGACCTCAACACCGCTAGTAGCGCAGATGCAGCATGGAACCCATGCCATACCCTACCCTTCATGCCAGTAAACCAGCAATCCGGGATAGCAACCTCACATCTGCCGAGCTACCTCGGTGGACAAAAGAGAGGGCGGCCGGATATCCGCCACAAAGCATACCTCCTTCGGCCACCACCCCCGGAATCCGAAAGGTGGCTTCCAGAGATACACCCGTCGCCCAAAAGACACCCAAAGCTACTCCGGGATACCGGAGAGGGATCGGGACATCCCCAGGCAATCCAGATTCCACGGCAAACTACGCCACCGCCAAGAACCTCAACGGAATGGGATGGACCCCGGTGTCCTTTCCTCTACCGAGGAACTAGCGTGCCTGTGGGAGAAATCCCAAAGGCCAAAAAGAGGAAGGGCAAAAGGGAGGGGTGAGGAGGAGGAGGAGGAATGGAAAAAGGGGAGGATGGGGAGGATGGGATAGGGGAGGGGAGAATGGGGGGTAATTAGGTTCGGTCTGAGGAAGAAGACCGACAGGGCTAATTCCTCAGACCAAGAGCCTTTTCACCACGCCAAGGAGCCCCCCTTGAAGAGGACACTGCCCTCAGATACATCATCTTGGAACATATCCCTATGTTTTATATATATTATTATTATTATTTTTATAATCAAAGAAAGCACTAAACTGACAAGTTTATATATTATAATGGGTTGATTTTATGCATCATCTGCCAGCAACACATAAAATAAAGAACAACGTTATTATGTCTTTTGAATCTCATAATTTAGATCACTGTAAGTTGGAACGTCATAAGTTTGGGCCCTACTGCAAGCTGTTATCCATTTGTTCATCAGTTTAGCCTTTGTAGTGAAATCTCAAATTTTTTTCAGATAAGAAAACTTAGTTTGTCTACACATTCTTTACATATCCATGAAAATATCTTGTTTGGTCCTCAAAAATTTTAAGAGTAAACATCAAGCAGCAGCTTCTTAAAACACCTCTTTGCATATTTCATTGTTTTCTGTTCTACCCTTTCATAGCATCGTGTGTCATCTAATTTGTTAAGTAAAAGGACAAATCCAATTAATGTGACATTTTATTGTGGCAATGTTTCGCTCTCCAAGGATATTTATCAAGCCGTTAAGTAGTAAGGTGTTAGTAATGGCTTGATAAAGCTCCTGGAGAGTGAAATGTTGCCACAATAAAATGTCACATTAGATGTATTTGTGTCCTTTTACTTAACATATTATCAGTAATTCTACGAATATTAATACAATCTAATTAGTTCTCAACAAGTATCATTTCTCCACAAAAGCTGAAAATGCTCAAACGAGTTTTGGCATTATTTTTTAAATAAGAGATCTTCAAGGTTCCACATCTAGCATTTATTTTCTTAAATTTTATATAAATAACTAATTTTGTTTGCTTTGTTTATATGACCGAATGTATTCCTGACAACTTATTCTTTAATTTTAAAACAAACAATGCATCATTACACATATAGTTTTTTTTATAAAAACTACTTATTTTAGGACAGATTTTCTAATAGACACATTTTGAGTAAAAAAAACACAACAATTCTCATACATCATTTATGACAGGTTCATCAGTCACCACTGTTACCCACAATGAGCAAGTACAGTTTATTTAACAATTCTATATGTATTGAATTACAAAAAAAGGGCACAATACAGTGACTGGAACAATACACAAATAACCCGCACACAGAAGAGAGGAGCTTACGATGATGTTTCAGTCTGACTTGGACCATTTACAAAGTCCCACTGACAAAAAGGAGAACAGGATGGGTATATATAGGCAGGAGGTGGTAGTAGTGGAGGGAAGGAAGTAGTAGTGGAGAGAAGGAAGTAGTAGTGGGGAGGTAGTAAGAGGAGGAGGGGCCAGTCAAATACTAAGAAAGAGGAGCACTGCAAGGGAGTCAGGCGCCCACAGAGGGTAAGAGCAAGGGAAATATTATTCTCAAACCTTCGGTGTCGCTATGGGCTCTCCTCTCTCTCCTTTCCTTGCTAATCTTTACATGGAATACTTCGAGACTGTTCTTCTTCCTACTATTGATGTGTGCCCTTCACTCTGGTTCTGCTAAGTTGATGACATCTTTGCTCTGTGGCCTCATGACTCTTGTCTCTTCCAACCATTTCTTGATGCTCTTAATAATCTTGCCCCTTCCATTAAGTTTAAAGCTGAATGGGAATCTAACTCCTTGCTTCCTTTTCTTGATGTTCATGTCCACCGCTCAGATACAGGTTTTGCCTTTTCCGTTTACCGCAAGCCTATGCACAGTGGTATGTACATTCACTACTTTTCTTATTATGCTTCCTCTGTCAAGAAAAGTGTTCTTATCTCCCTCTTTCTCCATGCTCTCCGCATATGTGATCCTTAGTTCCTTCAGTCCAAAATTTCCACTTTTCATAATTCATTTTCCCGTCTTGGCTACCCTTCCTATTTCATTGACTCTGCGATACTCCAACATAGAAACTATGTATTGTGCCAAAACAAAAGCATTCACACTGCTAAACTCACAAACTAGTATTTAGTCACTTAGCCATACCAACTTACTCCATAATTTGTAATAATTTAGAGTTAAGAATTAATCTAAGTCTGCCCGAAATGCCTAGCCATGCTAGGTGTCCTAGTGGCCCCCTTTGTAATTAGTATTTTATTACATGCAAACCACACAATAACCAAAATCTGTAAACCCCACATTGTAATCCTTATAGAGAATAAACTTGATTGATTGACTGATTAATTCTCACGTGCTAAACATAGTTTCTTCTCTCCCAAACTCTCTACTCCTGGGAACCCTTCTGTCCTCTGCCTTTCCTACATTTCCGGTCTTTCTAATCTCAACAACTCTCTCCATTCCTTAGACATCAAACTTACTTTCCGCCAGACTAATACTCTTTGCACTAATCTCGTTCGTACCTCTCCTCCCTCCACAGAAGCTCCTGGTGTCTACTCTATTTCTTGTTCCTCCTGTCCTCTTCAATACTTTGGAGAAACTGATCGATCTCTTTCTGACAGACTTAGGGAGCACAAAAGTAGCGTTAGGCTTGCCGACACTAACAATGCTCTTTTCTGTCACGTCAGAGATCACAGCCATCCTATTGACTGGTCTTTTGCTAAAACTGTCTTCCCTACTTCCAATTTCAACAGTCGCTGTCTGTTGTATGAATCTTAGTCCTGGCTTTGTCTCTGTAGATGCCTTTCTCTCCCACTACATTGTAAAATGCTCCAAACTTCAGAACACTCGTGACCTAACCTGAATCCTCTTTTTTCTTCTCCCTCTTCCCCTTTCCTCTTTCCTTTTTCTCCTTTGGGTTGTCTTTCTTCTGCCCTGTGTATTTGTTCCTTCTTTATTTATTTGTTTTCCCCCCCTCGATGTTCTTGCTCTTACCCTCTGTGAGCACCTAGCTCCCTTGCAGTGCTCCTCTTTCTTAGTACAGTGGACCTTCGAGTTTCGGTAGCCTTGACTTTCGTGAAATTTGACCTTCGGCGAGTTTTTTTTTGTCAAAATTTGGCCTCGAGTTTCGTGATTAGACTCGTGTTTCAGCGACTGTCCGGTACCCGTCCGCCCGTCACTGTGCACACCAAGCCAGTCTCCCACGCCATTCACGCTCAGTGTGCCATTGTTTACCAACATGTGACCATCACCCCGTGGGTTCATACAATACATTTCATAATAATCCATTGTTTTTTGTGCTTGCAACTGCTAAATACATCATCATGGACCCAAGGAAAGCTAGTGCAAGCCTTTTGGTAAATAAAGTGAGGAACACGATCCAGAGGGATTTTGAAGAGTTTGAGGCAGACCCTGTCCCTGCCGACCCTCTGCCTGTTGTGGAAGCTGTTGTGGCATTGGGCAAGTCCATGGGGGTTGGAGGTGAGTGACAGGGATGTGGAAGAGTTAACCACTGATGAACTGCAAGAGCTTCAACTGGAACAGCATCAGGCCACAGCTGAGGAACTTGCTTCAGAGGAGGAGGAAAAGAGAGTGAAGGAGGTTCCTTCTTCAATGATTAAGGACATGTGTGGAATGTGGAATGAGTTGCAAAGTTTTGTTGAAAAGTATCACCCTGACCAAGCTGAAACAAGCCGTATCTGCAACATGTACAATGACAGTGTTGTGTCCCACTTCAGGGAAATCTTAAAGAAATGCCAGAAAAAGACCTCTCTGGACAGATATTTTGTGCGACAGGGGTCCAGTGACTCTCAAGTTGTTCCCAGTGGCATTAAAAGAAGAAGGGAAGTAACCCCAGATAAGGACTTGCTACCTAAAGTCCTAATGGAAGGAGATTCTCCTTCCAAACAATAGTGTACACCTTCCTCCTATCCCCTCCTCCCATCTTCCATCCACCCAGAAGTCTTCAGTAAAGGTAAGTGTAATGTTATTATTATTTTTTATATGCATGTACAGTGGAACCTCAAATTTCAAACTTAATCCGTTCCACGAGCTAGTTCTCAATTAGAAAAGTCTGAAATTCGAAGCAATATTTCCCATAAGAAATAATGGAAATACAATTAATCCGTTCCAGAAACCCAAAAATATTCACAAAAAAAAAAAAAAAAATTTTTTTTTTTTTATCACACTGGCCGATTCCCACCAAGGCAGGGTGGCCCGAAAAAGAAAAACTTTCACCATCATTCACTCCATCACTGTCTTGCCAGAAGGGTGCTTTACACTACAGTTTTTAAACTGCAACATTAATACCCCTCCTTCAGAGTGCAGGCACTGTACTTCCCATCTCCAGGACTCAAGTCCGGCCTGCCGGTTTCCCTGAACCCCTTCATAAATGTTACTTTGCTCACACTCCAACAGCACGTCAAGTATTAAAAACCATTTGTCTCCATTCACTCCTATCAAACACGCTCACGCACGCCTGCTGGAAGTCCAAGCCCCTCGCACACAAAACCTCCTTTACCCCCTCTCTCCAACCTTTCCTAGGCCGACCCCTACCCCGCCTTCCTTCCACTACAGACTGATACACTCTTGAAGTCATTCTGTTTCGCTCCATTCTCTCTACATGTCCGAACCTCCTCAGCCCTCTGGACAACAGTTTTGGTAATCCCGTACCTCCTCCTAACTTCCAAACTACGAATTCTCTGCATTATATTCACACCACACATTGCCCTCAGACATGACATCTCCACTGCCTCCAGCCTTCTCCTCACTGCAACATTCATCACCCATGCTTCACACCCATATAAGAGTGTTGGTAAAACTATACTCTCATACATTCCCCTCTTTGCCTCCAAGGACAAAGTTCTTTGTCTCCACAGACTCCTAAGTGCACCACTCACCCTTTTCCCCTCATCAATTCTATGATTCACCTCATCCTTCATAGACCCATCCGCTGACACGTCCACTCCCAAATATCTGAATACATTAACCTCCTCCATACTCTCTCCCTCCAATCTTTCATCACCTAATATTTTTGTTATCCTCATAACCTTACTCTTTCCTGTATTCACTTTTAATTTTCTTCTTTTGCACACCCTACCAAATTCATCCACCAATCTCTGCAACTTCTCTTCAGAATCTCCCAAGAGCACAGTGTCATCAGCAAAGAGCAACTGTGACAACTCCCACTTTATGTGTGATTCCTTATCTTTTAACTCCACGCCTCTTGTCAAGACCCTTGCATTTACTTCTCTTACAACCCCATCTATAAATATATTAAACAACCACGGTGACATCACACATCCCTGTCTAAGGCCTACTTTTACTGGGAAATAATTTCCCTCTTTCCTATGTACTCTAACTTGAGCCTCACTATCCTCGTAAAAACTCTTCACTGCTTTCAGTAACCTACCTCCTACACCATACACCTGCAACATCTGCCACATTGCCCCCCTATCCACCCTGTCATATGCCTTTTCCAAATTCATAAATACCACAAAGACCTCTTTAGCCTTATCTAAATACTGTTCACTTATATGTTTCACTGTAAACACCTGGTCCACACACCCCCTACCTTTCCTAAAGCCTCCTTGTTCATCTGCTATCCTATTCTCAATCTTCCTTTTAATTCTTTCAATAATAACTCTACCATACACTTTACCAGGTATACTCAACAGACTTATCCCCCTATAATTTTTGCACTCTCTTTTGTCCCCTTTGCCTTTATACAAAGGAACTATGCATGCTCTCTGCCAATCCCTAGGTACCTTACCCTCTTCCATACATTTATTAAATAATTGCACCAACCACTCCAAAACTATATACCCACCTGCTTTTAACATTTCTATCTTTATCCCATCAATCCCGGCTGCCTTACCCCCTTTCATTTTACCTACTGCCTCACGAACTTCCCCCACACTCACAACTGGCTCTTCCTCACTCCTACAAGATGTTATTCCTCCTTGCCCTATACACGAAATCACAGCTTCCCTATCTTCATCAACATTTAACAATTCCTCAAAATATTCCCTCCATCTTCCCAATACCTCTAACTCTCCATTTAATAACTCTCCACTCCTATTTTTAACTGACAAATCCATTTGTTCTCTAGGCTTCCTTAACTTGTTAATCTCACTCCAAAACTTTTTCTTATTTTCAACAAAATTTGTTGATAACATCTCACCCACTCTCTCATTTGCTCTCTTTTTACATTGCTTCACCACTCTCTTAACCTCTCTCTTTTTCTCCATATACTCTTCCCTCCTTGCATCACTTCTACTTTGTAAAAACTTCTCATATGCTAACTTTTTCTCCCTTACTACTCTCTTTACATCATCATTCCACCAATTGCTCCTCTTCCCTCCTGCACCCACTTTCCTGTAACCACAAACTTCTGCTGAACACTCTAACACTACATTTTTAAACCTACCCCATACCTCTTCGACCCCATTGCCTATGCTCTCATTAGCCCATCTATCCTCCAATAGCTGTTTATATCTTTCCCTAAATGCCTCCTCTTTTAGTTTATAAACCTTCACCTCTCTCTTCCCTGATGCTTCTATTCTCCTTGTATCCCATCTACCTTTTACTCTCAGTGTAGCTACAACTAGAAAGTGATCTGATATATCTGTGGCCCCTCTATAAACATGTACATCCTGAAGTCTACTCAACAGTCTTTTATCTACCAATACATAATCCAACAAACTACTGTCATTTCACCCTACATCATATCTTGTATACTTATTTATCCTCTTTTTCTTAAAATATGTATTACCTATAACTAAACCCCTTTCTATACAAAGTTCAATCAAAGGGCTCCCATTATCATTTACACCTGGCACCCCAAACTTACCTACCACACCCTCTCTAAAAGTTTCTCCTACTTTAGCATTCAGGTCCCCTACCACAATTACTCTCTCACTTGGTTCAAAGGCTCCTATACATTCACTTAACATCTCCCAAAATCTCTCTCTCTCCTCTGCATTCCTCTCTTCTCCAGGTGCATACACGCTTATTATGACCCACTTCTCACATCCAACCTTTACTTTAATCCACATAATTCTTGCATTTACACATTCATATTCTCTTTTCTCCTTCCATAACTGATCATTCAACATTACTGCTACCCCTTCCTTTGCTCTAACTCTCTGATACTCCAGATTTAATCCCATTTATTTCCCCCCACCGAAACTCCCCTACCCCCTTCAGCTTTGTTTCGCTTAGGGCCAGGACATCCAACTTCTTTTCATTCATAACATCAGCAATCATCTGTTTCTTGTCATCTGCACTACATCCACGCACATTCAAGCATCCCAGTTTTATAGAGATTAATTACAGTTTTACATACACACAACAAATGCTATAGTCTTTAATTATGTATAGTAATATAAAATAACATTTTTACTTACCTTGATGGCATCTGCAAGATAGG
Organism: Cherax quadricarinatus; assembly: GCF_038502225.1. Taxonomy (NCBI): domain Eukaryota; kingdom Metazoa; phylum Arthropoda; class Malacostraca; order Decapoda; family Parastacidae; genus Cherax; species Cherax quadricarinatus. The sequence continues at coordinate 25,586,153 of NC_091329.1, forward strand.
GAGGAGGAGTGAGGGAGTTGGGGTTATTGTTTGGAAGGAGAATCCCCCTCCATGAGGACTTCCGGTATCAAAGCCCTCTCTGGGGTTGCTTCCCTTCTCTGTATTTTAATGCCACTAGGACCAGCTTGAGAGTCATTGGACCCCAGTCTCACAAAATAACTGTCTACAGTCCTCTGTTTCTGTCTTACAAAATAACTATCCACAGTCATCTGTTTCTGTCTCACAAAATAACTCCACAGTCGTCTGTTTCTGTCTCACAAAATAACTGTCCACAGTCGTCTGTTTCTGTCTCCCAAAATAACTGTCCACAATCGTCTGTTTGTCTCACAAAATAACTCCACAGTTGTCTGCTTCTGTCTCACAAAATAATTCCACAGTCATCTGTTTCTGTCTCGCAAAATAACTGTCTACAGTTGTCTGTTTCTGTCTCACAAAATAACTGTCCACAATCTTCTGTTTGTCTCACAAAATAACTCCACAGTCGTCTGTTTCTGTCTCACAAAATAACTGTCCACAGTCGTCTGTTTGTCTCACAAAATAACTGTCCACAGTCGTCTGTTTCTGTCTCACAAAATAACTGTCCACAGTCCTCTGTACATCCTGGCAAGCTCAACAAGTCTCACTCCAATTTCATACTTCTGTATTATTTCCTTCTTCACATCTATGGTGTTTCTCACTTTCTTTACCACAGGGGTACCGCTAGCAAGTTTCTTTGGGCCCATGGCAGCTTATTTCACAGCCCCACAAGCACTAAACACAATTAAATAATCGTAAAATGTGTGAATGAGATCGTAGGTTAGTGTTCACTCAGGCATAAACAAAGCTAGACTGCTCACGGCACCTGCACGGGGACGCGGACAGAGCAGGCCAGCAGACAGGTCCCATACCCGGCGGTCCAAAAATAGGGGTGCGTTCGATAATAGGGACACAGTTTGTCTGAAAAAATGGTTTTATTTTCGAAACGTTTGATTTTTGAGGTTCCACTGTGCTTGATTTCTCATTGATTTCAGTATATAAATCTTTATTTAATTTGAAAAAAAAAATTTTATTTTAATATTTTTGGGTGTCTGGAACGGATTAATTTTATTTCCATTATTTCTTATGGGGAAAATGGTTTCGAGTGTCGTGAATTTCGACTTTCGGCAGGCTCTCTGGAACGGATTAATCACAAAACTCGGGGGTCCACTGTATTTGACCGGCCCCTCCTACTCTTACTACTACCTCCCCACTATTACTTCCTTCCCTCCACTACTACCACTATTACTACTACTACCACCTCCTGCCTATATATACCCATCCTGCCCTCCTTTTCGTTAGTGTGACTTTGTAAATGGTCCAAGTCGGACCGAAACGTCGTCGTAAGCTCCTCTCTTCTATGTGCGGGTTGTGTATCTATATGTATTGTACATGTAACTGATATAATATCAATTTTCTATATATTAGAGTGCAGTTCTGTATGACTTACAGGTTTAGAACTTGGTTATGATTATAATAATTTTATATATTAGAGTACCCATATCTTATGTGATATATAATAAAGCCCACAGAAATTTGCTTTAAATATTTAGTCTTGAGCTGTGATAATCTTCACTCTGGGTGTTGCCAACTATATTAAAATTTCACTTTCTAGCTTCTGAACTGTCAGATCACAGCATGGGATATTTAGAGTTAGTTAACCAAAGTGAGAGTCTAAATTGAATTATGTTGCCTCTGAGTTGGACTGTGTGGTTCAAATTTGAGACTTACATGACTAAAGAATTAAATTGGCTGTTGAAAATTTAAATCTACAATATTTAAGATATCCTCTTCTGTAAACACACACAATTTGGTGATTTGTTTCCCTTTAATTTTTTGTATTTTGTCTTCATACTTTGCATTTTACAAATGTACAAGTATTTTTGTTTTGTGTTGCCACTGCTTATTAATTTTTTTTCTTTCTTACTCCTGATGTGGGTAAGTAAAAATAGGAAGTGCATCTCTTACACTGACTGACCCACATGGGTTTAGTACTTAACATGAATTATCTATCTTTCTCACTTGCCCATTAATTTCTGGTTTATTTAAATCTCTGTTAGGTCCCAGAGTTGGCATTTCCTTTACTGATTCTAAGCTATTCTTTTCCATGACTCTCCAAGACCTTGTTAAAATAATTTTTTTTCTTGAGCCAGTTTTCCCATTTTAGAATATGTATATTCATTAATATCACTGTGTATATTTTACAGAATTTCTTGTATATCATGTCTATCCATCATTTGTAGTCTTTTATTCCATTACACTTAAGTTCTTTAACCCTTTGACTGTTTTGGTTGTATATATACGTCTTACGAGCCACCGCCTTTGACGTATATATACTCATAAATTCTAGCAGCTTCAAATGAAGCAGGAGAAAGCTGGTAGGCCCACATGTGAGAGAATGAGTCTGTGTGGTCAGTGTGCACCATATAAAAAAAATCCTGCAGTATGCAGTGCATGAGAAAAAAAAAACTCGTCTTTTTTTAATTAAAATGCCGATTTTGTGGTCTATTTTTGTATAGTATTTATGGTTGTATTCTCGTTTTCTTGGTCTCATTTGATAGAATGGAAAATATATTATAGAAATAAAGGTGAGTTTGATTGGTTTTACTATGAAAAGAACCTTGAAATAGAGCTCAAAGTAGGGGAAATGTTTGATTTTTGTCAATGTTGAAAAGTAAACAAATGTCATTTTCCAATAAATGTCTAAGTAGCCATTCTAATATGCAGTCATGAATGGGTTGACATTATTTATACAATTATTACAATATTGCAGTAGTCTATATATAACAGTAAATCTTCTGTTTTTTGTTTCAATAAAACTTCAAAATAGAAAGCAAGAGTAATATCAGAGGGGCCTGGAGACGTGACTGATGAACAGAGAAAATTTTATTTTAGAGCCAGGAATGTCTGCATTGTTCATTCTTGACCCTATTTTGAAATTGTCATATTTTTTAATTTTCGTGAAATTGGCAAAATTGCAAATTTCTGACCACAGTATTGGGTAGTTGAAATCGGTAAATGGGCAGTTTCTTATACTAATCGATAGAAAAAATGGAGTTCTAAAGAAATAGCTATGAGTTTGGTCGACTTGAACAATGAAATTAGCTGAAAATAGGGCTCAAAGTGGGCAAAATCGCAGATTCATAAATATTACCGAGTCGCTAACTTTGCGAGAGAGTAATTCCGTCAGTTTTCCAACAAATTTTGTTCTTTTGGTGTCATTACAGTTGGGAAAAGATTCTCTATCATTTCATATTTTTTTTTTTGGGAGGGGGGGGGGGATTTTGCGACACCAGGAGAGACCTCAGGATTTGGGGTTGCGATAGTCAAGGGGTTAAAATAATATGCATCTACAAACATTCTTTTTTATAAGCTGGCTATTCTTGTCTTTAATATTTTTCCTCTCTTTTGTTCTTTCAGCTGAGAGAATAAGGCTTTAATCATATTTTCTTCCAGTTTGTCTGGCCATGCAGTAATTTTCTGGCTACATTTCCCAGTCTTTTTTCATACCTCACTTGCCAGGTTTAAGATAGGTCTAAGATAGGAGTGTTCAGTTTGATTTTTGCCTATGTCAACCTAATTTCTCTTCCATTTACTTTTCTTTCCCTGTTTAGGTAAGAGAGCCTCAGTCCTCACTACTATGAGAGCTCTTCCTATCCAAGTACCTTGGTATTGTGCTTCTGATTTCCAGCCATTTTATTTTTCATCAGGCTAGGCTTTATATTACTAGTGTTGTCTGCTATTACTGTTAACTGTAGATTGTGTTACTGCTTTTTTGTGATTTCTGTTGTACATTTAGGTTATACTAGGCTACAGTATCACCTCAATTAGAGTAAATATTATTAACTCACCACCCATTTGATTTGGCCTTTAACCCTTAAACGGTCCAAGCAGATCGACGTTCAAATTCGTATTGCTACAAAAGTAGATCTACTTTTTTTTACATATTTTCAAATATAACAAAAAAAAAATGTAGATAAAAGTTTTTTTTACACGTTTTCAAATGTAAAACAAAAAAGAAGATCTACATTTTTTTTACATACTTTCAGATGTTGAAAAAACGTATATATACATTTGGACCATTTAAGGGTTAACAGCTTAGGAGTTAAATGTGTAACATATTCTTATGTCTTTTATTTTCATCCCAACCCACAGATCTGTCTGATCTAGACATGCAGGTGTTATGTACAGCTGTCAGACATGAAGTTGGCAGGCCCTCTCCTAAACTTGTTCTCAGGGTCAGAAATTTTTCGAAAAAAAAAAAAAAAAAAAAAAAAAAAAAAAAAAAAAAAAAAAAAAAAAAAAAAAAAAAAAAAAAAAAAAAAAATCGTATGAAATGATAGAGAATCTTTTCTCGATTGTAATGACACCAAAAGTATGAAATTTGATGGAAAACTCATGGAGTTATGCTCTCGCGAAGTTAGCAGTCTTGACGATGTTTACGTATCGGCGATTTCGCCCACTTTGAGCCCTATTATCGGTCAATTCCAATGTACCAGTCAACAAAAATCATATCTATTTTGCTAGAACTTCATTTTGTCTATCGAATGAGTACAAGAAACCACCCATTTACCAATTTCAACTAACCAATAACGTGGTCAGAAATTGGCAATTTTGCCAATTTCACACAAATTTCAAAAGATGCCAATTTCCAAATAGGGTCCAGAATAAACAAGCAAGACATTCCTGGCACTAAAATAACATTTCCTCTGTTGATTACTCACATCCGCAGGCCTCTGCTACATTTCTTTTGCTTTCCAATTTGAATTTTTATTCTCACAAAAAATAGAAGATTTCAATTATGCAGACTACTGCATTCGTGTAGAAATGGTGTAGAAATGGCATGAATAAAATCAGCGCACTTGTGAAAGAATATTAGACTCACCAGCTGTCGTGTATTGGACGCTTGGCATGATTTGTTTACTTTTGAACTTTGGCAAAAATCGAACATTTCTGCTACTTTGAGCTCCATTTCAAGGTACTTTTCATTGTAAAACCAGTCAAAATCATCTCAATTTCTGTAATATGTCTTCCATTCTATAAAATGAGACCAAAAAAACTAAAATACAACAATAAATACCATACGAAAATACAGTGCAAAGTCGCTGTTTTAATCCAAAATCACGTCAAAGTTTTTTTTTTCTCATTACGCACTGTTTGCTGCAGGATTTTTTTTATACTGCGCACACTGACCACATAGACCCATTCTTTCATATGTAGGCCTACCAGCTTTCTCTCACTAGATTTGAGGGCGCTAGAATTTAGGCATACTAGTACGTCAAAAACCCTGGGGGCATAAGCCGTACTAGTACGGCCGAAACCCCCAAAGGGTTAATACGTTCTTTTATTATTATATTCACTAGCTCCTTTATTCTAGCTGTAAATATCTACCATAGTTCATAAACTCACATTTGTTAAAATAATTAAGGTGCTATTAGATGCTTAATTGTATAACTGAATTATCTGTACTGTAATGATCCCTTTTTCTTTTAAATTTTTACAAGTTTTAGAATAATTACAGAGTCTTATTCATAAATCTAGTTGTAGATTCAATATAACTCTTTATATTATTTTACTCAGAAAATCTAGTTTGTAAAATTACTCTCATCCTATGATTACAGACATAGATCCTGATGTAAACTTTTTACTAAATGAAATACACGAATCAAACAGTAACTGTAATTACTATACAGCAGACCAAGCAAAGACACTACTCAGTGCAAACAATAAGATAACCATCTTTAATTACAATATCAGATCCTGTAATATCAGGCTTAAGTCAGGTTTCTGTGAGTATGATGATTGATATTTTGGAATGAAGGGAACTGAGTAATGCTGTGAGGTCATCATAATGTTGACCTCACAGCATTACTCAGTTCCCTTCATTCCAAAATATCAATCATCACACTCACACAAACCTGGCTTAAGCCTGATATTACAGATGTCTATACCATTCCTGGCTACATGGCCATACACAACTGTAGAACAGATGAGCAAGGATATACTACTGAAATCAACTCGAATGCACTGATAAATCCTGCACAAGGCATGAACATGGAGAATATATCATAGCCAAATTTAAATCAAAAGACCTACAAAAACCCCTCACAATTATAAACATATACAGAGTACCACAGTCAAACATTTACCACTTTAGTGAAAAACTAGGAAACATGATTACTGATGCACACATGAATAAAGACCACCTACTACTAACAGGAGATTTCAACATAAACATACTACACGACCAGGACCCACAAGTAACCGAATTCACAAACACAATGAGTAACCGCCTGTTGCTACCAACAATATCTAAACCTACAAGAATCACCGAGACAAGCATCTCCTTAATAGACCACATCTGGACAAACACCATATCCCCTTTAAAATCAGGCATAATCACAGACAACACTACAGACCACTACCCAACCTTTCTCATAATTAATCTAGGCAAACTGCCACAAGACATCACTAAAGTAACCTTCAGAGTAAATAACGAGACAGCAGTTAACAACTTTATAGCAGCTATGAATAACATCGATTGGCAAAATGAGCTTGAAACATACAGATATGAATGAATGTATAAATAATTTTCTAAAAAAAGCCCAAAGCCTCTATAACAAACATTGCCCCCAAAAAACTAAACAGAACACAGCAAAGAGACTGAATAATCCCTGGCTAAAGCCAAGCATCCTCAAATCCATTAACACAAAGCACAAATATGAAAAACAGTATAGAATGGGTCAAGTAACTAGAGAACAGTCTAAACGTTACTCGTCAGCACTTACCAGCCTGATAAGATCTAAAAAATTGTATTATGAAAATAGACTACATAACATCAAAGGTGATATAACAAAAAAAACTGGAAAAAACTATCTGAAATTCTTGGAACTAAAAAGTTATCCAAAAACAAAACAATCAAACTAACAAAATCAGATGAACCCCTACTCATACCTACTGAAACAGCAAACAGACTCAATGTTTTCTTCTCCGCCATAGGTAAAAATCTAGTGAACAAAATACCATGCGTAAACACCCGTCCATCAGACTACCTCATAGGTACCTACCCAAATACGCTATTCCTTGCTCCAACCAACCCCATAGAAGTTACACTCGTCATAAACACCCTTAAAAACAAGGCAGGAGACATAAACAGCTTGCCTGCTTTTATGTACAAAAAAGCTTCTCAAGTATTGTCACCAATTATTGCAACGATCTTTAACAAATGCATTGAATCAGCTACCTTGGGTCACTCTGATCCACAAAGGTGACCAAGCTGACTTGAATAACTATAGACCAATATCTAACTTACCACTGCTCTCTAAAATCTTTGAAAAATTAATGCATAGATGGATCTATTCCTACCTCGTCTCACACAACATATTAAACCCTTGTCAGTTTGGATTCAGGAATAATAAAAGCACGAATGATGCTATCAAACACATGCTAGAACTAATATATACAAAACTCGAAAAGAAAGAAGTCCCGCTGGGCATTTTCATTGATTTACGTAAAGCTTTCGATACAGTCGACCATGAACTGATGTACTCCAAATTAATGCACTATGGCATCAGAGGCCACTCCCTCAACTACCTAAAATCATACCTTAGTAACAGAACTCGATATGTGTATGCAAATGATGCAAACTTCCACCCAACCAATCACAGTAGGAGTCCCACAAGGAAGCATCCTTGGACCACTCCTCTTTCTCATCTACATCAATGATCTACCAAATGCATCACAGCTACTCAAACCCATATTATTTTCAGATGACACTACATATGTCTTTTCCCAACCAAACACAGTCAATGCCGAATTGCAGAAAATATCTGCCTGGATGATGACTAATAAACTTACCCTGAATACTGATAAAACCTATTTCATTCAGTTTTGAAACAAAGCTGCAAAGGATCTGATTAATATAATGCTAAATGGATCATCAGTCACAAGACTCACAGAGGGAAAATTCCTAGGTATCCACCTTGACAGTAGCCTTAAGTTCCGGACACACATACAACAAATCACCAAGAAAATCTCCAAGACTGTAGGCATACCTTATCAAAGATAAGGTACTACGTGCCACAATCAGCTCTCCTGGCACTGTACCATACGCTCATATACCCTTATCTTACATATGGAATTTGTGCGTGGGGATCAACAACATCCAATCATCTAAAACCCCTCAAAACCCAGCAAAAGGCAGCAGTAAGAATGATAACAAATTCCCACTCCCACCAGCATACTCCACCAATTTTCAAAAGTCTGAATCTGTTCACCATTAAGAACATCCATACTTATTCATGTGCCTACTACATACACAGAACAATACACGCAAATATAAACCCTCCACTCAAACTTCTCCTCACCAACTTAAACAGGACACATGACCACAACACAAGACAGATCTCTTTTTGATATACCTCGTGTCCTTATCACACTGTATAAAAACTCTATGCACATAAAGGGCCCTAAAATATGGAATTCATTACCAGAAGATTTTAAAGTAACCCAGTCCGAAAATCAGTTTAAGACTCTTCTCAAAAGTCACTTAATCACCCTAGACTAAACGCTAAATACTCAGTACACACATATTCACCTATGTACTCCCACATCATAACTTCAACAATCACTTTGAATCTTTTATCCATTGTTGACAGGAATATAATTGAACCATTGTTTTCACAAAAAGCATTTTAGACTATATGAATACATCCTTTCTCTTATACAAATTTAATTTACTTATAATTAATAATCTATTGTTCAACTATGAAATAATTACTGTCCTACTGTACAACTATGATAAAATCCTTAGTGTTAAGTAGTCTGTAAGCCAATAATGTTAAGTTGGCCCATAATGCCTAGGCATAATAGAGGCTCTCTTTGCATTGCAACCCACTATTGTAAATATAAAATCTCAATGTACTGTTTGCAAAGATATAAATAAATAAATAAATAAATACAGTGCCCAAGTTTCAATAAGATAGTCCAACAAACAAATGAGATGCAATTCCCTAGACCAAGAGCAAGAGCCCCTCACCAGCATCAAGGAACCTGCTTTGAGGTCGACCCATCGACTGCTTGTATTTGGAAAAACTCGCATGTGGATGCGCTTGCAAGTAGAGGTTTTACTTAAATTATAAGAGTATATTGCTCAGGACCTGACAAAGCTGAGGTAAACAATGTGTAAAATAAAGGCTCACTCTGCAATACAGTAGGGCCCACTTTACTGTGTTTCGCTTTAGGGTGTTCCGCTAATACGGACATTTCAAATTATGACCACTACTCACTATACAGCTCCCCCACCTGACTTTCTAATACGGTCACCGTGCCGCACCTGGTTTGTTTACATTCTCTGTGAGCACTGCATCTCTCCATTATGTCTGGAAACTCCAAAATTTCAAGTGTTTTTAAAAGCTAATTATTCTCAGCCTAGTTGGAATTGGGAGGTCTTTATACTCGCTTGTACATTTGTTGCCCTAGTCACCAGCAAATTTATTCTTACACAGTTTTTTCAGCCATGGCAAGAGCTTTTTGTGTGACATTTTCACTTAGACCACAGACAAATTTATAGTATTTTGTGTGCACGACCAGCTATAAATGATATGTCAGAGCCAATCAATGATGAAGAGAAGATTGTGGACATGCAAAATAAAGCAGAAAATATACCTGTCTTACTGGAATGAACATTGGTTTCTTGTATGCTTATAAATGTACTACAATCTACAGAATTTAAGATGTTTTAACCCTTTTACTTCCATGATTCCCAAAATTACAAGTGCTGTCAGTGTCACCAACTGAAAAAAATTATCCTTGAAAATGGTAAATAATCTTTTTCTGAAGTTAATGACACAAAAAATGCAAAATCTGATGTAAATATGAAGGCACAAAGTTGGTAGTCTGGGCATAATTTACACAACAGCTATTTCATCCATTTTGAGACCTATTTTAGGTCAAATACATACCTTAAACCACCCCTATTCCTAGCTATTTCACTATATGGCCTTCAGTTCTATCAATTGAGCACAAGAAACTACCCATTAAACTACCAGAGCTACCCTATTAAGTCTACGCAAGTTAGTAATTTAGCCATTATAGCAACTTTTCCTCTGTTCATTAATCATGTTCCCAGGTCTCTCCTATATAACACTTGTTATCCATTTAGAATTTATCATCACACATGCACAAAAAATGAAGTGTTTCCCTATTTTTGGCTAATAAAATAAAACTAAGAATTTATTAGTCATAATTTAGGCCATCCCAATAAGTGAATCAGACAATAAAAACCCATAAAATCAACTGGGCTTTGGGGAAGGGGGTAATGGGGGCCTCTGGCCTCTACCTTTCCCCCCCCCCTCTCTCTCTCTCTCTCTCTCTCTCTATCTATCTATCTATCTATCTATCTATCTATCTCTCTATCTCTCTCTCTATCTATCTCTCTATCTCTCTCTCTATCTCTCTCTCTATCTATCTATCTATCTCTCTCTCTCTCTCTCTCTCTCTCTCTATCTCTCTCTCTATCTCTCTCTATATCTCTCTCTATATCTCTCTCTCTATCTCTCTCTCTATCTCTCTCTCTATCTCTATATCTCTCTCTATATCTCTCTCTATATCTCTCTCTATATCTCTCTCTCTCTATATCTCTCTATATCTCTCTCTCTCTATCTCTCTATCTATCTCTATCTCTCTCTATCTCTCTCTCTCTATCTCTCTCTCTCTCTCTCTCTCTATCTCTCTCTCTCTATCTCTATCTCTATCTCTCTCTCTCTCTCTCTCTCTCTCTCTCTCTCTCTCTCTCTCTCTCTCTCTCTCTATATATATATATATATATATATATATATATATATATATATATATATATATATATGTAAAATAAATTTCTGTTGACGCTTAAAATAAAATCCTAGTTTCTCCTTAAAAAAAAAAAAAATCATACCACAGGTAGAGTCAGAACCCGTGGTCAGAGAGTCTCAAAACTCAGACCAGCTCACTCGGTCTGAAGTTTTAAAAATCTCTAACTGCAGGTTCAAACCCCACCCGTGGTATGGTTTGTTTGCAATCGTGTCATTATGATTTCGTGAGTCTAGTTTCTCCTTGTTTTCTCTTTCACCACACTGGCCATTTCTCATTAAGACAGGATCACCCAAAGAATAAATATATTTCACCATTACTCAGTCAACAGCTCTTTTACAAGAAGTGCATGGACATCTCTATTTAAACAACCCTCCAAATTCTAACTTCATTCATCTTCTAGAGTGCACCTTTGTAACTCCAGAACTAAAGTTTGGTAAATATGTTGGTATGAACTGCTAATTAAAAGTCTTTCTGTGAACAGCAATAAACAGCAGCAACAAGGGTTATTCTTGCATAATTCTAATTTAACAGAGCTTCCATTATATGTTATCAATATGGTAAGACAATTTTCTTCTTATTCTTTTTAGTAATCTTTACAGGAAAAGGGGTTACAGCCCATTGTTCCCGGCATTTTAGTTGACTTTTACAACACGCATGGCTTACGGAGGAAAGATTCTTATTCCACTTCCCCATGGATATAAAAGGAAAAGTAATAAGACCAAGAACTATTAAGATAAAATCAAAGAAAACTCAGATGAGTGTGTATAAATAAATGTGTACATGTATATGTAGTGTGACCTAAGTGTAAGTAGAAGTAGCAAGACATACCTGTAATCTTGCATATTTATGAGACAGACAAAAGACATCAGCAATCCTACCATCATGTAAAACAATCACAGGCTTTCGTTTTACACTCACTTGGCAGGACGGTAGTACCTCCCTGGGTACTTGGGACCTGACGATCTGTTGGAGTGTGAGCAGGGTAATATTTAGTGAAGGGATTCAGGGAAACTGGTTATTTTCATATAGTCGGACTTGAGTCCTGGAAATGGGAAGTACAATGCCTGCACTTTAAAGGAGGGGTTTGGGATATTGGCAGTTTGGAGGGATATGTTGTGTATCTTTATATGTGTATGCTTCTAAACTGTTGTATTCTGAGCACCTCTGCAAAAACAGTGATAAATGTGCGAGTGTGGTGAAAGTGTTGAATGATGATGAAAGTATTTTCTTTTTGGGGATTTTCTTTCTTTTTTGGGTCACCCTGCCTCGGTGGGAGATGGCCGACTTGTTGAGAAAAAAAAAAAAAAAAAAAAAAAAAAAAAAAATATGGTAAGTATTGCTTTCCATCTAAATTTTAAGACATTCTAAGAGTTATGATGTATAGCTGAATCCTTGGTTCTACATACATAGAAATATACTTCAAAACAACTTCTTGCAATAGTACCTAACCACAATAACAGGATGTGTGAGGCTTCCACTGAATATTCATGATATGGTGCATCCTAGTGTAATACTATTTGTGACTGTTACATGTATATTATGTAGAATTCAAGAATTATTGTAGCAAAACATGTGCTGACCTAGCCAAATGGACTTCAGCAAGCTGCCTGGGAATGCATCTGGCATCTCCCAGGTTGGCTGTGAGAGGCCTATATGAAGGGGCATAAGCCATGACATTCATAGGCAGATCTAAACCCATATGGACCACACAGCACATGGATGAATGGGAGGCAATCAGATTCAATCCAAAGCAGGGAAGGTCAGGTTCAATTCCTTGCATCAAGAGTCCCTCACTAGCATCAAGCAACTTCCCCCTGAAGAAAAGTAGCATAAAAGATTGCCTATTCTTACTTTTAATTGGTCAGCAGTGGTTGTGTTGAACTTCATGCATGTGTTGGCTAGAGTTGCATGTAAGTTAGGGTAGCATAAGCTAGGATACTGTGATGTTTAGTAGTAGTTGAGGCAATTACCATGTTCTAGGTTTGGTATCTGTGAGTCCATCAGTGTATCTGTGTTTGTGTGGCTGTAAGAATCAAGTGAAAGAAAATGTCCTCTATTGTGAGTTCTGTATAGCTTGTGTACTGTACTTCCAAGAACATCTATGTCTATATTTGTCCTTGCACCTCGGCAATGTTAGGCATCTAGTGTAGGGAGCTTAACTCTACAAGTGCAGTTTTTTAACTTTAATGTGTTAAGGCTGCAGCACCACTGATCATCTTTGTAACTATCATTTTATTAAATACTTTTTTTTTAACACACTGACTGTCTTCCACCAAGGCAGAGTAACCCAAAAAAGAAGGAATGGTGTCGAAGTTTTTACTTCATTTTACATTTAGTAATTTATACAGTAGAAGTAGAAGGGGTTACTAGCCCCTGGAAATAAATTTTTCTTTCTTTTTTTCAATGCGCCAGCCGTATCCTACCAAAGCTGGGCGCCCAACAAAAAAAAAAAAAAAAAAAAATAAAACAAAAACAAAAAAAAAAAAAAAAAAAAAACAAAAAAAAAAAAGTTTCTCTTTTAACTTTAGTAATATATATAAGAGAAGGGATTACTAGTCCCTTGCTCCCAGAATTTTAGTCACCTCTTATGACATGCATTGTTTATGGAGAAAGAATTCTGTTCTACTTTCCCATGGAGCAAAATAAATGTATGTACAGCCTCTCCTCACTTAACAACGGAGTTCCGTTCCTAAGACCTGGTCGATAAACAAATTCGTCGCTAAGTGAGGAGCATACTATAATGGTAGTGGGTTTGTGTCAATCATCTTTGATAATGTTTTAATGTTACCTTTGCACCATTTATAACATTTCTGGTATATTTGTAAATGTTTATACAGCAGTGTACTGTATATTGTAATAAACAGAATAGAGAAAATCAGCTCCAATATACATTATTTGGTATGCATACTGGTCAGAGAGCCCACCGTAAGTCCGAGTCGTTGGTAAACAAGTACGTTGCTAAGTGAGGAGAAGCTATATTCTCTAACCAATGAGTCCTATATTTTGGGGTATGACCCTTGTGTTAAATTGTGTACTGAGAGAACACTTCATCACAACTAGTATGCCAATTGTGGGGGTAGTAAACTAACTGCTGTGGTCGGTTTGTGTAGCCAATACAGATCAGATATTGTATCACAGCAAAGCAAAGAGCATCATGCTTCCAAACCTTTTCAAAATAAAAATTCTAAGGTTTCACAGGATTTAATCAAGCAATAGCTTAATATTTGAATCCTATATAATACTTCAAGGGAGAGACTGCTGCAAAGATCTGATTTTTTTCTCAAGGATGAAAAAGAAAACTCAAGAAAATTAAATCAATACTTAGTGAAAAGGATATAAACCTACTTGAATAATACTGTCCATACCCTTTCAGAGTTTTTAAATATTTTCTTGCAATTGTCGTTTGCTTCAAATTTCATATGACATTTTTCAGAAAATAATTACTGATGAGAGTGTATTGTAAATCTGATATATTATATCAACAGTACATTAGTGGCTGAACTCTGAAGAATAAGTGAGGATGCTGCAGTTCAAAGGTTATTTTAACTGTAATTTCTGTACACTTCTAACAGGACATAACTGAGTGAAAGTGAATGTGTGTTTCTTTTGGTCATCCTACCATGGTAGGAAACTATCAACAAAGTAAAAAGAAAAAATAACTATATATAATAACATAATGATACTGTATAAGACTGCAAATAGTCATCACAACTTGTTATGTGAGTGACTACTGCCCCCACCCCCATACACACACAAAGGCACAATATTGTATAACACAGCAAATAGTGGCAATATTTTGCTCTGTAGGTTCTCGTGCGCATTAATAAGACACTAAACTGTTTTTCAGTGCAAACAGAGGTACTGTTAGTTATTTGCATACAAATTATCTTCCTTACTGAAAAACAAGTCTTATAATAAAACATTTGCTAAAAGTTGCACTTCATTCAATTAAGTGCTTCAATATAAGAACAAAACATTTGATTACTGTGTGTAACAGTTTATGCAGAAAGCATGTATGCACTGGTTTTGCATTTCAATAATTTTGTTGTTAGCATATAAAAATGTGTTCACACTGATTTTACAAATTCCAGCAATATGTTATGTAATTAAAAAATCCATAAAAAAGAACTGTTCAGCTTATTACTACTCATCAAGAGGAAAGCTTCTGGGACCATGATGTTGAAAAACCAAGAAGTTTTCACAACATCAGAAGTGACAGTGTAACCAACCACTGGGTAGCAAATCTGCACTACTTAGAAATGAGCTTGAGATTTCTTGGCAAGATGTTTAATTACTAAGTTCAAAATGATCAATCTTGCTAATTCCCATTCTCTCATGAACCATTTTTCATTTACTGAGCAGTGTAGGAAAAGTGTGTATTTTGACCAGACTTAACTCAGGAGAATATACAAGGCATTCCAGATAGTAAGTGTTATTTCAACATCATAATTGAAGTAAAGAATGCCTTGAACAATGTAGTATTTTTTTTTAACTCAACAGCCATCTCCTGCCAAGACAGGGGAACCGAAAACAGAAAACACATTCACCATCACTCATTCAACTGCCATCTTTCCAGAAGTGTGCTGGTATTGCAATCAAATTAGCCTCTAACTAAAGTATCCCCGCTGCTCCTTCCAAGTGAAGGCACTGCCCTTCCCACCTCCAGAATTCAATTGTGTTTTAGAGCAATGTCTACCCTAAACCAGGTGTTGAGTTCAGTCTTAATATTAGCAATGCCTCACATGAAAGTATACAAACATTTGCAATAAGCTGCTAATATTGTGCATTGGGTGAGACTGTTTTGATCACTCGATAATATTCGTACCTCCATCACAAGGGCCAATTAAGGTACAGATGTAAAGCAAACAGTGTAAAGCCTTATAACCCATTCTGTGTAATCTTGCATTAACTTTCCAGCAAGTGGTAATCTTGCAGTAACTCGCATGCTCTGACCATTGACAAACCACAGTCATTAGTGGAAAATACACTTTACTAGATACATGTCATTCAAAGTTACTTTCTAGTAATAACCAAAGTAACAAATGTGCTTTCCTGTAGTGGTATACTGTGCTGTATTTCCTGCTGTTTAGAAAATGTAACTTGCAGTGATATGCTGGCCTGCATATCACTAAATGTATAGCAAATTGCTAACTATTGCACATCAGAAATGATCATCTTTGGTACATTAGATTTTAGCATTGAGTCAGTAAATATTGTACACATAGTGTACAAAAAATTAGTGTATAAACACACAAAGTAAGAAGACAGAGGAAAATGATGACGTTGAGAGAGGTTGGTCTGTGCTTCAGCAATATTACACAACAATCAACTACACACATCAACATTTACAAGTGCTTGTCAACAGAACCATGATAGAATTAATACTGAGATAAAGGCAATAAAATTCCTCTTAACAAACATCACCTATATACAAACATTTGGGAATTATAAAAATGACTTTTACCCAAGTCTATGGACACAAAATACTTTTATGAGGTATTCAAAAAATTTAAAAAATATGCTGAAGCAATTCATGCTTCTAAGCTTTTAAGAATTACTACTGTAATACATATTAAAAAGTTAATAAATATATTCATTCAGTTAATTAAAAATATATACTATAATGACTAACTTGTAACTACAAGATGAAATTAATCAAATGAATGGATATATTCCTTTATGCAGCATATCACTTAAATAGCTTACTATGTACTAAACTAATACTGTATTATACAGTACTAACCAAAACTGTGATAATACTGTATTATACAGTACTAACCAAAATTGTGATAATACTGTACTATAAATACTAACCAAAATGTGTCAAGAGAATACAACAGAGTCAATACTAACAATACAGAGCTTAAGAATATGCTGACTAGATAATCATGCTACATTACATCAGATCCAATAATCTACACAATACATTTATCCATTGATGACAACAATAATTAAAAGACATTAAAAAGTTTTGTGGTGCTTTAAAATTACATTAATTCAGCAACCATAAACACAAACACCCATAGCCAAGCTTATCAGGAATACGGATGCAAGAGTGCAGAGTGGTAAAGTTTGCCAGTCCCATTATAAACTTAGAAAATGTGTTCTATATCAAAGCTGTGTCCCAACTCTGCTTTAAGTACATAAATATTCCATTACAAAAAGCTTCTGGTGCAGAGCTGAGTCATGGATGCAAATACTGGTCCTCATTTTTGGCACAAGTGATTTAACTGTAAATGTTTGATGAGCCAACTAAGTACAAGAAAAAAAGCAACTGGCAAATGTACTCTCATCCCACACAAATGCCTCACAGCTCAATCTGGCAAATACAAATTTACCTACATGGGATATCATTACACTAAGAGAAGATGCTGTTTACTGTTAATCTAAGTGCATCAGCCCTAATTTAAATATTAAAAGTAAACAAAAAACAGCAACCATTAACATTTCATTAAGAATAGAGAAGATCAACTGGTTGCTGTACTACAGTTATCCATTAACAAGGAGAGGCTGCAGGCCAGGCATGCTGAGTGGACAGGCCTGATTAATAGGCAAGACCGACCAGGGCAGCTCAGGAGTAAGGACAGGCATTCTGTGGACTGGGAGGGCTGGGTGGGTAGGCTCACGTGGATCATTTGAGCAGGGAGACTGAGTGGGCTAAATGGCCACATGAATCCTACATCCTCAGTAAGTTGGAGCGGTGAGGCAAGCAGGATGGACCTGTGTCATATTTGCAGGTGACGAGGCAAGACGTTTTGGGGCTGGGAGGGCGGAGGACCAGGGGGACGGAGGAGAGGAGAGGGTGACGATGAGCCATCTTCGCTTACCTGTGCTTGGTGTCTAGAACTTTGGAAACATCCTTGTTGCTAATCTCACTCTCACGCACTTGTTCTGTTAAACTCTTACACACTGAGTTATGTACACTGAAATGTAAGATCTAAGTCAGTAATCATCCACTTTTTTAAATACAAGTTATACCAATAATTATATTAACTACAGGGTACTTGTAATCTCAAGCAAAATTACACTGAGCATTAATTTCATATCATTATATCTATATTTAGCTTGAAAATCTCTATTACATGCTGAAATTAATGTTATAAGGAATATTCAGCACAATAACCCCAATATAGAGAAGTTTAAGTAGTGACACACATGGTGTCCCATTATCTGAGCACTCCATTGTACTGCTATAACCCCTTCACTAATTATTCCACAATACATAAACCTGCAGAGCAGTATTTTATCAGTATAATTCCAAGCTGAAAAACTCACGTTTTTACTACAATATCTGGCAGCAGGCAAGACAGTGGTATCAGGATCACTCCAAACCAAAACACTGGTGAGGAATATACCTGAAATGATTATAAATATATATGAATAACACTTTTACAAAAAGCATTTGCTGTATACAGTATCTGATGCATATTTTAAACACTAAACATATTAAAGCATTTTCTCAGTGGTGCAACATTCAAGCATTATGCTGGTTACATGTACTGCAGTGTAACTTAGTGACACAGAGGGTCAGATTAACATCAATGATCTTATTACATCTTCAATGTAATAAAACCAATTACAAACATGGAAGTAATACAACCAAGACATCTTATATATATCTAAAAAAAAAAAAAAAAAAAATATTACCTTTGGCAATTGTAATGCTTTTCAACAAATCACTTAAACAGCAAACCTTTCCAGACATTTTCAAAAGGGCTGGGTTAACACCCATCACAAAGGTGCTGATCCAACTGATGTTAATAACTACAGAACAATTTACAATGTACCAATATTATAAAAACAATATTCAATACAGTAATCCAGAAGCACCAGTATGCATACTTAACCAAGAACAATATGCTTACTGTCATGGGATCTTGATACAAAGAATTCTTCAACACTTGTCCAACCTTTGTAGATGAATGGTTCAGAGAACCGACATGTTGATAAATTAGACACATGTGCAACTCTTGGGTATCTTTATTGAGGAAACGTTTCGCGTGTGGCGAAACGTTTCCTCAATAAAGATACCCAAGAGTTGCACATGTGTCTAATTTATCAACTTGTCCAACCTTTGGATGAAGACCTACTTCGACTAGTGGATGGTACCACTATGACCCTGCTTCCTCCTGCTTTGCCTCACCTGACTACAGTATATAAGCCACTTCTACAGCCCTATGCTGTACTTTCTACAAGATTGATGGACTGAACACATCGACTCCAGGCTGAGGGACTGATTACCTCAAACTCCTCCTCTCCTTAAACCTTTCTAATTTGTACTGGACATGAAGCTACTGTGTGGCGAAACATTTCTTCAATAAAGATTCCCATATGTTGCACAAGTGTCTCAATCTTCAATATGCTTACTCCTTGTTTATATGGATTTAGATCAAAAAAGCACAAACGACACAATCTTCAAGATACTTGAAGCAGTTTATTGAACACTTGAATGAAACAAGTATCCTATGAAACTTTTTAATAATCTGCAAAAAGTTTCTGATACTGTTCACAACAATAGTCTTTTACAAGATTACATCACTGCAGACTCAGTGGGCAAACAAAAGTATTTTTAGTCATACCTCAGTAACAGACATGAGTATGTAGCCTTCGTAACACTTCTAGCACACTACCAATCAATTACGATGTCTCTCCAAGAAAGTATTATGGGCCTTCTTCTCTGTCTCATTCTACATCCTACCTAATACCAACCAACATCTAAAATCTGTTGTTTTTGTTAACCCTTTGAGGGTCGACAGGCCCTCTCCGAAACTCGTTCTCAGGGTCGGCCAAATTTCAAAAAAAAAAAAAATTATTTTTTCTTATGAAAAAATAGAGTTTTTTTTTCTAAACATTATAGGATAAACAAAAAAATTTTACCATCAATACTTACGGAGATATGGATGCATGAAGTTTGCAGAAAATGAGCCGCGTATGGCAACAGCGGCGACTGCCGCTCACCCGGAAAACTTTGATTTACTTGTATTTGAAGGTTTGTTGTTTTTTTCACTATTTTATTTTTTCACATAACTTATGTGGCCTATGAGACCAAAGTAAGGTGCAATGTACATATATACACTCGTTGTATACAACACAATAAGCACACAAACATAATTATCAATATATTGTTTACAAAACTTGTTTACAAAAACAAACAATACAAAACATTGTTTATTATTATTGTTCTATAATATATATACCAATATACAGTCACTGAACATATTCCTATTAGTTCTGCAGCTTGTGGAACTCTGAAACATGGTGTCATACACAATGGTGTTTTATCTTTCTCCCTCATTCTATCTCTTTCAATCTGTCTCTCTCTTTCTATCTGTCTGTCTATCTCTGTCTCACAGGTACACATAAATACAAGTATACATAGTATAAATTACCTAGGATAACCCAAGAAATCCAGACAAAGTGCTATACTCTGCTTGAAGATGTGAGTAAAAGTGATGACACAGTCTTGTGGCTCTCTGAGACAGAGAGCTAGACGGATAGACAGATAGACAGGGAGCTTGACAGACAGACAAATAGACAGAAATGTTAGTGTACCAGTACCAGTGTACTAGTGTTCCACCCTCCTCCTCCTCTTCTTCCTCTTCCTCCTCTTCCCCCTACTCTTCCTCATACTCTTCCTCTTCCTCCTCTTCCTCTTCCTCCTACTCTTCCTCTTCCTCCTCCTCCTCTTCCTCCTCCTCCTCTTCTTCCTCTTCCTCCTCCTCCTCTTCCTCCTCCTCCTCTTCTTCCTCTTCCTCCTACTCTTCCTCCTCCTCCTCTTCTTCCTCTTCCTCCTCTTCCCCCTAATCTTCCTCCTACTATTCCTCTTCCTCCTCCTCTTCCTCTTATTCCTCTTCCTCCTCCTCCTCTTCTTCCTCCTCCTCCTCGTCCATAGTGTAAATTACAAGGAGTCGGCAGCTGTCAAAGTGACATATTGGCTAATTACTCTTTCCCCCTCCGGCCTGTCAAAACAATGGGGTCGGATGCTGCTTCCCCTCCTCCATTCTATCTAATTATCTTTCTCCCTCATTCTATCTCTTTCAATCTGTCTCTCTCTTTCTATCTGTCTGTCTATCTCTGTCTCACAGGTACACATAAATACAAGTATACATAGTATAAATTACCTAGGATAACCCAAGAAACCCAGACAAAGTGCTATACTCTGCTTGAAGATGTGAGTAAAAGTGATGACGCAGTCTTGTGGCTCTCTGAGACAGAGCTAGATGGATAGACAGGGAGCTTGACAGACAGGCAAATAGACAGACAGAAATGTTAGTATACCAGCAAAAACAAAGGGAGGGCGATGTTCATCTCATCTTTTGGCATCAGCTCTACCCTCATTTACCCTCATCAAACGTCAGCACTTATCAGATGTTATCTCCCCTTATCTTGTTACTGTCATGGGTGAACATTTATTATTACATATTATTATTATTACCTATTATTATTATTATGTATTATTATTATTATGTATTATTATTATTATGTATTATTATTATTATGTATTATTATTATGTATTATTGTTATCATTACGTATTCTTCTTCTTCCTCCTCCTCCTCCTCCTCCTCCTCCTCCTCTTCTTCTTCCTCCTCCTCCTCCTCTTCTTCCTCCTCCTCCTCTTCTTCTTCCTCCTCCTCCTCCTCCTCCTCCTCCTCCTCTGCCTCCTCCTCCACTTGCCTCCTCCTCCTCTTGCCTCCTCCTCCTCTGCCTCCTCCTCCTCCTCCATTCTTGGAACAAGTTTGAAGAGCTTGTAGTTCATAATCACTATCATTATCATCACCAATGCTCACATCTGAGTCTGGGATTTTGGAAAATAGGAGTTTCCTCTTTGATTCTGGTACAACTGAACGACGGCCCAGCACCAGAGGTGGAAGGCTGTGGGTTGTCTGGGTTTTCCTCACTATTACTCATATTATGGTCATTAGTTTTGGTCAAAACCTCACCAGAACCTTGAAACTCATCTTCACTGTCACTTCCATCTGTATTAGAACTGTCACTGGGGAACAAAAGTGTCCCAATTCGCCGAGGAGTGAGGAACTTCTTACCGCAGGGCACCGTGGAAATTGTGTACTATGATGGCATTCCCACAATGCACCACTGGGTCCCAGATTTTTTTCCTACTGCGCACACCCACCACACAGACCCATTCTCTCACATCTAGGCTTATCAGCCTTTTCCTGCGAGATTTGAGGCCGCTAGAATTTATGCGTACTAGTACGTCAAAAACCCCTACGCGTAAGACGTACTAGTACGACCAAAACCCTCAAAGGGTTAATGGCACAACCTTTATATTATCACACTCAGAACCCTTGATAATATGCACCATATTTAATGAATTAATAAATATCTACATCTACATAATTAGCAATAAACTCACCCTTAATAGGTAAAAGCACACTACATAAATTTTTGGAACAAAGCTCATCCTCAATTAGGGAAGGCTCCTAAGTCTAATCACAGACAACAAATGAAATTTAGTGCTCATATCCAGACATATCAATAAAACTATTAACCCTTTGACTGTTTCAGTCGTATATATACGACTTACGAGCCAATGTGTTTGACATCTATGTACTCAAAAATTCTAGTGGCTTCAAATCAAGCAGGAGAAAGCTGGACCCATGTGAGAGAATGGGTCTGTGCACAATGAGAGAAAAAAATCTCAGACCATGTTTTTGGATTAAAACGCTGACTTCAAGGTGTATTTTCGTATAATTTTTATGGTTATATTCTCGTTTTCGTAGCCACATTTGATAGAATGGAAAACATATTATAGAAATAAAGGTGATTTTTGATTGGTTTTACTATGAAAAGAACCTTGAAATGGAGCTCAAAGTAGGGGAAATGTTTGATTTTTGCCGATGTTCAAGAGTAAGCAAATGATGTCATTGTCCAATAAATGTCCAACTAGCCATTCTAATATGCAGTCATGAATGGGTTGACATTATTTATACAATTATTACAATATTACAGTAGTCTGCATAACAGTAAATCTTCTATTTTTTGTTTGAATAAAAAATTCAAAATAGAAAGCAAGAGTAATATCACAGGGGCTTGGAGACGTGACTGATGAACAAAGAAAATGTTATTTTAGAGCCAGGAATATCTGCATTGCTCATTCTGGACCTATTTTGAAATTGGCACACTTCAATTTGCATGAAATTGGCCAAATTGGCAATTTCTGACCACTTTATTGGGTAGTGCAAATTGGTAAATGGGCAGTTTCTTGTACTCAATCGATAGAAAAAAATGGAGTTGTAAAGAAATAGCTATGAGCTTGGTTGACTGGAACAATGAAATTAGCTGAAAATAGGGCTCAAAGTGGGTGAAATCGCCGATTCATAAATATCACCGCGGTTGCTAACTTCGCGAGAGCGTAATTCCTTAATTTTTCCAATAAATTTCGTACTTTTGGTGTCATTACCATCGGGAAAAGATTCTCTATCATTTCATAAGAAAAAATAATTTTTTTTTTAAATATTTTGCGACACCAGGAGACACCTCAGGATTTGGGGTTGCGATAGTCCAAGGGTTAAAGACTTTAGGGATACTCTCCAAAACTCACTATTATATTCTAATACTTTACTTTTATTTCATTTACCCATACCTCATGTATGGGACTTGTGCAGTTTATACCACTAATACTTTACTTTTACTTTATTTACCCATATCTCACATGTGGGATTTGTGACTGGGAATGTGCTTCAGCAACCCACCTCAAATTCCAACTCAAACTCAACAAAATGCAGCTCTCAGCACTATCACAAACTCTACTTACTGGCAACATACTATTTCCTTATTCAAGTCTCTGAACTAATGAATATACATGCCATTCATATATAAAATTGTTAGCTTTACATCTTTAGAACATTGCACTGTAAATGCTGATGCTACCTAAGACATTTCCTGGAAAATTAAAACTGATCACCCAGGCATTACACCAGAAACAAACATCGCTTTCATATCTCTCGTGTTTGTTTGAACGTCTACAGAAATTCATTATAAATTAAAGGGCCCAAAAATCTGCAGAAATTTATCATATGAATTAAATTTCTTAACATGAATTCAAATGAAAAAAACTAAAACAAATAGTGTGTGCTGAAACAGTTCAATTATATAATTCTATCTAAATCACTAGAACAATTTTTTTTAATTACTATCAGGTTATTAATCTTGCCCCTAATTAAGAACATAAGAGTGGAAGAACACTGCAGAAGGCCTACTGGCTCATACAGCAACTGTACTTCATAAAACATTTGCAGTTCTATGTTTTGCTCTGAGCATTTATAACTTTAAAACTTTCTAATGACTATATTTACTTGAGAAATGAGTAAGCTATTCCTCAGAAACTACTTGATATTCCCCAGTATGCAGAAACTTAAACTATTATTTAGATATATAATGATGTGTGTGTGGACATTAAAGAACCTTATGATGTTCATACCTGCAGATAAATGCCACACATATCAGGAGCCATGGGCAATATGGGCCAAAAATTTGAATACACCAGCAGAAAAATGAACCAAGAAGCAATTGAGCCCCAGATGGCAAGGTGTGTGACCCAAGTCCAGGCATCGGTCTCCAGACCTGCTTTAAGGCAGACGGTAATGACTACATAAGTATACACCATATTTCCCGTCATGAGGTAACCTCCTACACGACCATGACCCCAGGCAACGTCTTGAGTCATGGAGAGGTAGGGTAGAACAAATACCAAGACGGAGTGCACCAGCGCTAGCCATACCCACCACACAAACACCTGCCAAGACAACATACAGTATTAAATGTACACCAAATTAAAATCTTCAGACATTATACTGGATAAAGAAAATAGTACATAATTTATAGAACATGTTATTAAAATGTCTGTCCTCGAAGGGGTTATGGAAATTTATTCCATGATCATTTAAAAATAAGATGTATAAAAAAATATAAAATTTAAATAATTATTTGTTTTGAGGTTTGAAACATTCTGAGGCACTTGGGTCAAAAATATAGGTGTATGTGGCAATGTCTCGGAAATAAACAATAACAAGAACTAGTAAGAAAATAGAAGAAAACCCAGAGGGGTGTGTGTGTATATACATGCTTGTACATGCATGTGTAGTGTGACCTAAGTGCAAGTAGAAGTAGCAAGGCATACCTGAAATCTTTCTTGTTTATGAGACAGAAAAAAGACACCAGCAATCCTATTATCATGTACCACTATTACAGGCTTCCGTTTTACATTCACCTGGTAGGATGGTAGTACCCCCCTGGGTGGTTGCTGTCTACCAACCTCCTACTTCTTCTTTCAACAAACCGGCCATATCCCACCGAGGCAGGGTGGCCCAAAAAGAAAAATGAAAGTTTCTCTTTTAATTTCAGTAATTTATACAGGAGAAGGGGTTACTAGCCCCTTACTCCTGGCATTTTAATCGCCTCTTACAACACGCATGGCTTACGGAGGAAGAATTCTGTTCCACTTCCCCATGGAGATAAGAGGAAAAAACAAGAATAAGAACTAGAAAGAAAACAGAAGAAAACCCAGAGGGGTATATATATAATATATATACAGTGGACCCTCGCCTAGCGAATGCATCGCATAACGTTAAATCCGCCTAGCAATACATTTTAACGCAAAAATTTTGCCTCGGCTAGTGCTAAAAAACTCGCTCAACGCAATTCGTTCGAGACACATCCACGTGCGGCATGAGCCCGCCTCACTTGTTCCGTGGGTGCCAGTGTTTACAAGCCAGCTACTGCAGTCGCTTCCAAGCATACAATCGGAACATTTCATATTACCACAGTCTTTTTAGTGATCACACCTGCAAAATATGTCACCATGGGCCCCAAGAAAACTTCTAGTGCCAACCTTACAGGAAAAAGGGTGAGAATTACTATGGATATGAAGAAAGAGATCATTGCTAAGTATGAAAGTGGAGTGTGTGTCTACGAGCTGGCCAGGTTGTACACAAAACCCCAATCAACCATCACTTCTATTGTGGCCAAGAAAACAGCAATCAAGGAAGCTGTTCTTGCCAAAGGTGCAACTTTGTTTTTGAAACAGAGATTGCAAGTGATAGAAGATGTTGAGAGACTGTTATTGGTGTGGATAAACAAAAAACAGATAGCAGGAGATAGCGTCTCTCAAGCAATCATATGTGAAAAGGCTAGGAAGTTGCATGAGAATTTAATTAGAAAAATGCCTGCAACTAGTGGTGATGTGAGTGAATTTAAGGCCAGCAAAGGTTGGTTTGAGAGATTTAAGAATTGTAGTGGTATA
Source organism: Cherax quadricarinatus (assembly GCF_038502225.1). Lineage (NCBI taxonomy): Eukaryota > Metazoa > Arthropoda > Malacostraca > Decapoda > Parastacidae > Cherax > Cherax quadricarinatus. Next base: position 25,612,283 of record NC_091329.1, read on the forward strand.
CATATTGTAATAAGACATGGTGAGGCTGCCAGTTCGGACCACAAAGCGGCTGAAAAATATGTGAAGGAATTCAAGGAGTACATAGACAGTGAAGGACTGAAACCTGAACAAGTGCTTAATTGTGACAAAACAGGCCTGTTTTGGAAGAAAATGCCAAGCAGGACCTATATTACTCAAGAGGAAAAGGCACTCCCAGGACATAAGCCTATGAAAGACAGGCTTACTCTGATGATGTGTGCTAATGCTAGTGGTGATTGCAAAGTGAAGCCTTTATTGGTGTATCACTCTGAAACTCCCAGAGTGTTCAGGAAAAACAATGTCCTCAAGGCTAATTTGTGTGTGCTGTGGAGGGCAAACAGTAAGGCATGGGTCACTAGGGACTTTTTCTATGACTGGTTACACCATGCATTTACCCCCACTGTGAAAAATTACCTCCTGGAAAATAAATTGGACCTTAAGTGCCTCCTGGTATTAGATAATGCTCCTGGTCATCCTTCAGACGTGGCAGAGCGACTTTCTGCAGAAATGAGCTTCATTATGGTCAAGTTTTTGCCTCCTAATACCACTCCTCTCCTGCAGCCCATGGACCAGCAGGTCAATGCAAACTTCAAAAAACTCTACACAAAAGCTATGTTTGAAAGGTGCTTTGTAGTGACCTCAGAAACTCAATTGACTCTAAGAGAGTTTTGAAGAGATCACTTTAGCATCCTCAATTGTGTAAACATTATAGGTAAGGCTTGGGAGGAAGTGACTAAGAGGACCTTGAACTCTGCTTGGAAGAAACTGTGGCCAGAATGTGTAGACAAAAGGGATTTTGAAGGGTTTGAGGCTAACCCTGGAAATCCTATGCCAGTTGAGGAATCCATTGTGGCATTGGGGAAGTCCTTGGGGTTGGAGGTTAGTGGGGAGGATGTGGAAGAGTTGGTGGAGGAGGACAATGACAAACTAACCACTGATGAGCTGCTAGATCTTCTTCAACAGCAAGAGACCAGACCTGAGGAAACTGCTCCGGAGGAGGGGATAGAGTAATTGAGGAAGTTGCCTACTTCAAAGATTAAGGAAATGTGTGCAATGTGGCTTAAAGTGCAAACCTTATTTGATGAAAATCACCCTAACACAGCTATTGCAAGCCGTGCTGGTGACTATTACACTGACAATGTTGTGAAACACTTTAGGAATGTCATAAAGGAACGGGAGGTACAGGCCTCTATGGACAGATGTGTTGTGTGACAGAGGTCCAGTGACTCTAAAGCTGGTCCTAGTGGCATTAAAAGAAAAAGGGAAGTAACCCCGGAAAAGGGCTTGACACCTCAAGTCCTAATGGAAGGGGATTCCCCTTCTAAACACTAACACCATCCACACTCTCCCCTCCTCCCATCCCATCAATCATCAACAGATCTTCAATAAAGGTAAGTGTCATGTAACTGTGCATGTCTTCTTCAGTTTGTGTGTATTAAAATTAATATTTCATGTGGTAATTTTTTTTTCCATTATTTCTTATGGGGAAAATTAATTCGGCTAACGATAATTTCGCCTAACATTGAGCTCTCAGGAACGGATTAATATCGTTAGGCGAGGGTCCACTGTATATGTGTATATGTATATGTATATATATATATATATATATATATATATATATATATATATATATATATATACAGTGGACCCCCGGTTAACGAACTTTTTTCATTCCAGTAGTATGTTCAGGTGCCAGTACTGACCGAATTTTTTCCCATAAGGAATATTGTGAAGTAGATTAGTCCATTTCAGACCCCCAAACATACACGTACAAACGCACTTACATAAATACACTTACATAATTGGTCGCATTCGGAGGTAATCGTTATGCGGGGGTCCACTGTATATATATATATATATATATATTTTTTTTTTTTCAACAAGTCGGCCGTCTCCCACCGAGGCAGGTTGACCCAAAAAAGAAAGAAAATCCCCAAAAAGAAAATACTTTCATCATCATTCAACACTTTCACCACACTCGCACATTATCACTGCTTTTGCAGAGGTGCTCAGAATACAACAGCTTAGAAGCATATACGTATGAAGATACACAACATATCCCTCCAAACTGCCAATATCCCAAACCCCTCCTTTAAAGTGCAGGCACTGTACTTCCCATTTCCAGGATTCAAGTCCGACTATATGAACATAACCGGTTTCCCTGAATCCCTTCACTAAATATTACCCTGCTCACACTCCAACAGATCGTCAGGTCCCAAGTATCATTCGCCTCCATTCACTCCTATCTAACACGCTCATGCAAGCTTGCTGGAAGTCCAAGCCCCTAGCCCACAAAACCTCCTTTACCCCCTCTTTCCAACCCTTTCGAGGACGACCCCTACCCCTCCTTCCTTCCCCTATAGATTTATATGCTTTCCATGTCATTCTACTTTGATCCATTCTCTCTAAATGACCATACCACCTCAACAACCCCTCTTCTGCCCTCTGACTAATGCTTTTATTAACTCCACACCTTCTCCTAATTTCCACACTCCGAATTTTCTGCATAATATTTACACCACACATTGCCCTTAGACAGGACATCTCCACTGCCTCCAACCGTCTCCTCGCTGCTGCATTTACCACCCAAGCTTCACATCCATATAAGAGTGTTGGTACTACTATACTTTCATACATTCCCTTCTTTGCCTCCATAGATAACTTTTTTTGACTCCACATATACCTCAACGCACCACTCACCTTTTTTCCTCATCAATTCTATGATTAACCTCACCCTTCATAAATCCATCCGCCGACACGTCAACTCCCAAGTATCTGAAAACATTCACTTCTTCCAAACTCCTCCTCCCCAATTTGATATCCAATTTTTCTTTATCTAAATCATTTGATACCCTCATCACCTTACTCTTTTCTATGTTCACTTTCAACTTTCTACCTTTACACACATTCTCAAACTCATCCACTAACCTTTGCAATTTTTCTTTAGAATCTCCCATAAGCACAGTATCATCAGCAAAAAGTAACTGTGTCAATTCCCATTTTGAATTTAATTCCCCATAATTTAATCCCACCCCTCTCCCGAACACCCTAGCATTTACTTCTTTTACAACCCCATCTATAAATATATTAAACAACCATGGTGACATTACACATCCCTGTCTAAGACCTACTTTTACCAGGAAGTATTCTCCCTCTCTTCTACACACCCTAACCTGAGCCTCACTATCCTCATAAAAACTCTTTACAGCAGTTAGTAACTTACCACCTATTCCATATACTTGCAACATCTGCCACATCGCTCCTTTGTTCACTCTATCATAAGCCTTTTCTAAATCCATAAATGCAATAAAAACTTCCCTACCTTTATCTAAATACTGTTCACATATATGCTTCAATGTAAACACTTGATCTACACATCCCCTACCCACTCTGAAGCCTCCCTGCTCATCCGCAATCCTACATTCTGTCTTACCTCTAATTCTTTCAATTATAACCCTACCGTATACTTTTCCTGGTATACTCAGTAAACTTATTCCTCTATAATTTTTACAATATCTTTTGTCCCCTTTCCCTTTATATAAAGGGACTATACATGCTCTCTGCCAATCCTTAGGTACCTTCCCTTCTTTCATACATTTATTAAACAAAAGTACCAACCACTCCAAATTATATATATATATATATATTTTATTTATTTATATTATTTATTATCACACCGGCCGATTCCCACCAAGGCAGGGTGGCCCGAAAAAGAAAAACTTTCACCATCATTCACGCCATCACTGTCTTGCCAGAAGGGTGCTTTACACTACAGTTTTTAAACTGCAACATTAACACGTCGGTCGTCTCCCACACACACACGCACCCTGTTGGGTTTTCTTCTATTTTCTTACTAGTTCTTGTTCTTGTTTATTTCCTCTTACCTCCATGGGGAAGTGGAACAGAATTATTCCTCCGTAAGCCATGCGTGTTGTAAGAGGCGACTAAAATGCCAGGAGCAAGGGGCTAGTAACCCCTTCTCCTGTATATATTACTAAATGTAATAAGAGAAGCTTTCGTTTTTCCTTTTGGGCCACCTCACCTCGGTGGCATACGGCCGGTGTGTTGAAAGAAAGAAAGATATATGCTTGTACTTGTATGTGCAGAGTGACCTAAGTGTAAGTAGAAGTAGCAAGATATACCTGAAATCTTGTTTATGAGACAGAAAAAAGGACACCAGCAATTCTACCATCATGTAAAACAATTACAGGCTTTTGTTTTACACTCACTTGGCAAGACGGTAGTACTTCCCTGGGCGGTTGCTGTCTACCAACCTACTACTTTCATATAATTAACATCTACCATAAATACTGTATATACAGTAAGTTACTGTTGTATATATACAGTAAACCATGAATGTCACAGAAGGAAACTATATGCCTGGAACAAAATGCTAGTTTGTTTGAATGTGTGTGGATACAGTGCAAATATTAACCCTTTGACTGTCGCAACCCCCAATCCTGAGGTGTCTCCTGGTGTCGCAAAATTTAAAAAAAAAAAAAAATTATTTTTTCTTATGAAATGATAGAGAATCTTTTCCCGATTGTAATGACACCAAAAAAACGAAATTTGATGGAAAACTGACAGAATTATGCTCTCGCGAAGTTAGCGACCTCGGCGCTGTTTACAAATCGGCGATTTCGCCCACTTTGAGCCTTATTTTCGGCTAATTCCATTGTTCCAGTCGACCAAACTCATAGCTATTTCTTTAGAACTCCATTTTTTCTATTGATTGAGTACAAGAAACTGCCCATTTACCGATTTCAACTACCTAATAATGTGGTCAAAAATTTGCAATTTGGCCAATTTCACGAAAACTAAAAAATATGACAATTTCAAAATAAAGTCCAGAATGAACAATGCAGACATTCCTGGCTCTAAAATAACATTTTCTTTGTTCATCAGTCATGTCTCCAGGCCCCTCTGATATTACTCTTGCTTTCTATTTTGAATTTTTATTCAAACAAAAAGTAGAAGACTTACTATTATGCAGACTACTGCAATACTGTAATAATTGTATAAATAACATCAACCCATTCATGACTGCATATTAGAATGGCTAGTTGGACATTTATTGGACAATGGCATCATTTGTTTACTTTTGAACATTGGCAAAAATCAAACATTTCCCCTACTTTGAGCTCCATTTCTAGGTTCTTTTTATAGTAAAATCAATCAAAATCACCTCTATTTCTATAATATGTTTTCCATTCTATCAAATGAGACCAAGAAAACGAGAATACAATCATAAATACTATACAAAAATAGACCACAAAGTCGGCATTTTAATTAAAAAAATCGGTCGGAGTTTTTTCTTTCTCATTATGCACTGCGTGCTCCAGGATTTTTTTTATATGGTGCACACTGATCACACAGACCCATTCTCTCACATGTGGGCCTACCAGCTTTCTCCTGCTTGATTTGAAGCCGCTAGAATTTATGAGTATATATACGTCAAACACGGTACCTCGTAAGACGTATATATACGGCCGCGACAGTCAAAGGGTTAAGAAAGAACTGATGTTAATGTGTGAGCAAAGCAAAACTAAATGGATGCGAGAGTCGAACAGGGATAAGTACATGAGATTAAGGCAGGTATATTAAAGAACAAGAGGTAGATGAGCAGCATTAATGTTAAATAAAAGAGGGGGATGTACCAGAATATAGTTGTAATAACAATCTCACATGGGTGTGAAATATAGGTTGTAGCCCTTTAGGGTTGGTGAGTAGTGCTACAGCTTTGAACTCTGAGTCAGTGCCACAGAACTATGTGATGAGTTTAGTTCACTCAGATAAGATGTGAGTGGTAAATTTTTTCCCTAGATATGAGAGAATGGGTCGATGCAGTAAGAGTGCACCGTATGCATAATGGGGAAAAAAAATTGTGACAGTATTTTTGGTTTAAAATAGCAACTATGCGGTGTATTTTTGTGTGGGTTTTTATAACTGTAGTCTCGATTTCTTGGTACCATTCGACAGAATGGAAGATATATGACATAATTAGAGATGATTTTGATTAGTTTCAGGACTAAAAGTAGCCTGAAATTGAGCTCAAATTAACAGAAATGTTCAAATTTTACCGATATTCCAGAGTACACAAATTACGTCACTCATCCAATATGCGTCCAGCTGTCAGTCTAATACACATTCAGAAATGTGCTGACATTTTTTATGCAATTATTACAATAATTCAGTAGTCTGCATAATAATAAATCTTCTATTTTTTTAGTGTGAATAAAAATTCAAAATGGAAAGCAGGCATTATGTAGGGAAGGCCTGGGGATGTAAGGAATGAACAGAGGAAATGTTTTTTTAGTGCCAGAATGTCTACATTGTTTATTTTGGACCCTATTTATAAATTGGCAATGTTTTTTGTTTGAAACTGACCAAATTACCGATTTCTGATCACTTTATTCGGTAGTTGAAGTAACTAAATGGGCAGTTTTTTGTACTCAATAGAATGGAAGGGATACTAGCGAAATAACTATGAGTTTGGTTGACTGGAACGATGAAATTGGCTTAAAATAGGACTCATATTGGGCGAAATCGCCAATTTGTAATTATCACTGAGACCTCTTAACTTTGCTAGAGCATAATTCTGTAAGTTTTCCATCAAATTTCATACTTTTGGTTTCATTACCTTCGGAAAAAATTCTCTATCATTTCACATGATTTTTTTTTTTTTAAATTCCCTGACCCTGAGAGCAAGTCTCAGCTCAGGGGATCCAACCCTAAAGAGGTTAAACACTGCAGTTGGGAGGAGACTGGAGGCAGTGTTGTTGTGTCTAAGGGCAATGTGTAGAGCAAATGTTACACGGAGAATTCTGAGCTTGGAAATTAGGAGGTGAGAGGCTACCAGGAGTTTTATTCAGGGGGCTGAGGAGGGGTTATTGAGGTAGTTTAGACATTAAGAGAGGATGGAGCAAAATAGATTGACAAGGAGGGAGTATAAATCTGGGGTGGGGGGAAGGAGGAGTAAGGGTCATCCTAAGAAAGGCTGGAGGGAGGGGGTAAAGGAAGTTTTGTGTGCGAGGGACTTTGACATCCAACAGGCTTGTGTGAGCATGCTAAATAGAAGTGGAGGCAAGTAGTTTTTTTATTTTATTTGAAGTGCTGTCAGAGTATGAGCAAGAAAACATTTCTGAAGGAAGTCAGGGAAATCAGTTAGACAGACTCAAGTACTGGAAGTGGGAAGAGCAGCAGTGCCTGCATACTAAAGGAGAGGCAGGAATGTTGCAGTCAAAAGTGTAATATGAATTGTGATGCCAGCACACTTCTGGCCTGGCAGTAATTGATTAAATAATTTTGAAATGTTTCCTTACTTTTTGAGCTACCCTGCCTTGGTGGGAGATGCCCACTGAGGTAGGATATAACTGAGGGAATGATGAAATAAATAAGTGTCATAAGAGAGAAAAGGTTTGTAAAGGTTTTTAAAATGCAAAAATGGCATAGGAAGGAAGATTATATGAAGAGAAAAAAAAAAAGGTTAAAAGAAGTTTTAAGGAGTGTAAAGGAAATGCAAACAAGTGAAAGGTTATCACACTAGCTATCTTCCACCAAGGTAGGGTGACCCAAAAATAGAATCACCATATTCTAATCAATAGCCACTGAAGTGCAATATTCACATCATTCATTCAGAGTGTAGACACTCTTGAGTACATCAAGTAAAATGCACAGACAATTCTTATCTTTAAAGATGTGCAGGTATCTCACCTTCCAATTAAAATGTGATCCACTCTGTGATTCCTGGTACAATTCTGGGTACCTCATTCTTGTCTCAGCACTACACGACCGGTCGAATATTCCCATAACTAGAGGTGGTGCTGCTGTGAACAGCTAGCAAAAAGAAAAAAAAAAAAAAAAAACAGGAAAATATTAAATGATACTTCATAAAATATATTGTTTTTTCTTTCTTGTGAACAGTTATGCCTAGATGTACTAACAGTGGTCTCTATTATTTGTGGTAATTCATACTTGGTGGTTCCCAATTATAGAAATTACAAATGAAAATTCTCATTCAGAAATAAAATTTAAATAAGAGGGAAATTCCAAATTGATATTTTGAAATTCTTGCTATTATTAAAAAAAAAAAATCAGAATTTAAGAGAATATCTTGAATTAGAAGTTCAAGGAAATATTATATTTTATGAAAATGTTTACAGTGTATTAGCTTCTCTTAAATGAAATTTGAAATTATTAATTTTTTCAGAAATTAATTTTTTTTATCACATAGGCCACTTCTTATCGGGAAATTTCTAAAATTTCTGAAATAAAAATTTCAGACAAAATATTTCCTTGTTAAAAATAAGAATTAAAAGACTCTCCCCCCCCCCCAAAAAAAAAAAAAAATCAAAATTTTGCTAAAATTCTGAATTGTCAAAATTGTGTTAATCATTACAAATTTAAAATTGATTTTAAAATTACATACTTACAGCAAGCAAAAATAAATTAGCATTCATAGAATCTGAGAATTTTTTCCTTGAGAGGTTTGGTGTGGATGTGGTACACAGAATAAAAGGCAAAAAACAAAGACTGTAACCATGCTAACTCATGGATGTACTCTCCATGTCAGATTAAAGCTCATCTGATGGTGGATAATAGTGGTTTGCTAGCATTTATTAACATAATATTGTGAAATAATCAGGAATATCACATAACCACATATAATTAGTCATATAAGATATAAAAAATTAACTAAATATTTTTTTCATCATCAAGAGGCATATTATTATTATTATAATCAAGGGGGAAGCGCTAAACCCGGAGGATTATACAGCGCCTGGGGGGAGGATGTGGAATGCATTCAGGCTTAATTCTGGGAACTGGAGCACAGATCCAATTCCCTAAATCAAGAGCCCCTCACCAACATCAAGGAACCTTCCTTGAGGGGATCAAGAGGCATAACAAGAGGAAACAGTTGTAAAAAAAAAAAAGATGCTATATGAATAACAATGTTTTAATTAGCAAACAGTGGTGGGATAATGAAGTGCATTAACCCCTAAACGGTCTAAACGTATATATACGTCCTTACACGTAGCGCCCCAAATGTATGTATACATTTTAATTTTCCTGCCTCCAAATTTGGCACAATTGCCCTGAGATGCCTGGTCAGCATAGAATGGGTCTTAACACTCGGTGTGCACCATATTAAAAATATCTGGGACCACTTAGTACCTTGTGGGAGTGCCAGTTAAATTGAGTGCCAGCTAGAGCAAACAGTGTGGCAAACACCAAGGATTCACTGATGTAATGTCATATTAACACTCCTCTTTTAAGAGGAAAGTGATGTTAACCCCAAGTTTAGGGTCTGTCAATCTCTGTATCTCTATCTGTCTGTCTCTGTCTCACAGGTACACATAAATACAAGTATACATAGTGTAAATTACCTAGGATAACCCAAAAAATCCAGACAAAGTGCTATACTCTGCTTGAAGATGTGAGTAAACGTGATGATGCAGTCTTGTGGCTCTCCCTGAGATAGAGAGCTAGACGGATGGACAGGGAGCTTGACAGACAGACAAATAGACAGACAGACATGTTTGTGCACCAGCGAAAACAAAGCGAGGGCCGATGCTCATCAAATGTCACCTCTAATATTTTCTTATCAAGTGTTATCACTGCACCCTCGCGTATGCTCATCAAACGTCAGCTCATATCAAATGTTATCTCATCTTATCACGTCACTGTCAGGGGTGGACTTCGTTTTTCGTGCTTCAAGGGAACTTATTATTACCTATTATTATTATTACGTATTCTTCTCCTCCTCCTTTTCCTCCTCCTCCTTCTCTTGCTCCTCCTCCTCCTCATTATTATTATATACTTCCACATATCCAAAACATTGCTGGGACATATAAATACTTTGTATATATTCCAAGACAATAGTAAATGGCCAAGGCAGGTGTAAATGTCCACCTGTCAGTGAGTTTGTGACAATTTGAGTACAACTTCAGTACCTAATACTAGTGTCAGAACAAAGAATGGTTATGAAATAGCAAGAACTACTATAAATTGTAATTATCAGAACATAAAAAATTATATAAAATAATATGAAAAATAGAGAAAAAAAAAGGTATATCGGCAACACTTCTGCAAGTGGCAGGACTTGATGTTGCCGTCACATGAGCATCCAGTGCCATCTTCTAGGCCTCATATCTCTGTAAGTACTGACCTTAATTTTTTTTTTCTATAAAAAAAAAAAAAAATTCAAAATATTCGGGGCGCTTCGCAAGAGAACGTATATATACGTTTGGACTGTTTAAGGGTTAAAAAAGGAAGTAGAAAGTGATGGAACCAATAAAGATTTGAATAATTATAAGATAAACAAATTACTGAAGATGGAACACCACAAGCACAGTTATGTTTCTGTAGCTACAAATATATCATTACTTAAAACATATTCCTCTATAGTGCTTGATCTCTTTATTACTTTTTTTTAACAAAACAGCTGTTTCCCACCAAGGTAGGGTGACCTGAAAAAGAAGAAGCAAAGTTCTTATTTTTACATTTGGTAATTTATACAGGAGAAGGGGTTCACTAGCCCCTTGTACCCCGTGATCTCTCTATACCCTTATTAAATTGTTTGATTCTCATTATGACCTCACAAAAATTTTGATATCCTCTAGACCCTCAAGAAATATTTGCATATAAACTCAACTCTTCCTTTCTAGGATGATAGATGGTTTGGCATCACTAATTCCTTACACAAATTAACCTTCCTATACCATGGTTCATCAACAGAACAGCTGTTGTGTTAGGAAGCATAGTTGAGAGCAATCAATATGTAGAAAAGTTACATGAAGAAAACTGAAACTACTAATAGAGTCAGGAGTAGAAAAACTGCTAGAATATTCATGCAGTTTTTATGATACAAATAACTGAAGGTAATGAACTTACCACATTATACATGGCTATACTCCAGCGTTCAAACAAGACTTGACCCGACCAGCCAGACATGGCTGCCCACCACAGCTCAATAACATACAGACAAATATTCTTGTAAAAGCTATATAGGATAACTTTACAGAGCCGGCTATAGTTCCAAGCTCCATGTACGAACAGTAATCTGGCCAGGAAGCGAAACTGAAAAAAATTACATGTGTGCAGTAAAATTCTGGTAACACAGGAAACATAATATTGCTATCTATTTATCTATAGCCTGTATAGTATTAGAGACAACAAAAGGATGCCGAAGAGGGGTTGTTGAGGTGGTTCGGACATGTAGAGAGAATGGAGCGAAACAGAATGACTTCAAGAGTGTATCAGTCTGTAGTGGAAGGAAGGCGGGGTAGGGGTCGGCCTAGGAAAGGTTGGAGGGAGGGGGTAAAGGAGCTTTTGTGTGCGAGGGGCTTGGACTTCCAGCGGGCATGCATGAGTGTGTTTGATAGGAGTGAATGGAGACAAATGGTTTTTAATACTTGACGTGCTGTTGGAGTGTGAGCAAAGTAACATTTATGATTTGATTCAGGGAAACCGGCAGGCCGGACTTGAGTCCTGGAGATGGGAAGTACAGTGCCTGCACTCTGAAGGAGGGGTGTTAATGTTGCAGTTTAAAAACTGTAGTGTAAAGCCCCCTTCTGGCAAGACAGTGATGGAGTGAATGATGGTGAAAGTTTTTCTTTTTTGGGCCACCCTGCCTTGGTGGGAATCGGCCAGTGTTAATAAAAAAAAAAAAAAAAGGATGCCACTTTATTTTTTTTATTAACACATTGGCTGTTTCCCACTGAGGCAGGGTAACCTGAAAAGGAAGAAACATTTCAGCATTCAGTCCATCACTGTCTTGCCAGAGGTGCTCCTATACTACAGTTAAAAAAAGTGCATCGTATCAACACCCCACCTTAGGAGTGCAGGCACTGTACTTCCCACCTCCAGGACTCAAGTCCGGCTTGCTGGTTTTCCCTGAATCCCTCCATAGATGTTACTTCGCTCACACTCCAACTGCATGTCAAGACATAAAACCATTTGTCTCCACTTACTCCTATCTAACAAGCTCATGCATGCTTGCTGAAAGTCCATGCCCCTTGCACCCAAAAGATGTCAATAAGTATTAAACAAGTGCGTGCTATATGCCTTTGTGCTACTATATCCACTACACCATTTATAGCAGTATGGCATAACCAGTCTTCCCCAAGCATTTTTATCCATACATTTTTGTTTGACACACTGGCCGTCTCCCACAAGGTAGGGTGACCTGAAAAAGAAGAAACACTTTCACAGTCATTCACTTTATCCACACTGCAAATATCCCCACCCCTCCTTTGTGGTGCAGGCACTGTAGTTCTCTCCTCCAGGCCTCTAAGTCTTGTTAATCAGTTTCCCTGAAACCCCTCACAAAATGTTACCTTGCTCACACTCCAATAGATTGTCAAGTCCCAAAACCCATTTTCCTCCACTCACTCATATCTAATATGCTCACACATCTGCTGATGTCCAAGCCCCTTCGCACACCAAACCTCTTTTATCTCCTCCTTCCAACTTTCCCTAAGGTGACTCCTCCCTACCTTCCCTCCACTACAGATGAATACACCTCCAGGTCATCTTCTTTTGTTCCATCCTCTTTAAATGTCCAACCCATCTCAACAACCCCTCCTCATCCCTCTGCATAATATTTATATCACCTATTGCTCTCAAGCACATCTCTGCTGCTTCTAGCCTCATCCTCACTGCAATGTTCAAAACCCATGCTTCATACCCATATAAAAGTACAGTGGACCCCCGGTTAACGATATTTTTTCTCTCCAGAAGTATGTTCAGGTGCCAGTACTGACCGAATTTGTTCCCATAAGGAATATTGTGAAGTAGATTAGTCCATTTCAGACCCCCAAACATACACGTACAAACGCACTTACATAAATACACTTACATAATTGGTCGCATTCGGAGGTGATCGTTATGCGGGGGTCCACTGTACTGTTGCACTATACTCTCAAATATCCCCCTTTTATCTCCACTGATAATGTTCTTTGTTTTCACAGATGACTCAATGCACCATCCACCTTTTTTTCCCCATCTGCCAAAGACCCATATACTGACAAATTCACTCCAAAATATTTTTTTTTTTTTATCACACTGGCCGATTCCCACCAAGGCAGGGTGGCCCGAAAAAGAAAAACTTTCACCATCATTCACTCCATCACTGTCTTGCCAGAAGGGTGCTTTACACTACAGTTTTTAAACTGCAACATTAACACCCCTCCTTCAGAGTGCAGGCACTGTACTTCCCATCTCCAGGACTCAAGTCCAGCCTGCCGGTTTCCCTGAACCCCTTCATAAATGTTACTTTGCTCACACTCCAACAGCACGTCAAGTATTAAAAACCATTTGTCTCCATTCACTCCTATCAAACACGCTCACGCATGCCTGCTGGAAGTCCAAGCCCCTCGCACACAAAACCTCCTTTACCCCCTCCCTCCAACCTTTCCTAGGCCGACCCCTACCCCGCCTTCCTTCCACTACAGACTGATACACTCTTGAAGTCACTCTGTTTCGCTCCATTCTCTCTACATGTCCGAACCACCTCAACAACCCTTCCTCAGCCCTCTGGACAACAGTTTTGGTAATCCCGCACCTCCTCCTAACTTCCAAACTACGAATTCTCTGCATTATATTCACACCACACATTGCCCTCAGACATGACATCTCCACTGCCTCCAGCCTTCTCCTCGCTGCAACATTCATCACCCATGCTTCACACCCATATAAGAGCGTTGGCAAAACTATACTCTCATACATTCCCCTCTTTGCCTCCAAGGACAAAGTTCTTTGTCTCCACAGACTCCTAAGTGCACCGCTCACCCTTTTCCCCTCATCAATTCTATGATTCACCTCATCTTTCATAGACCCATCCGCTGACACGTCCACTCCCAAATATCTGAATACATTCACCTCCTCCATACTCTCTCCCTCCAATCTGATATCCAATCTTTCATCACCTAATCTTTTTGTTATCCTCCTTACTCCCTCCTTCCAATCTGATATCCAGTCTTTCATTGCTTAAATTGTTAGTCATCCTCATCACCTTGCTCTTTCCTATGTTCACTTTTAATTTCCTTCTTTTACATATCCTTCCAAATTCATCCACCAACCTTTGCAATTTCTATTCAGAATCTACCAAAAGAACTCTCTTCAGCATAAAGCAGCACAGTGGGCCTAATTAAGAATGGAGGACTTACAGTGATAGTGACGGGAATTTACATAGCTTCAGAGCAACTTTTGAAGAATAGCGATTATAAAATACAGTGGACCCCTGGTTTACGATAATATTTCATTCCAGAAGTATGTTCAGGTGCCAGTACTGACCGAATTTGTTCCCATAAGGAATATTGTGAATTAGATCAGTCCATTTCAGACCCCCAAACATACACATACAAACGCACTTACATAAATACACTTACATAATTGGTCGCATTGGGAGCTGATCGTAAACCGGGGGTCCACTGTACAGGTAATTTGACTGAAGAAGGAAGGAGAAGAGCTCATGAAAAATAACAAGAAAGTATGAGAAGCATTAAACAAATAATTTAAAGAGGTTTTCTCAATGGAAATAGGCAGTGCCAGAGGACCTAGGATTAAAGCATACACTGACAGGTACGGAACCCCAATATACACAATGAGGTAAAAGGTAAAAACACTACTGTTGGAGGTGAATACCTCAAAGGCAATAGGACCTGATAAGGTGTCACCATAGGTTCTACAAGAGGGAGCAGAAGCACTGTCCAAACCACCTTACCTTCGGTATACCTTTGAAGAGTTTCGAGAGTTTCACTACTCTCGGAGCCCAGCCATGGGCCAGGCTCATCTGGTGCTTGCCTGGTCAACCAGGTTGTTGCTGCTGGAGGCCTGCTGCCTCACATCACAGCCTGGCTGATCTGGCACCTGATGAAGATACTTGTCCAGTTTCCTCTTGAAGGCCTCTACACTTGTTCCAGCCTAGATAAGATCTATAAGAAGTCAATGGACATAGGATAGTTGCTCAAGATCTGGAAGACAGAGAATGTAGTCTCTACATTTCAGAAAGGAGACAGACAGAAATTACCAAACTTCAGACTAGTTTCACTAAAGTGCATTCTATGCATGGTAACAAAGAAGATAATCAGGAAAGTGGTAGAGCAATCGGAGAAAAGTGATTTATGAACAATAACTGACATGGTTTTAGAGACAGTATATCCTGTCTTACCAGCCTATTACAATTCTATGACAAAGTAACAGCAGTGAGACAGGAGGGAGAGGGATAGGTGGATTGAATTTTCTTGGATTAAAGAAGGCATCTGAAACTGTACCTCACAAGAGGCTGGAGCAAAGCTTGAGGTGCAGGATGGAATAACAAGGAATGTGTTCCAGTAGATCAAAGAATACCTTGGGGAAAGGATGCAGAGCGGTTGTGAACAAAAAGATGTCAAAATAGGGAAGAGTAACAAGTGGGACTCCTCAGAGAACAGTAGTAGTAGAACCAGTACTGTTTCTGGTTTATGTCAATGACATACCAGATGGAAGTGAGTTACATGAATTCCTGCTTGCTAATGATGTAGAACTAATGAGAATAAAAACAGATGAGGAATGGAAAAGCCATACGTGGATCCAGACAAACTTCAAGATTGGTCAGATAAGTGGTTGCTTAAATTCACAAGTCCCAACTCATAACGGCTAGTGATTCATAAGAGTGAAAAAAAAATCTAAAAGTGATAATGCAGTGAGGTTGGCAGTGAAAAATTATCGTAAAGCCTGAATGTCATCTACTATCCATTTTTTTATACACTGGCTATCTCCCAGTGAGGAAAACACATTCACCATCATTCATGTAATTCCTGTCTTAGTAATAATGGTAGAACTATACTGACAATATATTAGGTAAAAGGACACAGGTGCAATTAATGTGACATTTATAAGTTTTACCTAACAAATTGCTGTCTTGCCATAAGTGTGTGTTGACATCAGAGTTCAGGTAGTCCTCCAAACTGCAACATTCTCATCCCTCTTTTAAAATGTAGGTATTGTACATCCCACCTCCAGGACTCTAAGTCCAAGTAAATGGTTTCCCTGACTCCCTCCTACAAATATGTTTGAACCCTCTGCATACCTTAGGCTTCAGTCTAGAAATAAAATATGACAGTAATTTTACTTTACAGCTTTTCTAATAAGGCATGGATGCACAAAGAAAAACATCTCTTACCTGGCCAATAGCATAATCTGATGCACATGCAGCTTGAAGTCCTTCTAATCCAGCAATGCCAACACCAACATTGGCTTTCTGAATCATAGCCACATCATTGGCTCCATCACCAATAGCAAGTGTGACTGAGCCAGTCTCACGTGTTAATAATTCAACTACCTGTGGAAACATAAATATCAATTATATTAACAACTAATCCCAGGTACTAAACATACTCTCATATTTTGAATTTCCTAGAACTAGACATTTCCAAGTATTTTATTTAAAAATCTGTCTGTGTCTCTCCTTTCTTTTTCTATCTCTCCTTTCTCTCCCTCTCTCTTTAACATACCAGCTATCTCCTACTGAGGGAGGGTGAACCAAAACATTGGAAACACGTTCAGATGGCCCTCAGAACTGCAACATCCTCACTCCTCCTTTATAGCGCAGACACTGTACTTTCCATTTCCAAGAATCTGCCTACTGTAAACTGAATAAAATATAGTTCAAAATCAATTCTCCCAAACAAAGACACAGTTGTTGCTGATCAGTCTTTGCATCACTCTCCGCTTATAAAAACCCTCTTAAAAATTCCTGCAGCTACCTCCATAACTAACTCTGTGCTGTGTGAGAAGAAAACATCTTTCTGTGTCTACTGTTTCATGTACAGCATCAGTGCCAGCTTGAGATGAAGCTAAGACCAACACCCTAACCACCCCTGGATACGCCCATCCACGATGCATACACACACAGACCGACAGTGTGAGCGCGCATTAAAGTACACACACATGCAAAGACTGCAAACCTCACTCATGGAAAAGGCTCTTTGTGTGAGTATAATACCAAGCACAACTCCTGAGGCACACATCAATCAGATAGCTGCTGTAGCATATGGGCACCTGGCAAACCTAAGAAAAGCATTCCGACACCTCAGTAAGGAATCATTCAAGACTCTGTACACAGTGTATGTCAGGCCCACATTGGAGTATGCAGCACCAGTTTGGAACTCTCACCTAGTCAAGCACATCAAGAAATCAAAGAAAGTCCAAAGGTTGGCAATAAGACTAGTCCCGAAGCTAGGGGTAATGTCCTATGAAAAAAGGTTAAGGGAAATTGGCCTAACGACACTGGAGGACAGGAGGGTTGGGGAGACATGATAATGACATGTAAAATACTGCGAGGAATTGGCAAGGTGGACAGAGACTGGATGTTCCAGAAATGGGACACAGAAACAGGGAGTCACAATTGGAAGCTGAAGACTCAGATGAGTCAAAGGGATGTTAGAAAGTACAGTGGACCCCCGCTTAACGATCACCTCCAAATGCGACCAATTATGTAAGTGTATTTATGTAAGTGCGTTTGTACGTGTATGTTTGGGGGTCTGAAATGGACTAATCTACTTCACAATATTCCTTATGGGAAAAAATTCGGTCAGTACTGGCACCTGAACATACTACTGGAATGAAAAAAGTTCGTTAACCGGGGGTCCACTGTATTTCTTCAGTCATAGAGTTGTCAGGAAGTGGAACAGTCTGGAAAGTGATGTAGTGGAGGCAGGATCCATACATAGTTTTAAGACGAAATCTGATACAGCTCATGGAGCAGGGAGAGAGAGGACCTAGTAGCGACCAGTGAAGAGGCGGGGCCAGGAGCTATTAAGTGACCCCTGCAACCACAAATAAGCGAGTACAAATAGGTGAGTACACATGCATGCACACACTTCCTCACACACACAGCAAGTGTGTGTGTGTGTGTGTGTGTGTGTGTGTGTGTGTGTGTGTGTGTGTGTGTGTGTGTGTGTGTGTGTGTGTGTGTGTGCACGCGCGTGTGAGTGAGTGTGTGTGTACTCACCTAGTTGAGGTTGCGGGGGTCGAGTCCGAGCTCCTGGCCCCGCCTCTTCACTGATCGCTACTAGGTCACTCTCCTTGAGCCGTGAGCTTTATCATACCTCTGCTTAAAGCTATGTATGGATCCTGCCTCCACTACATCGCTTCCCAAACTATTCCACTTACCGACTACTCTGTGGCTGAAGAAATACTTCCTAACATTCCTGTGATTCATCTGTGTCTTCAACTTCCAACTGTGTCCCCTTGTTACTGTGTCCAATCTCTGGAACATCCTGTCTTTGTCCACCTTGTCAATTCCTCTCAGTATTTTGTATGTCGTTATCATGTCCCCCCTATCTCTCCTGTCCTCCAGTGTCGTCAGGTTGATTTCCCTTAACCTCTCCTCGTAGGACATACCTCCTAGCTCTGGGACTAGTCTTGTTGCAAACCTTTGCACTTTCTCTAGTTTCTTTACGTGCTTGGCTAGGTGTGGGTTCCAAACTGGTGCCGCATACTCCAATATGGGCCTAACGTACACGGTGTACAGGGTCCTGAACGATTCCTTATTAAGATGTCGGAATGCTGTTCTGAGGTTTGCTAGGTGCCCATATGCTGCAGCAGTTATTTGGTTGATGTGCGCTTCAGGAGATGTGCCTGGTATTATATTCACCCCAAGATCTTCTTCCTTGAGTGAGGTTTGTAGTCTCTGGCCCCCTAGACTGTACTCCGTCTGCGGTCTTCTTTGCCCTTCCCCAATCTTCATGACTTTGCACTTGGTGGGATTGAACTCCAGGAGCCAATTGCTGGACCAGGTCTGCAGCCTGTCCAGATCCCTTTGTAGTTCTGCCTGGTCTTCGATCGAGTGAATTCTTCTCATCAACTTCACGTCATCTGTAAACAGGGACACCTCAGAGTCTATTCCTTCCGTCATGTCGTTCACAAATACCAGAAACAGCACTGGTCCTAGGACTGACCCCTGTGGGACCCCGCTGGTCACAGGTGCCCACTCTGACACCTCGCCACGTACCATGACTCGCTGCTGTCTTCCTGACAAGTATTCCCTGATCCATTGTAGTGCCTTCCCTGTTATCCCTGCTTGGTCCTCCAGTTTTTGCACCAATCTCTTGTGTGGAACTGTGTCAAACACCTTCTTGCAGTCCAAGAATATGCAATCCACCCACCCCTCTCTCTCTTGTCTTACTGCTGTCACCATGTCATAGAACTCCAGTAGGTTTGTGACACAGGATTTCCCGTCCCTGAAACCATGTGTGTGTGTGTGTGTTAGTTACCATTTTGTCCTAGGCACATGTCGATTAGACACTTGGCCTGTTGTATATAAAAGTAAGAGAGAGAGAGAGCGAGAGAGAGAGAGAGAGAGAGAGAGAGAGAGAGAGAGAGAGAGAGAGAGAGAGAGAGAGAGAGAGAGAGAGAGAGAGTGTGTGTGTGTGTGTGTGTGTGTGTGTGTGTGTGTGTGTGTGTGTGTGTATGTGTGTGTGTGTGTGTATGTGTGTGTGTGTGTGTGTGTGTGTGTGTGTGTGTGTGTGTGTGTGTGTGTGTGTGTGTGTGTGTGTGTGTGTGTGTGTGTGTGTGTGTGTGTGTATGTGTGTGTGTGTGTGTGTGTGTGTACTCACCTAATTCACCTAATTGTGGTTGCAGGGGTCGAGACTCAGCTCCTGGCCCCGCCTCTTCACTGATCGCTACTGGATCCTCTCTCTCTCTGCTTCTTGAGCTTTGTCATACCTCTTCTTAAAACTATGTATGGTTCCTGCCTCCACTACTTCACTTGCTAGGCTATTCCACTTGCTGACAACTCTATGACTGAAGAAATACTTCCTAACGTCCCTGTGACTCGTCTGAGTCTTCAGCTTCCAGTTGTGACCCCTTGTCCCTGTGTCCCCTCTCTGGAACATCCTATCTCTGTCCACCTTGTCTATTCCCCGCAGTATCTTGTATGTCGTTATCATGTCTCCCCTGACCCTTCTGTCCTCCAGTGTTGTCAGTCCGATTTCCCTTAACCTTTCCTCGTACGACATTCCCTTGAGCTCTGGGACTAGCCTTGTTGCAAACCTTTGTACTTTCTCTAACTTCTTGACGTGCTTGACCAGGCGTAGGTTCCAGACTGGTGCTGCATACTCCAGTATGGGCCTAACATACACAGTGTACAGTGTCTTGAACGATTCCTTATTAAGGTATCGGAACGCTATTCTCAGGTTTGCCAGGCGCCCGTATGCTGCAGCGGTTATTTGGTTGATGTGTGCCTCCGGTGATGTGCTCGGTGTTATGGTCACCCCAAGGTCTTTCTCCCTGAGTGAGGTCTGTATTCTTTGTCCACCTAGCCTATACTCTGTCTGCGGTCTTCTTTGCCCCTCCCCAATCTTCATGACTTTGCATTTGGCTGGATTGAATTCGAGAAGCCAGTTGCTGGACCACATGTCCAGCCTGTCCAGGTCTCTTTGCAGTCCTGCCTCATCCTCGTCCGATTTAATTCTTCTCATCAACTTCACGTCATCTGCGAACAGGGACACTTCAGAGTCTATTCCTTCTATCATGTCGTTCACATATATCAAAAATAGCACTGGTCCTAGAACTGACCCCTGTGGGACCCCGCTCATAACAGGCGCCCACTGTGATACCTCTTCACGTACCATGACTCGTTGCTGCCTCCCTGTCAGGTATTCTCTTATCCATTGCAGTGCCCTCTCTTTTACATGCGCCTGATCCTCCAGCTTCTGCACTAATCTCTTGTGGGGAACTGTGTCAAAGGCCTTCCTGCAGTCTAGGAAAACGCAATCTACCCACCCCTCTCTCTCGTGTCTTACTTCTGTTACCTTGTCATAAAACTCCAGGAGGTTTGTGATACAAGATTTGCCTTCCATGAACCCATGCTGGTTTTCATTTATAATCTTGTTCCTTTCCAGGTGTTTGACCACTCTCCTCCTGATAATCTTCTCCATGACTTTGCACACAATACATGTCAGAGACACAGGTCTGTAGTTTAGTGCCTCATTTCTGTTTCCTTTCTTAAATATGGGGACTACATTAGCTGTCTTCCATTTCTCAGGTAGTTGCCCAGTTTCAAGGGATGTGTTGAAGATTGTGGTTAGAGGCACGCACAGCATCTCTGCTCCTTCTCTAAGGACCCATGGGGAGATGTTGTCCAGTCCCATCGCCTTTGAGGTATCAAGGTCGCTTAGGAGCTTCTTCACCTCCTCCTCGGTTGTTCGTATGTCATCCAACACTTGTTGGTATATTCGCTCTTGATGTTCCCTTCTGTGCTGTCTTCCTACAGCCCTTCCTGTCTCTACTGTGTGTGTCTGTGTGTGTGTCTGTGTGTGTGTCTGTGTACGTGTGTCTGTGTGTGTGTGTGTGTCTGTGTGTACTCACCTAGTTGAGGTTGCGGGGGTCGAGTCCGAGCTCCTGGCCCCGCCTCTTCACTGATCGCTACTAGGTCACTCTCCCTGAGCCGTGAGCTTTATCATACCTCTGCTTAAAGCTATGTATGGATCCTGCCTCCACTACATTGCTTCCCAAACTATTCCACTTACTGACTACTCTGTGGCTGAAGAAATACTTCCTAACATCCCTGTGATTCATCTGTGTCTTCAGCTTCCAACTGTGTCCCCTTGTTACTGTGTCCAATCTCTGGAACATCCTGTCTTTGTCCACCTTGTCAATTCCTCTCAGTATTTTGTATGTTGTTATCATGTCCCCCCTATCTCTCCTGTCCTCCAGTGTCATCAGGTTGATTTCCCTTAATCTCTCCTCGTAGGACATACCTCTTAGCTCTGGGACTAGTCTTGTTGCAAACCTTTGCACTTTCTCTAGTTTCTTCACGTGCTTGGCTAGGTGTGGGTTCCAAACTGGTGCCGCATACTCCAATATGGGCCTAACGTACACGGTGTACAGGGTCCTGAATGATTCCTTATTAAGATGTCAGAATGCTGTTCTGAGGTTTGCTAGGCGCCCATATGCTGCAGCAGTTATTTGGTTGATGTGCGCTTCAGGAGATGTGCCTGGTGTTATACTCACCCCAAGATCTTTTTCCTTGAGTGAGGTTTGTAGTCTCTGACCCCCTAGACTGTACTCCGTCTGCGGCCTTCTTTGCCCTTCCCCAATCTTCATGACTTTGCACTTGGTGGGATTGAACTCCAGGAGCCAATTGCTGGACCAGGTCTGCAGCCTGTCCAGATCCCTTTGTAGTTCTGCCTGGTCTTCGATCGAGTGAATTCTTCTCATCAACTTCACGTCATCTGCAAACAGGGACACCTCAGAGTCTATTCCTTCCGTCATGTCGTTCACAAATACCAGAAACAGCACTGGTCCTAGGACTGACCCCTGCGGGACCCCGCTGGTCACAGGTGCCCACTCTGACACCTCGCCACGTACCATGACTCGCTGCTGTCTTCCTGACAAGTATTCCCTGATCCATTGTAGTGCCTTCCCTGTTATCCCTGCTTGGTGTGTGTCTGTGTGTGTGTGTGTGTGTCTGTGTGTCTGTGTGTGTGTGTCTGTGTGTGTGTGTGTGTGTGTGTGTGTGTGTGTGTGTGTGTGTGTGTGTGTGTGTGTGTGTGTGTGTGTGTGTGTGTGTGTGTGTGTGTGTGTGTGTGTGTGTGTGTGTGTGTGTGTGTGTGTGTGTGTGTGTGTGTGTGTGTACTCACCTATTTGTGGTTGCAGCGGTCGAGTCCTAGCTCCTGGCCCCACCTCTTCACTGGTTGCTACTGGGTCCTCTCTCTCCCTGCTCCATAAGCTTTATCAAACCTCGTCTTAAAACTACTTATTTATTTTTTTATTTATTTACTTAATGTCTTTGCACAGTACATTGAGATTGTGTATATACAATAGTGGGTTGCAATACAAAGACAGCCTCTATCATGCCTAGGCATTATGGGCCAACTTAACATTATTGACTTACAGTCTACTTAATACTAAGGAGTATATCATAGTTGTACAGTAGGAAAGTAATTATTTCATAGTTGTACAGTAGAATATTAATTATAAATGAATCAAAATTTGTATGGCTCCCGGCTCCACTACGTCACTTTCTAGGCTATTCCACAGGGTGGATAGGGGGGCAATGTGGCAGATGTTGCAGGTGTATGGTGTAGGAGGTAGGTTACTGAAAGCAGTGAAGAGTTTTTACGAGGATAGTGAGGCTCAAGTTAGAGCATGTAGGAAAAAGGTAAATTATTTCCCAGTAAAAGTAGGCCTTAGACAAGGATGTGTGATGTCACCGTGGTTGTTTAATATATTTATAGATGGGGTTGTAAGAGAAGTAAATGCGAGGGTCTTGGCAAGAGGCGTGGTGTTAAAAGATAAAGAATCACACACAAAGTGGGAGTTGTCACAGTTACTCTTTGCTGATGACACTGTGCTCTTGGGAGATTCTGAAGAGAAGTTGCAGAGATTGGTGGATGAATTTGGTAGGGTGTGCAAAAGAAGAAAATTAAAAGTGAATACAGGAAAGAGTAAGGTTATGAGGATAACAAAAAGATTAGGTGATGAAAGATTGGATATCAGATTGGAGGGAGAGAGTATGGAGGAGGTGAATGTATTCAGATATTTGGGAGTGGACGTGTCAGCGGATGGGTCTATGAAAGATGAGGCGAATCATAGAATTGATGAGGGGAAAAGGGTGAGTGGTGCACTTAGGAGTCTGTGGAGACAAAGAACTTTGTCCTTGGAGGCAAAGAGGGGAATGTATGAGAGTATAGTTTTACCAACGCTCTTATATGGGTGTGAAGCATGGGTGATGAATGTTGCAGCGAGGAGAAGGCTGGAGGCAGTGGAGATGTCATGTCTGAGGGCAATGTGTGGTGTGAATATAATGCAGAGAATTCGTAGTTTGGAAGTTAGGAGGAGGTGCGGGATTACCAAAACTGTTGTCCAGAGGGCTGAGGAAGGGTTGTTGAGGTGGTTCGGACATGTAGAGAGAATGGAGCGAAACAGAGTGACTTCAAGAGTGTATCAGTCTGTAGTGGAAGGAAGGCGGGGTAGGGGTCGGCCTAGGAAAGGTTGGAGGGAGGGGGTAAAGGAGGTTCTGTGTGCGAGGGGCTTGGACTTCCAGCAGGCATGCGTGAGCGTGTTTGATAGGAGTGAATGGAGACAAATGGTTTTTAATACTTGACGTGCTGTTGGAGTGTGAGCAAAGTAACATTTATGAAGGGGTTCAGGGAAACCGGCAGGCCGGACTTGAGTCCTGGAGATGGGAAGTACAGTGCCTGCACTCTGAAGGAGGAGTCTTAATGTTGCAGTTTAAAAACTGTAGTGTAAAGCACCCTTCTGGCAAGACAGTGATGGAGTAATGATGGTGAAAGTTTTTCTTTTTTGGGCCACCCTGCCTTGGTGGGAATCGGCCAGTGTGATAATAAAAAATAAAAAAATCCACTGCCTGACAACTCTATGACTGAAGAAATACTTTCTAACATACCTTTGACTCATCTGACTCTTTAACTTCCAATTGTGACCTCTTGTTTCTGTGTCCCCTCCCTGGAACATCCTGTCTTTGTCCACCTTGTTTATTCCATGCAGTATTTAATTAATATGTGGTTATCATGTCTCCCCTGACCCTCCTGTCCTCCAGTGTTGTCAGGCTAATTTCCCTTAACCTTTCTTCATAGGACATTCCCCTTAGCTCTAGAACTAACCTTGTTGCAAACCTTTGCACTTTCTCTAATTTCTCGACGTGCTTGATCAAGTGCAGGTTCCAAACAGGTGCTGCATACTCCAGCATGGGCCTGACGTACATGGTGTACAGTATCTTGAACGATTCCTTACTAAGGTATCGGAACGCTGTTCTCAGGTTCGCCAGGCGCCCATATGCTGCAGCAGTTATCTGGTTGATGTGTGCTTCTGGAGACATGCTCAGTGTTACTCACCCCAAGATCTTTCTCCTTGAGCAAGGTTTGCAGTCTTTGGCCACCTAGCCTATACGTACTCCGTCTGCGGTCTTCTGTGCCCTTCCCTGATCTTCATGACTTTGCATTTGGCGGGGTTAAATTCGAGAAGCCAGTTGCTGGACCAGGTGTCCAGTCTGTCCAGGTCTCTTTAAAGTCCTGCCTGATCCTCATCTGATTTAATTCTCCTCATTAACTTCACATCATCTGCAAAGAGGGACACTTCTGAGTCTAACCCTTCCATCATGTCATTCACATATACCAAAAATAGCACTGGTCCTAGGACCGACCCCTGTGGGACCCCGCTCGTCACAGGTGCCCACTGTGATACCTCATCATGTACCATGACTCGTTGTTGCCTCCCTGTCAGGTATTCTCTGATCCATTGCAGTGCCCTTCCTGTTATATGCGTCTGATCCTCTAGCTTCTGCACTAATCTCTTGTGAGGAACTGTGTCAAAGGCCTTCTTGCAGTCCAAGAAGATGCAATCAACCCACCCCTCTCTCTCTATCCAAGAGAAGAAATGCCAGCTGCTCTAAGCTACATCAATCACCAGCTAAGAGCTACATCAACTTGGGGAAATAGATGGCAAGTAACATTTGCACCTGAGAAAATACAAATGATGATGGTCTCTAGGCACCATAATGGTAATGCCAGTGCAGTATTAAGAATGAATGGGATGGCACCAGGGGAAGAAGTTGATATCCTTGGGGTGAAATTTGACTCCAATGCCGTATCTTGCATCTGCTTGACAGTAGGGGTTGCAAGATTCTGTACAAGGCACAAGTACACTCACACCTTGAGTATGCTCCACTTTCTTGGTTTGCCTGCCCCCCCCCCCTCATCTGCAACTGCTAGACAGAGTAGAGAACAGAGCAAGACATTTCATCTCTCGCCTGGAGCAATCCTGGATAGATACATCATTTCAGCAGAGTCTTCAACACAGGAAGGATGTGGGTGGCCCTACTGATATGTACAAGGCCAATATTGTCAAATTCCCACACTTGGATCCACTTCAAGGACAGCGTGAAGCAAGCTTCTATACCACATGACGGGCAGAAAGCAGCAACCTCTCCAGAGCATCACTTCATCTGAGATCATTTATCCCCAGGATGACTCAACTATGGAACACATATGTACAGCATTATAATGTCAACGAGATAAAGTCAGTTGATCAAATGAAAATGCTGGCCCACAGATGGCTCCAACTTCATCCTGTTCCCTACTTGTATGTCTCATAACAATAAAAATGCTTTCAAATGAGCTGATGTAGGTAACAGCTCTTAGCTTGTCAATAAAGTTAGGATTCCTTAACCTGTAAATAGCTTGTCAATAAAGCTAGGGATCCTTAACCTAACCTCATCAAACCCTGTGTAAAAAAAAGAAATAAAAAAACAGAGAGAGAGAGAGAGAGAGAGAGAGAGAGAGAGACAGAGACAGAGAGAGACAGAGAGAGACAGAGAGAGAGACAGAGAGAGAGACAGAGAGAGAGACAGAGAGAGAGACAGAGAGAGAGACAGAGAGAGAGAGAGAGAGAGAGAGAGAGAGCGAGTGAGTATGTGTGTGTGCACATGTGTGCATGCGTATACACGTGCGTGTGCATGCATATGCACGCATGTGTGGGCACATGTGCATGCTCATAATTAGGTGAGTGTACACATACACACACAAAACATTCATGGAGAAGCAAAAAGTAGCTACGTAGGAGCAAATGTAAAGGAATGTATTGTTCTCCATGGAGTTGGGGAGGCGACTGAAATAAATGGCAGGTTTGCATCTTATTGGTACATTTGAGATCCTTGAATATAGTGATGTTGTCCTCTGTGCATCTGCACCTGGCCTATACACAAGACTAGCGGGACGAACTGATAGTTTCAGGAGCACCTCATTGAACTTCTTCACTGGATAAGTAATGGCTTCGATTTGAATCGTATATGAAATATACGGGCAAATATTGTGAATGTATAGGAGCTACCTCAGAAAGGACTTCACAACAGCTCATACTTCACATTCAAAATGATTGGTAAGTATCAAGGAGGGCACCATAGGTCATCTACAACCATGCTGCATCCATCCCAGAACAACTTCAAAGCATGATAGATTGTAATGGTGGCTGGAACTGATTCTGAAGGACTAAGTGTATCTTTTTTTTTTTTTTTAACAAATCAGCTGTTTCCCACTGAGGAAGGGTGACGCAAAAATAAAGAAGAAACTTTCATCATTCAACACTTTCACAATCACTCATACATAATTGTTATCTTCGCAGAGGTGCTCAGATATGACAGCTTAGACATCCCTCCAAACTGCCAATATCCTAGACCCCTCCTTTAAAGTGCAGGCATTGTACTTCCCATTTCCAGAACTCAAGTCTGGCTACACGGTTTCCCTGAATCCCTTCACAAAACATTGCCCTGGTCACACTCCAACCAACAGCTCGTCGAGTCCCAAAAATCCATTCGTCTCCATTAACTCCTATCTAACACGCTCATGCAAGTTTGCTGGAAGTCCAAGCCCCTCACCCACAAAACCTCCTTTACTCCTTCCCTCTAACCTTTCAGGGCCAACCCCTACCCCAGCTTCCTTTCCCTACAGATTTATATGCTCTCCAAGTCATTCTACTTTGTTCCATTCTCTCTAAACGAGCAAACCATCTCAACAGCCCCTCTTCAGCCCTCTAATACTTTTAGTATAATTCCACACCTCCTCCTAATTTCCACACTACGAAATCTCTGCATAATATTTACACCACACATTACCCTTAGATGGGACATCTCCACTGTCTCCAGTCATCTCCTCACTGCAGCATTTACAACTCATACTTCACACCCATATAAGAGTCTTGGTACCTCCAATACTCTCGTACATTCCCTTCTTTGCCTCCATGGATAGTTTTTTGTCTCCACAGATATTTCAATGCACCACTCACCTTTTTTCCTTCATCAATTCTATGGTTAACCTCATCCTTCATAAACCCATCTGCTGACAAGTCAACTCCCAAATACTATCTGAAAACATTCACTTCTTCCATGCTCCCTCTTTCCAATGTGATATTCAGTTTTTCTTTATCTAAATCATTTCATTTGATACCCTCATCACTGTTACGCTGAGATGCAGTTGTGATATACAGTGGAACCTCAGGTTACGAATGCCCCACCATGCAAATTTTTCAGGATACGAACTGTCGTTCGGTCGATTTTTTGCTTCAGGATACGGAAGAAATTTCAGGATGCAAACTTCCCCTTCAAGGGAGGTTCCTTAAATAAATAAAACATATTTCTTTGCAAAGGTTACAATGTGTGCTTACATATCATAATATGATTGGAGCAAAGAAAGCCACTATCATGCCGAGGCATTTCGGACAGAAATGCCTACTTAAGACTACTTAAGTCTAGACAGGTGCAAAGTGTACTAGTAGTAGTTACCAATGTTTTGCTGATGGTGGTGCCAACTATTGGCAGCCTTTTGAAGTTTCTCATTACTGTTATTATTATTATTATCAGTAGTAGTAGTAGTAGTAGTAGTAGTAGTAGTAGTAGTAGTAGTAGTAGTAGTAGTAGTAGTAGTAGTAGTAGTAGTAGTAGTAGTAGTAGTAGTAGTAGTAGTAGTAGTAGTAGTAGTAGTAGTAGTAGTAGTAGTAGTAGTAGTAGTAGTAGTAGTAGTAGTAGTAGTAGTAGTAGTAGTAGTAGTAGTAGTAGTAGTAGTAGTAGTAGTAGTAGTAGTAGTAGTAGTAGTAGTAGTAGTAGTAGTAGTAGTAGTAGTAGTAGTAGTAGTAGTAGTAGTAGTAGTAGTAGTAGTAGTAGTAGTAGTAGTAGTAGTAGTAGTAGTAGTAGTAGTAGTAGTAGTAGTAGTAGTAAGTACTTATGTGGTGAGGGACTCTCGATCTAGGGAATTTGATCTGTGCTCCAGGTCCCTAAATTAATAATAATAATAATAATAATAATAATTCTTTCTTTTTTTCAACACACCAGCCATATTCCACCGAGGCGGGGTGGCCCAAAAGGAAAAACGAAAGTTTCTCCTTTTACATTTAGTAATATATACAGAAGGGGTTACTAGCCCCTTGCTCCTGGCATTTTAGTCGCCTCTTACGACACGCATTGCTTATGGAGGAAGAATTCTGTTCCACTTCCCCATGGAGATAAGAGGACATAAACAAGAACAAGAACTAGAAAGAAAATAGAAGAAAACCCAGAGGGGTATGTATGTATATATATGCTTGTACATGTATGTGTAGTGTGACCTAAGTGTAAGTAGAAGTAGCAAGACGTACCTGAAACCTTGCATGTTCATGAGACAGAAAAATGGATACCAGCCATCCTACCATCATGTAAAACAATTACAGGCTTTCGTTTTACACTCACTTGGCAGATGGGAGTACCTCCCTGGGTGGTTGCTGTTTACCAGCCTACTACCTGGAATAATAATTATACATAATTTTTTTTTTTCAACAAGTCGGCCGTCTCCCACCGTATAATATAATAATAATATAATACAGTGGACCCCCGGTTATTGGCCGTAATCCGTTCCTGAAGGTCAGGTGATAACCGAAATGGCCGATAATTGAATTAATATTTCCTATAAGAATTAATGGAAATAAAATTAATTCGTTCCAAACAAAAATATTCACAAAAATATAATTTTTTTTACAATAATGTCAGTATTACATACCTTTATTGAAGGCTGATGAACATCAAAATGGTATACAATACCGACAGGTTGTTAGGTAAGACACATATGCAACAGTTAGACAACTTTATTCCGAAACGTTTCGCCTACACAGTAGGCTTCTTCAGTCGAATACAGAAAGTAGGCAGGAACAGTAGAGATGTGAAGACGATGTAATCAGTCCATCACCCTTAAAGTCGTAGAATTTGAGGTTGTCAGTCCCTCGGCCTGGAGAAGTTCAGTTCCATAGTCAGGAACTATCTGAAGATCAAGCGACAGTGCGGAGACTTAAATACTGTCGGAAGGAGAGGTGCAGGGTAGTAGTAGTAGTAGTAGTAGTAGTAGTAGTAGTAGTAGTAGTAGTAGTAGTGAGAGGCAACTGAGAGGTCATGTCCCTCTCAGATCCAACCCTTCTCACTTGAAAAGCTTGTCCAAGGTGTTTTCTGTGGCATCTTGGTACAGAAAACACCTTGGACAAGCTTTTCAAGTGAGAAGGGTTGGATCTGAGAGGGACATGACCTCTCAGTTGCCTCTCACTACTACTACTACTACTACTACTACTACTACTACCCTGCACCTCTCCTTCCGACAGTATTTAAGTCTCCGCACTGTCGCTTGATCTTCAGATAGTTCCTGACTATGGAACTGAACTTCTCCAGGCCGAGGGACTGACAACCTCAAATTCTACGACTTTAAGGGTGATGGACTGATTACATCGTCTTCACATCTCTACTGTTCCTGCCTACTTTCTGTATTCGACTGAAGAAGCCTACTGTGTAGGCGAAACGTTTCGGAATAAAGTTGTCTAACTGTTGCATATGTGTCTTACCTAACAACCTGTCGGTATTGTATACCATTTTGATGTTCATCTTGTCAGACACTACAACACGTGGCATCTTGGTACAGAAAACACCTTGGACAAGCTTTTCAAGTGAGAAGGGTTGGATCTGAGAGGGACATGACCTCTCAGTTGCCTCTCACTACTACTACTACTACTACTACTACTACTACTACCCTGCACCTCTCCTTCCGACAGTATTTAAGTCTCCGCACTGTCGCTTGATCTTCAGATAGTTCCTGACTATGGAACTGAACTTCTCCAGGCCGAGGGACTGACAACCTCAAATTCTACGACTTTAAGGGTGATGGACTGATTACATCGTCTTCACATCTCTACTGTTCATGCCTACTTTCTGTATTCGACTGAAGAAGCCTACTGTGTAGGCGAAACGTTTCGGAATAAAGTTGTCTAACTGTTGCATATGTGTCTTACCATTTATTGAAGGCTAATGCTGGCTTCTGGAAGATAGGGAGGAGGAAAGAGGGAGGAGTTAGTGTTAGGAAGGGGAATCCCCCTCCATGGAGACTTTAGGTAGTAATGCCTTCTCTGGGGTTACTTCCCTTCACTGTCCTTTAATGCCACTAGGACCAGCTTGAGAGTCACTGGACCCCTGTCTCACAAAATAACTGTCCAGTGCTCTGTTATTGGCGTCTTTAAGATTTCCCTGAAGTGGGACAGGGTTTTGTCACTAAACATGTTGCAGATATGGCTTGTTTCAGCTTTGTCAGGGTGGTGTTTCTCTACAAAAGCTTGCACCCTAGTCCACATTGCATGCACCTCTTTAACCCTTAAACGGTCCAAAGAGATCGACGTTCAAATTCGTATTGCTACAAAAGTAGATCTACTTTTTTTTTACATATTTTCAAATATAACAAAAAAAAAAAAGGTAGTTAAAAGTTTTTTTTACACGTTTTCAAATGTAAAACAAAAAAGAAGATCTACATTTTTTTGCATACTTTCAGATGTTGAAAAAACGTATATATACGTTTGGACCATTTAACCCTTTGACAGTCGCAACCCCCAATCCTGAGGTGTCTCCTGGTGTCGCAAAATTTAAAAAAAAAAAAAAAAAAAATTTCTTATGAAATGATAGAGAATCTTTTCCCGATTGTAATGACACCAAAAAAACGAAATTTGATGGAAAACTGACGGAATTATGCTCTCGCGAAGTGATTTCGCCCAATTTGAGCCCTATTTTCGGCTAATTCCATTGTTCCAGTCGCCCAAACTCATAGCTATTTCTTTAGAACTCCATTTTTTCTATCGATTGAGTACAAGAAACTGCCCATTTACTGATTTCAACTACCTAATAATGTGGTCAGAAATTTGCAATTTGGCCAATTTCACAAAAACTAAAAAAATATGACAATTTCAAAATATGGTCCAGAATGAACAATGCAGACATTCCTGGCTCTAAAATAACATTTTCTTTGTTCATCAGTCACGTCTCCAGGCCCCTCTGATATTACTCTTGCTTTCTATTTTGAATTTTTATTCAAACTAAACATAGAAGACTTACTATTATGCAGACTACTGCATTACTGTAATAATTGTATAAATAACATCAACCCATTCATGACTGCATATTAGAATGGCTAGTTGGACATTTAGTGGACAATGGCATCATTTGTTTACTTTTGAACATTGGCAAAAATCAAACATTTCCCCTACTTTGAGCTCCATTTCTAGGTTCTTTTTATAGAAAAATCAATCAAAATCACCTCTAATTCTATAATATGTTTTCCATTCTATCAAATGAGACCAAGAAAACGATTTAGGAAAAATAAAAGCACTAATGATGCAATCATAAAAATGCTAGATCTGCTTTACACAGCATTGGAAAATAAGGAATATCCACTAGGAATTTTTATTGACCTAAGAAAAGCTTTTGACACAGTAGACCACGACATCCTACTCCACAAACTTGACCATTACGGTATAAGAGGCCATGCGCTTGCTTATTTCAAATCTTACCTTACTAATAGGTATCAGTATGTTACCATTAAAGACACAGCATCAACAACACGGCCACTTGATACTGGAGTTCCGCAGGGAAGTGTCCTTGGTCCCCTGCTCTTCCTCATATACATCAATGATCTTCCAAACGTATCCCAACACCTGAAACCCACTCCCTTTGCTGACGACACGACTTATGTCATCTCTCACCCTAATCTTGCCACCCTCAACACCATTGTTAACGAGGAGCTGATCAAAATATCGACTTGGATGACAGCCAATAAACTTACGCTTAACACTGACAAAACCTACTACATGTATATTATGTTTGCTAGCAGAGCAGGAGATGCACAAATTAACATTAAGATCGACAACACTCTAATTACCAGACATAATGAGGGCAAATTCCTAGGCCTATACCTTGACAACAACCTGAATTTCAGCACCCATATCCAACACATAACCAAAAAAGTATCCAAAACAATTGGGATCCTCTCCAAGATACGATACTACGTGCCACAAAATGCCCTTCTCACACTATACCACTCACTTATTTATTCATACCTCACCTATGCTATTTGTGCTTGGGGATCAACTGCAGCAACACACCTAAAGCCAATAATAACCCAACAAAAAGCTGCAGTAAGAATAATCACTAAATCCCATCCCTGGCAACACACCACCCCACTCTTCATAGATCTAAACTTACTCCCTGTTCAGTACATCCACACTTACTACTGTGCAATCTACATCTACAGGACCTTAAACTCCAATATCAACCTTGACCTAAAACGCTTTCTTGATAGTTGTGACAGAACCCACAGGCATAACACCAGACACAAACATCTCTACGACATTCCCCATGTCCGACTAAACCTTTACAAAAATTCAATGTATGTCAAAGGCCCTAAAATCTGAAACACCCTACCTGAGAACTCTAGAACTGCAGACACATTCATCACCTTCAAAACTACCATTAGAAAACATCTTATCTCCCTGATACACCCCATCAACTAACTACACGAATACCACCCGGTGGTTCACACTTACACTCACTCACCCATTTGACCATAAACAGAAATATTAATCTCAATCTTAAAATAATGAATCCTATGATACTCCAATACTGAAACTATGTACTGTGCCAAAACAAAAGCATTCACATTGCTAAACTCACAAACTAGTATTTAGTCACTTAGCCATAATACCAACTTACCTCATAATTTGTAATATTTTAAAATAAAGAATTAAACTAAGTCTGCCCGAAATGCCTAGCCATGCTAGGCGTTCTAGTGGTACACTCTGTAATCATTATTTAACTACATGTAAACCACACAACAACCAAATTCTGTAAATTCAACATTGTAATCTTTATAGAGAATAAACTTTGAATTTGAATTTGAATAAATACTATACGAGAATAGACCACCAAGTCGGCATTTTAATTAAAAAAAACGGTCGGAGTTTTTTTTTTCTCATTATGCACTGCGTGCTCCAGGATTTTTTTTATATGGTGCACACTGACCACACAGACCCATTCTCTCACATGTGGGACTACCAGCTTTCTCCTCCTTGATTTGAAGCCGCGAGAATTTATGAGTATATATACGTCAAACACGGTACCTCATAAGACGTATATATACGCCCGCGACAGTCAAAGGGTTAAAAAGGAATAACAGTAAATCTTATATTTTTTGTGTGAATAAATTTACAAATTATTTATATAATAATAATAATAATAATAATAATAATAATAATAATAATAATAATGTGTATAATAATATGTATAATAATAATATGTATAATAATTATAGTACAATAATAATAGTATAATAATATAAAACAATAATAATAATAATATGTATAATAATAATAATACATCTATAATAATAATACTGTAATGTACTACATACAATAATTATAATAATAGACGGCTTCAAAAGGCCGTCACTAGATGGCAGTGTCTACTACTACTACTACTACCACCACCACCTCTTCCTGCCTATATATAGCCGTCCTGCTCCACTTCTGGTTAGTGTGACTTTGTAAATGGTCCAAGTCGGACCGAAACGTCGTCGCAAGCTTCTCTCTTTTATGTGCGGGTTATTTGTGTATCGTTCCAGTCACGGTATTGTGCCTTTTTTTGTTATTTAAAGAGGGAGAGGTTGTGGCCGCCTCCACCTGTTACATAATGACATATTTTATTCATTTTAGAGTATGTACAGTGGACCCCCGGTTAACGATATTTTTTCACTCCAGAAGTATGTTCAGGTGCCAGTACTGACCGAATTTGTTCCCATAAGAAATATTGTGAAGTAGATTAGTCCATTTCAGACCCCCAAACATACATGTACAAACGCACTTACATAAATACACTTACACAATTGGTCGCATTCGGAGGTAATCGTTATGCGGGGGTCCACTGTATCATGTTTCTATGTTATTTATATTGTTTGTTACGTCATATTAGATGAACTGTGACAGATAAATAAGCCATATAGATGATATTAGCAAAATTATTCATGAAGTATTTTGCCCAGTCTCCAGACAAACTCTTGTCCACCGCCGACACCGCTCATACCACTACATGAATGGCATATTTTATTCATTCTAGAGTATATATCATGTTTCTATGTTATTCATATTGTTTGTTATGTCATATTAGATGAACTGTTATAGATAAATAAGCCGTATATATGATACAGGTCCGCCATCACAAATCCGGCAATCAGTTATTCGGTTTGTTCAGTTATTCGGCACTAATTCTGGCTAGCATAATTTCAAATTTCCAGGGTTGCCACACCAACCTGTTGGTACTGTTTGGTGGTGCTACTTGCTGCATAAGTCATTCCAATTTCTTTTTCTTCATTTACTATTTTAACCTGCTTACTTTTAGCCCTAGCCATGGTTCAAATGAATAAAAGAAATGCTTCTCATTATGTAAAGTACCTACGCAGTACATTATCCATTAAAGATAAGGTGGCTTTGAAGCCACTGTCGGTTGCCATGAACTCAGTCTCATGAAGCAGGAGAATATGCTTTATTATTATGCTAATATCAACACTACAGCTTATTTGCCTATCACAATTGATCTAATATGACATAAGAAACAATATAAATAACATAAAACATGTTAAATACTCCAGAATGAATAATATTTGGCATAACACCGAGCAGTTCCACAGAGTTATGAAGAGGATATGGTAAACATATACCATTCTCCTATCCTTGTCTTGGTGGCTTATATTAGAGAAAATGGAGTATAGCACAGGGCTAACTGTGATATACACTCGTACTCCACCATAAACATGAAACAAAAAAGTTATTTTCTCTCTATAGATTATCACACATAGCAGCATATGTGTAGAGAACCTAGGATAACCCCAAAAAAGTCAACGTGGCTTATTTTTAGTACCTGGCTTGGGTTAGCCATATATGATTTTTGGTAAATATTCGATTCCCAGCCAGGATAGAAACATTAGGCGTGTTTCTTTACACCTGTTGTCTATGTTTACCCATCAGTAAATGGGTACCTGGGTGTTAGTCGACTAGTGTGGGTGTTATCCTGGGACACTGACCTAATTTTCTTGAAATACTCAGCATAATAAGTGCCTTTCTATACAGTAGTATGTCACTGATGTCAGCTAGTCCTGTATACCTTGTACATGTACGTGTAGTAAATAAAGATATTATTATTATTTTCTCAGTTGTTTGTTGGGTTATCTTATTCAAACTTGGGCAATG
Organism: Cherax quadricarinatus; assembly: GCF_038502225.1. Lineage (NCBI taxonomy): Eukaryota > Metazoa > Arthropoda > Malacostraca > Decapoda > Parastacidae > Cherax > Cherax quadricarinatus. The sequence continues at coordinate 25,648,370 of NC_091329.1, forward strand.
TATAATGATAAGATACTTCTTCACGTACACCAAAAATGAAAGAAATCAGATCATAAATAGCGGAGTTCACTTCTCAGCCATTAGCGGCCGCTTAGCGGTATATTTTTGTATGGTTGTTATGGTTATATTCTCATTTTTTCGGTCTCATTTGATAGAATGAAAGATACACTGCAGAACAATCAAAGGCACTTCTCAGTGCCAATAACAACATAACTATCTTTAACTACAATATCAGATCTTTAAGCAAGCATAGCATTACTAAATTCCTTACATGCCAATATGTCCATCATTACACTAACTGAAACCTGGCTAAAGCCTGATAGTACAGATGTCTGTGCCATTCCTGGTTACACAGCCATACACAACTGTAGGCCAGACCAACAAGGGGGTGGCACAGCCATATACTACTCAGACCAACTAGAATGTATCACTAATACTTGCACAAGGGATGAACATGGGGAATATATAATAGCTAAATTCAAATCCAAATACCTACAAAAACCTCTCACATTGATAAACATCTACAGAGTTCCACAGTCAAACATTAGCCAATTTAGTCAAAACCTAGGAAGTATGATAACTGATGCACAGTCAAACATTAGCCAATTTAGTCAAAACCTAGGAAGTATGATAACTGATGCATGCATGAACAAAGATCACTTACTACTCTCAGGTGACTTCAATATAAATCTCCTGCAAGACCAGGACCCACACGTTACTGAATTCACAAACACAATGAGTAACTGTATGTTGCTACCAACAGTAACAAAACCTACAAGAGTTACAGAGACCAGTGTTTCCCTACTTGACCACATCTGGACCAACACCATATCCCCTTTAAAATCAGGCATAATTACAGATAATACCACAGACCACTACCCTACTTTCCTCATAACAACTCTTGGTAAACTACCCCAAGACACTACTAAAGTCACCTTCAGACTTCACAATGAGGCAGCCATTAATAACTTCACAACAGCAGTAGCAAACATTGACTGGCACACTGAGCTAGAAATCTATACAGATATTGACGAATGTATTAATAATTTTCTAAAAATGACCCAATACCTCTATAATAAGCACTGCCCTAAAAAACTAAACAGATGACAGCTAAGAGACTGAACAGTCCCTGGCTAACACCCAGCATTCTCAAATCCATAAATACAAAACACCAATATGAAAAACAGTACAGAATGGGTCACATAACCAGAGACCAAACAAAACGTTACTCGTCAATCCTAACCAGCCTGATAAGAAGGGCAAAAAAATTGTATTATGAGAACAGATTATCCAACTTACGAAGTGATATAAAAAAGACCTGGAAAACCCTATCAGAAATTCTGGGAACAAAAAAGATATCACGAAATAGCGAAATAAAATTAGCAAAATTAGATGAACCCCAACTCCCACCAACAGAAACAGCAAACAGACTCAATGATTTCTTCTCCACTATAGGACAAAACCTTGCCAATAAAATCCCAAGCTCAGATACCCCACCAAATGACTACCTCACCGGCAACTACCCGAACACACTGTTCCTAGCTCCGACTAACCCATACGAAGTCTCCCTTATTATCAACGCACTAAAAAACAAGGCAGGAGATTTAAATACCTTACCACCCTTTATATACAAAAAAGTGTCACAAGTGCTATCACCAATCATTGCAACACTCTTTAACAAATCCATTGAATCCTCCACCTTCCCTACAGTACTCAAAATAGCAAGGGTCACCCCGATCCACAAAGGAGGAGACCAAACAGAGTTGAATAACTATAGGCCAATATCCAACTTACACCCTCTCTCAAAAATCTTCGAAAAATTAATTCATAAACGAATCTACTCCTACCTTATCTCCCAAAACATACTCAACCCCTGCCAATTTGGATTCAGGCCTAATAAAAATACTAATGATGCTATTATACACATGCTAGAACATATATACACTGCAATAGAGAAAAAAGAAGTCCCACTGGGGATCTTCATTGACTTACGTAAAGCTTTTGATACAGTTGACCATGACTTGCTCCACGTAAAATTGTCACACTATGGTATAAGAGGGCACTTCCTCAACTACCTCAAGTCATACCTCAGCAACAGAAGCCAATATGTGTATGCAAATGGGGCAAACTCTTCTGCACAACCAATTACAGTTGGTGTCCTACAGGGAAGTGTCCTTGGCCCTCTTCTCTTTCTCCTATACATAAATGACCTACCAAATGCTTCGCAATTACTCAAACCCACACTATTTGCAGATGACACTACACACGTCTTCTCCCACCCGAGCCCAGTCACGCTAGCCAATACTGTAAATACCGAATTACAGAAAATATCTACCTGGATGAGGACTAACACACTTACACTAAACATTGACAAAACCTACTTCATTCAGTTTGGTAACAGAGCTACAGATGTCCCTCTTAACATAATGATAAACGGATCACCTATCACAAAGCTAACAGAGGGAAAATTCTTAGGAATCCACCTTGATAATAGACTCAAATTTCATACACATATACAACAAATTTCTAAGAAAATTTCCAAGACTGTAGGCATACTATCGAAGATACGGTACTATGTTCCACAGTCAGCCCTCCTGGCCCTATATCACTCACTTATTTACCCCTATCTCACCTATGGAATTTGTGCATGGGGCTCAACAACAATTAACCATCTCAGACCACTAATTACCCAACAAAAGGCTGCAGTTAGAATGATAACAAATTCTCACTACAGGCAGCACACTCCACCAATATTCAATACACTAAACCTACTCACCATACAAAACATCCATACTTATTACTGCACCTATTACATACATAGAACACTTAACTCTGATATTAACCCTCCCCTCAAACATCTCCTTGCCAACCTCAACAGAACACATGACCATAACACAAGGCACAGATCACTCTTTGATGTTCCTCGTGTCCATCTCACACTATGCAAAAACTCAATGCACATAAAAGGCCCTAAAATCTGGAATTCATTACCTGTAAATATAAAAGAAACACTACCTGTTTATAAATTCAAGTCTCTTCTCAAAGATCACTTACTCACCCAAAACCAAATAAATACTGAATAACTCAACCTTATAAATTGTATATCTTAAATGTTTCTCACAATTATATCACATAAATGTTAAACCTAAAACCCAATCTAACTTTACTATTTTTTTAAATAAACTACCTAGCAGAATTCTCCATACGACTGAATGTACAACAATGCATGCAACCATATGACCTGTCTTTGTAATACTCACTTGTGCTTTATAGTTATCTGTTTACATTAATGTTTTATCACTGATTTCATCATTGCTTAGTTAATCTTAAGTTAATTTTAAGCCAGCCCGTAATGCTATGCATAGTATAAGTGGCTTTGGCATGCTGCTCTTATCTGTATTTTTTTTTTTTGTACCTCTGTATGTGTGCTCAAATTGTAATAAATAAATAAATAAATAGATATGATTTTAATTGCTTTCATGACAACAAGTACCTTGAAATTGCGCTCACAGTAGCGAAAATGTTCTATTCTTTAGCGAAGCTCAAGAGTAAACAAATGACGTCACCGTCCAATACCTGTCCGCCTGCCAGTCCAAATTCCAGTACGGAGTCAAGAATGGATTGACATTATTTATACAATTATTACAATAATGCAGCAGTCTGCATAACAGTAAATCTTCTATTTTTTTTGTGAATAAAAATTCCAAATGGTAAGCAAGAGTAATATAAGAGGGGCCTGTAACCATGACTAATGAACAGAGAAAATGTTATTTTAGTGCCAGGAATGTCTGCATTGTTTATTCTGGACCCTATTTTGAAATTGGCATCTGTTGAAATTTGTGTGAAATCGGCCAAATTGCCAATTTCTAACCACTTTATTGGGCAGTTGAAATAAGTGAATGGGCAGTTTCTTGTACTCAGTTGACAGACTAGAAGTAAATAAGTTTATTCAGGTATACACAAATACAGTTACATAGATTATCATACATAGCAGTGTATGTATAGAGAACCTAGGATAACCCAGAAAAGTCAAAGTGACTTATTTCCAGTACCTGGCTTGGGCTTGCCATATATGATTTTTAGTAAATATTTTTTTTTTCTCAGTTGTTTGTTGGGCTATCTCATTGAAACTTGGGCAATGTATGATGGAAAGACGCTTCTTAATGTGCAACAAAAATAAAAAAGACGGACGATAAATAAGGGAATTCACTTCTCGGCCATTAGCTGCCTCTTTGCAGTATATTTTCGTATGATTTTTATGGTTGTATTCTCATTTTTTGGACTCATTTGATAGAATGGAAGATATATTACAGAAATAGACATGATTCTGATTGCTTTCATGACGAAAAGTACCTTGAAATTGAGCTCAAAGTGGCGGAAATGTTCGATTTTTTCCGATGTTCAATGAACTGTGTAAGTCAAGTTGGTTAATTTTATTAAGTGTATTCTAACCTAACCACTCTGTAATTCAGCAAACTCAGTAATCCGGCACACTACAGGTCCCAATGATGCTGGATTTGTGATGGAGGACCTGTATTAGCGAAATTATTCATGAAGTAGCTTGCCCGGTTTCCAGACATACTCTCATCCACTGCCGACACTGCCCATACCACTACATGAATGACATATTTTATTCATTTTAGAGTATATATCAGGTTTCTATGTTATTTATATTGTTTATTATGTCATATTAGATGAATTGAGATAGATAAATAAGCCGTAGAGTTGATATTAGCGATATTGTTGAAGTACAGAATTCCACTGGAACGGATTAATTGCATTTCAATTAATTTAAATAGGGAAAAATTGACTCTGCAAACAAGCAAATCCAGTTGCAAGCAAGGTCATGGAATGGATTAAACTCGCAAGTAGAGGTTCCACTGTACTTGTAATCTTAATGTAGGGCAAGAGGTGAGTAGTACTTATTTGTAGGAAGTCAGGTGTAGGTAGCCCTGGCTCCCCATCTCATACTTAATATACGATATTTAAAATAGCCCAGAGAGTTAAAATACACATGCAGTACACTCATTATTTACCTTAAAATATGTGTAGTCTTAATGTAGGAAGAGAGGTGAGTAGTATTTATTTGTAGGAAGTCAGTGTAGGTAGCAGGTAAGTGTAGCCTGCCTGGGCTACACCTACCTGCTACCTACACTGTGGCCCAGAGCCATATTGTTAGCATTGACATACCTTGTTCACTGAATTTAATCGTTTCTAACAACTACAGCGGTCCCTCAATAATTGTCCGGCCTGAAAGTCGTCCATTTTGGAAATATGTAGTCCCATTATTTCATCTAAACATTGGCTCGCAAATGGTCCATTAACTTGCTAATCGTCTTTCGTCCTGGACGCGTACTCACAGCTCTGAGCCGTGTCGTCCTCCCTTCCCAGCCAGTGTTCCATTGTTTATCAGTGAGCGACGGTCCCCCTCATGTGTTCATACAAAATATTTCATAATATTCCATTCATTTTAGTGCTAGCAAGTGCTAAATAAGCTACCATGGCTCCAAAGAAAGCTCCTAGTGCCAAGCCTTTGGTAAAGAAGGTGAGAAATACGATTGAATTTAAGAAAAACATCATTGAACAATATGAAAGTGGCATATGTGTGGGCGAACTGGCCAGAATGTATAACAAATCCCATACAACCATATCTTCCATCATAGCCAAGAAAAAGGAAATCAAGGAAGCTGTTGTTGCAAAGGGGGTAAATATGCTGACAAAAATGAGATCACCAGTACTCAAAGATGTTGAGAAGTTATTATTGGTGTGGATAAACGAGAAACAATTAGCAGGAGATAGTCTTATGATGTCACTTATTTGTGAAAAGGCTAGGCAGTTGCATGATGATTTGGCAAAGAAATTGCCTGCAACTAGTGGTGATGTGAGTGAATTTAAGGCCAGCAAAGGCTGGTTTGAGAGATTTAAGAAGCGTACTGGCATACACAGTGTGATAAGGCATGGTGAGGCTGCCAGTTCGGACCAAAAAGCGGCTGAAAAATATGTGCAGGAATTCAAGGAGTACATAGAGGCTGAAGGACTGAAACCTGAACAAGTGTTCAATTGTGATGAAACAGGCCTCTTTTGGAAGAAAATACCAAAGAGGACCTACATTACTCAGGAAGAAAAGGCACTGCCAGGACACAAGCCTATGAAAGACAGGCTGCCGCTCATGTTCTGTGCTAATGCTAGTGGGGATTTCAAAGTGAAGCCGTTACTAGTGTACAATTCTAAAAATCCCAGAGTGTTCAAGAAAAACAATGTTATGAAGAGTAAATTGTGTGTGTTTTGGAGATCTAATAATAAGGCATGGGTCACGAGGGACATTTTCGTCGAGTGGTTCAATGAAATGTTTGGCCCTAATGTGAAGAATTACCTCCTGGAAAAGAAATTGGATCTCAAGTGCCTCCTAGTAATGGACAATGCACCTGCTCATCCTCCAAACTTGGATGACCAAATTCTGAAGGAGTTTGGGTTCATCACAGTAAAGTTCTTGCCCCCGAATACTACTCCTCTCCTCCAGCCCATGGACCAGCAGGTCACTTCAAACTTTAAAAAACTCTACACCAAAGCAATGTTTGAAAGGTGCTTTAATGTGACCTCAGACACTCACTTGACCCTAAGAGATTTTTGGAAAGAACACTTCAGTATTCTCCATTGCATAAGCCTTATAGGTAAGGCTTGGGAGGGAGTGACTACCAGGACTTTGAACTCTGCTTGGAGAAAACTGTGGCCAGATTGTGTCCACAAGAGGGATTTTGAAGGGTTTGAGGAGGCCCCTGATGAGCCTATGTCAGTTGTGAACTCTATTGTGGCACTGGGTAGTTCCATGGGGTTGGATGTGAGTTTGGAGGATGTGGAAGAGTTGGTGGAGGACCACAACGAAGAGCTAACCACTGAGGAGCTGCAAGAGCTTCAGCAGGAGGAGCAACAGATCGCAGCTCAGAATCTTGCTGCAGAGGAGGAGGAAGAGAGATGGAAGAAGGTGCATTCTTCAGAAATTAAGGAGATTTTTGAAATGTGGGGTAGGATGGAAAGATTTATGGAGAAACATCACCCTGAGAAGGATGTTGCAAGCCATGTCGGCTACTTGTACAGTGACAGAGTCTTGGCTCATTTTAGGGAAGTTTTAAAGAGACGCCAGAAACAGAGCTCTCTGGACAGTTTTTTTGTGAGACAGGACTCCAGTTACTCTCAAGCTGGTCCTAGTGGCATTACGAAACAGAGAAGAGAAGTAACCCCAGAAAAGCACTTGGTACCTGAGGTGTTGATGGAAAGGGATTCCCCTTCCAAAGACTAACTAATGCAATCTGTCATCTCCTCCTCCAGTCTTCCATACACTAAGAAGAATCGCCAATAAAGGTAAGTGTTATGCTGTTAATATTTCATTCATCATGTCCCATTGTACTGTTTATGTACTACATCTATATTTCATGTAAAAATTTTTTTTGTTTAAATACTTCTGGGTGTCAGGAACTGATTAATTGTATTTACATTATTTCTTATGGGGAAAATTGATTAAAAAATCGTCTATTTCGATAATAGTCCCACTTCCAGGAACGGATTATGGACGATAATCGAGGGACCACTGTACCTTTAGATGCCATCATAAATGAAGGGAGAAGTAATAAATATTTCATGCCGAAAACTGTAAACAAAAGCGGAGTGGGGGAGCGGCTGGGCCAAACGCAGATTCATACACATTTTCTCTGGTGGCTGAGCAGAGAAAATGTAACGTTGTCCCTCCGCCTGGCTACCACACACGTCCACAAGTATTATTATCAGAGCACATACAAAATATGCAATAAATGCCAGACAACAAGTTTACACTAACTTATATTAAGTTAGCTATAGAAATAGGCATTAAAAACGCAATAAAAGGTAAGATACAGAGTACACTTATTACTTACCTTAAAATATTAATACTTATGTGTGAGAGGTGAGTGGCAGGGTGTTTATTAAATAAAATCAGAATGGCACACCATCATCCTCTAATTGGGCACTTAAAGCAAGAGTCTTACAACTCCTCTTTTTATCACAGGTAAGCTTAAGACACCATTGTCAATGAGAGCCAACTAGTTAACGTAATAGTAAAAGAGAGAGAGAACGAGATACAGAGTTCAGACAATGTAAGAACACAAACCGAACAGGTAGTGGGCGATTAGGCGAAATAAATGCGTATTAATATGTGTCTACTTTTAGTTCATTCATGTACGTTTTTAATAGTTTGTAAAACATTTACCACAATATTTTTTTATTATAATAATAATTACCTCACAATACAAATATTCTTACATTGTGTACAAGTTAGTACAGAATAAACAAATAGCAACACACCATTTTTAGAGTGAATGAAGATTTTATTATTATTATTATCATAATAAAAAGCACTAAACCCACAAGGGTCGTGAATTGCTATATATAGAGTGAAGGAATATGAAAAGAATATTTTTCTACAGTTATCCCCCAGTTTGACTAGAGAAAACATAATTTTCTGACACTACCTACACAGCCGCTTTGTAAACAAATCTCATATTTATGTCAATTTTTATTCTGTGAGTGTATGTATCATGTTTATATGCTATGTAATGGGTTTCATATATAATTTTGAGGAAAATATCATGGATGGATTAATGAAAATGCCTATATTAATGTAAAATAAGACATTTAATGTGCCCAAGAGTGATTATTATTATGTAGTACTGGCGTCATGAGTAAAGAGACTTAGCAATTTTAATGTGTACCTGCACACCAGCACAGTGTGTAAATATATTTAGGTACAGGTATACATAAGTACAATTATCAGAGTACACATAAAATACGCAGTAACTTTAAAAAACTTGAAATTTTGGAAAGTTTCCTGACATAATAGATGTGGTCACTGAGAATGTAAACAAACCGGGTGGGGCGCGCCGTATTTGAAAGACCGCTTGCCGTATAGCAATTTTTTTTCATAATTTGACATCACCATATTAGCGGAACGTCGTAAGGCGAAACGCCATAAAGAGGGGCCCTACTGTATACACACGTCTGAATTTTCTTTCTAGTTCTTGTTTATTTCCTCGTATCTCCATGGGGAAGTGGAACAGAATTCTTCCTCCATAAGCCACGCATGTTGTAAGAGGCAACTAAAATGCCAGGAGCAAGGGGCTAGTAACCCCTTCTCCTGTATACATTATTGAAGTTAAAAAGAGAAACTTTATTGGTTTACTGAAAGAAGAAGATTTTGAGATGTATCACATAATACTATCACATAGTTTGGTAATCTCTGATGTTTTAGTAATGAAGAATATATTACCTTGGTAACATAAAATACACATAACATAAAATACAGTAGACCCTCACATTACATGGTAGTTACATTCCTGAAAATGCTGTGTTAGATAAATCCGTGTTATATAAACTGAAGAACTTGTAGAAAAAACAGGGTTACATTCTGCAAACAACTATTTATTTAGACATCCAGATCTTACAAAAATAAAAATGTTGTTTTTGTTGCTTAAGACTACAAATGCAAAAGAAATATTATTATTTACCTTAGATTGTGGTTGCTGGTGTATGTCAGTGATTGTGAAGAGAGTGGAGATGCATGGCGTGGCCCTACTGGGCTGAGGTGGATGGTTGTTGGTTGTCGGCAGAAGTGGATGGTTGAGGTTCTGGTACTAAAGTCAATGGTTGTATTAGAGCGTGCATATATTCTGTAATGGGTCTCTTTTACCCTGCAGAACATTAAGCATTATACATTATTCCAGAAGCTTGGTACTGCCAGGTTGGAATCAAGAGTCCATGGATGCAACTAGTTTTTTCATCACTTTTCTTGTGTAGTTACACTTGAATGACTTAACTCCCCGATCCACTGGTTGTATTAAAAATGTTGTACAGTGGACCCCCGCATAACGATCACCTCCCAATGCGACCAATTATGTAAGTGTATTTATGTAAGTGCGTTTGTACGTGTATGTTTGGGGGTCTGAAATGGACTAATCTACTTCACAATATTCCTTATGGGAACAAATTCAGTCAGTACTGGCACCTGAACATACTTCTGGAATGAAAAAATATCGTTAACCGGGGGTCCACTGTATTTGGAGGTAAAAACACAACTTTTACATGTGGGGTCACATCCAGTAAAGCTTCTAGATGAATATGGGAATTATCAAGAATGAAGAGAGCCTTGAATGCAAACTTGACTTCAGGAATAAAGAGATGCTTAAACCAAACAATAAATATTTCCTCTGTCATCCATGCTGACTCGTTTGACCTCTAAATTACTGGTAAGGTGTTTTGATCTACACCTTTCAAAGCACAAGGATTGTTAGTGCAGTAAATAACCATGGGCTTACACTTGAAATTACCTGATGCATTATTGCAAAGGAGCAAGGTGAAGCAGTCCTTTGCTGCCTTGAAGTCCAGTGCAGCCCCGCAGAGACAGTGGTCTCACCCACAGCCAGGTAGTACCCTGAGCTTGGGAAATATCCTATAGGCGACACTCCAAATTTTTTTCCCCTCCCACAAACTGAACCATGTTATGTTAATTTTATGAAGTGTTGTACAAAATTATGCCACAATTTTTGAAGTGTGATAACCAAAACATGCCAAATTAATCCATGTAATATGAGGGTCTAATGTATTTAAGTAACTTGATAATTTCAATATCCACTTGTGGAGTGTTTTAAAAATACACGGCTGCTATTATTTTCATGAGGAAAGGGGGCGGTAGGGTGCTAAATTTGTAGGGGTCACCAAGCACCTGGGTAAATAGAAGGCATTCATGTTTGATCCAGGGAACTAAAGCACAGGTCCAATTTCTTAACCCTTAAACAGTCCAAACGTATATATACGTTCACTCGTGCAGCGCCCCGAATATTTTGAAAAAAAAAAAAAAAAAAAAAAAAAAATTTTTTTTTTATATAGAAAAAAAAGAGCACATTTTTTTAAGTGTTTTAGCATAAAAAAAAATTTAGGGTCAGTACTTACCGAGGTATGAGGCCGCGAAGTTGGCACTTGGCGATCACCTGACGGCAACATGGAGCACTGCTGCTTGCAGAAATTCAACATATTTACCGTTTTCTTCCATTTTTTTTCATTTTCTTGGTTTTCATGATATGATAATTATGTTTCATAGTAAGTCATTTGATATCAATGCCAATTTTTGTTTATACACCAATATTACATACAAAATTTTTATCACATTGTCATAAACACACATGTACACACTGACAGGTGATTTTGCACACCTGGCTGAATCACACATTATTATCTACAACTATATACAAGTATTTACATGTCCCACTTATGTTTCTAGAACTCCACAATTGTATGATACTCCATGAAGCATGGATTCATACAGAGTGCCACCCCACACTGGTGACACATGAATCGTGTGTCCTTCCGCTGTTGGGGTCGTTTTTTGGTGGTAGCACACACAATACACTTTTTCTGGGCATTCTTCTTCTTTTGGGTAGGTGGTATTGGTACCAGATAGTGACAGTTAGGAGTGATTCGGTCTGGCACTTCCCCCACTGGCTGTGGTTGGGGGACAGGTTGTGGTGTGACAGGTCGCTGTTGAGGGGAAGGTACAGGTGTGGTACCATACTTTCTTGCTATCTGTTTGACGAGATTCAGAGAGAAATCTGCAAAACGTTGTCGTTTTCCAGTCTTTACTTCGTACATATTGAATGCATTGAGCACTGCAATGTCTACAAGGTGAAAAAACAGTTTTATATACCACTTGCGACTCCTACGCACACAGTCAACAAACCCTATCATCATGTCACACTTGTCAACTAGTCGCATATTGTTCGTATAGTCCACGACAGCAAGTGGCTTCACAATAGGTTCGTTGTTGAACTTGCTCAGTCTGTCTGTTTGTACCATCTCGTTTCTGTGGATGGTTGATAGCAATGTCACGTCTCGTTTGTCATGCCACGTCAGTGCCATGATGTCATTAGCATGAAACGCTTGCACTTCACCTTCAACACTGCCTCCAGTGAACCTTGGCATATGTTTCCTATTCCTTCTCACTGTTCCACATATATCAGTATTGTTCACACGTAGGAAATCAGCAAGCATAGGGCTTGTATACCAGTTGTCTGTGTACAATGTATGGCCCTTGCCAAGGTATGGTTCCATCATCCTGCGAACAACATCACCGGAAATGCCCAACATCCTTCTGTCATCATCGAGTGTGTTTTTCCCTGTGTATACAATTACATCCAACACAAGACCACTCTCACAGTCACACATAACAAAAAGTTTTATACCAAAGCGATTACGTTTGCTCGGTATATATTGCTTGAATGACAGGCGTCCCTTGAACAGAATCAAGGACTCATCAACAACAATGTTCTTGAAGGGATAAAAGTATACACTGAATTTCTGCTTCAAATACATAAACACTTCCCGGATTTTGTATAGAAGGTCATTTCTGTCTGGCGTATTTCTGTCTGCGAAGTGCAACATTCGTAGCAACAGAGTGAATCTGTTGCAGGGAAGGAGGTCACGGAAAACTGGAGTACTGATGAAGTGGTCTGTAGACCAGTAATTACGTATATTGTTCTTATAGATATGTGGCATAAGCATGACAGTGGCAAGGAATAAATACATTTCAGCCACTGTTGTGTCTTTCCACCTGTGCAACCGTGATGATTCTCCAACCTCTTCTGTGTTGTTCATGACATATTGGTAATAAATGTTTGTCTGAGTCACTATCATGTTCATTATAGGCTCGTCAAAGTACAACTGGAAATAGTCTAACTCTGTAGACTCATTCGTTATGGGACATTCTGGCTGGATACCACTTCCACTAGCATCAAAATCACAAGGCTGTGGCACGAATATACTTTGTGTCCAGTTCCACTCACGATCACATGGTGCAGGGTGGACCTGTGGCATGGGGCGAGGGGGGGCAGGAGGAGGAGGGAGAGGAGTGGAGGCAGCACATGGTTGAGGGGGTGCCGGGCGGTCCTTTGTCTGTCCACCCACTGCGCCATGTGGTCCAGGCACCATGCCACCCACCACTACTTCCTCCATCCCCGCATACTCCCCTTCGTGATCACTTTCACTATCAGTGGCCGGGGTTTTGGATCGTGACCTGCCACGACCCTTGGGGATTGCATATGGCACACTGCCTGAACGTAGATAACGACGCCTAAAAGTACGTTTCACTGGTGAATAATGAACGTCACTATCACTAGACGAATCCTCAATTGGCATAAAATCAATCTCATCATCACTTACATCACTTTCACTATCACTACTAAAACACTGGGAAAATGATAGTTTCCTCTTGTGAAGTTGCCTATGGGTAACACTTGCCACTCCTGAGGTGCTTGGCCCAGGGTCTTGTGTGGCCACACTGGCTACCCCAGAGGTGCTTGGCCCTAGGACAGGTGTCGCTACCCCAGAGGTGATGGGCTGGGGGTCATCTGGGTTATCGTCGATATTTTCACTAATTCCTTGAATATTACTGGCCCCATTGGTGTCAAATCCACTAAACTCACGATCTCTATCACTTTCCTCGAATAGTAGAGTGTTAATACGACGAGGCGTGAGTGAATCACGAGGATGTGCCATGATGTTGACCCAGGATGGAGCTGAATGTAACTGGTCCTACCATGTGGTACCCAGGCGTCCCAGATTTTTTGTATACTGCGCACACTGAGTGCGCACACCCATTCTCTCATGTCTAGGCGACTCAGGCCTATCGCGCTAATTTTGAACGAATGAAAAATAAAACGTATATATACGTTTGGGGCGCTACGCGCGTGAACGTATATATACGTTTGGACCGTTTAAGGGTTAAACCCTATCCAATCACTACCTCCCTACTTCCCCAACCCTTTCAAAATACAGTAAGGCTAATGTAGGAGTCATCTGTGTGCCTACTGTCTACAACACTTACAATTCTACAGTCTGATGTTAGTAGTGTTAGTTGTGAGTGCCACTCCTCTCCCATCTACTCCCTCCCCCGCACCAAACACATAAAGAAAGCGATGCACACATGCTCTGCTGTTCATCAGTGTGAATAATGGACATCGAAAATTTTCTTTAATATTCATTTTAGAGATAAAGGTGCTTTAAATATTACATAAAAATTGTAAGAACATAACTGAGATACAATGCAGCAGGCCTATGGGCCCAAACTTAGCATATTCTTATCAAATACAACAATTCTCACTCATATATTTGTCTAACCTATTTTTAAAGCTACAAAAGGTAATACTTGTAACACCAAAAACACTAATAACCAATACAAGGCATAATTGACATTAGTTTAGGTTATTGTACTGTACTGATGAATTGATGCCAAACTTCAATTACTAATGTAACCCAATTCAAATTGAAATAGACAACTCATTCATCGTACCAAACTGTCATACAGTATTCAGTCATGAGGGATGAAATGTCAAATGTCATTGTCATTAACACTTTAAGGGTCGCGACCCATGCTCTCTGCTCTTAAACTTGCTCTCAGGGCCGGAAAAAAAAAATTATGAAATGGTAGAAAATCTTTTTCTGAAGGTAATAAAACAAAAAGTACAAAATTTGATGGAAAACTGACAAAATTACACTTTAAAAATTTTTGTTGTCAGCGATATTTATGCATTGGCAATTTCATCCAATGAGTCCAATTTTAGGCCAATTCCATTGTTCCAGTTGACCAGATTCTTAACTATTTCACTAGCATGTCTTCTATCAACTCAGTACAAGAAACTGCCATTTAACTATTTAAACCACCCAATAGTGATCAGAAATTGGTAATTTGGCCAATTTTATACAAAATTCAAGAAATATCAATTTCAAAAGAGGGCACAGAATAAACAATGCAGACATTCCAGGCACTAAAATAACATTTTTCTCTTTTCATTAGTCATTTCTCTAGGCCCCTCTTATATTACACTTGCTTTCCATTTTGAATTTTTATTCACACAAAATATAGATTTACCATTGTGCAAACTACTGCATTATTGTAATAATTGGATAAATAATGTCAGTGTATTCCTAAATGAATATCAGACTGGCCAGCTGGATGCGTACTGAACTCTGGAATATCGGCAAAAATCAAACATTTCTGTTATTTTGAGCTCAATTTCAAGCTACTTTCAGTCCTGAAACCAATCAAAATCATGTCTATTTCTATATCTTCCATTCTATCAAATGAAACCAAGAAACTGAGAACACAGCCATAAAAACCATATGAAAATACATCACAAAGTCACTATTTTAAACCAAAAACACAGTCACAGTTTTTTCTCATTATGCACTGCATCCTGCAGTATTTTTTTTATATGGTGCACACTTACTGCATAGACCCATTCTCTCATATGAGGGCCCAAATTTACAGCTCACAGGTTATCTGAGTGAGCTGAGCTCACGGTGATGTACTATGGGACCGACACCGGCTTCAAACCATACCATGGGCGGGGATAGAACCCGCAATCAGAGAGTCTCAAAACTCCAGATTGTCGCGTTAGCCACTGGACTAGCTAGCCACAAAAAACTTGCATTTGTTGTCACAGTGGTGCATATGCTAACCTTCCTATGGTGTAGAAATATACCTAGTTGGACGAATCTTATTGTGGCTAGCTGGTCCAGTGGCTAACGCTATGGTCTGGAGTTTTGAGACACTCTGATCGCAGGTCATTACGATTTCAAGAGTCATGTTACTGGCTTCAAAGCCGTGATACAACACGATTAACCTCAAAAGGGTTAAATATCATTGAAGCTAATCTTGGCAGGCTTTGGAAATATTCAATATATGTACTATAAACTTTAGTAAGGGATACTTGCAAGTGCTTTAAAAAAAAAAAAAACATGGTCGAAAGAACCAAGATGTTTTTTAATAAATACATCCCATTGTTTGCTCAAGTGTCTTTTTAAACCATCACTCAAAGCACATACAGTTTTATGATTTAGAAAATACCTGCCTGACAAATTCTACTCAAGAGAACACAAGCAGAACCTATTACTGATCATTCCCTCTGATGAAGATTATGAAAACAATAATCATGGTTACTTGTATGATTGTTTTCATATTCTTCATCAGAGGGAATGATCAGTAATAACAATTTCCCTTGCATACTTAATATCAGGTCCTTAACTATAACATAGAGGACTAACATTATATACAGAAATCTACAACTCATTTACCAATCACTGCCTCTGTAACAGTGCTAAGGGTGTAAACACACGTACAATCTTACCTAACCAAAAATAAGTAAGGAAAACAGAATTTGCTGAGTTACAGGAAATGTTAAGAAATTGATGCTGTTAACTTCGTAACAGTAGTGAGATTGCCACCCGACCACTGAAGTTATTACTCACCTCAGCTGAAGACACTGACATGGCATTGTGATAATACTTCTTTGTCTTTGTTAACAGTGCATATCTAATCATGAATATTAACATTATTGTAGAAATATTTCCATGATATTGTATCAACATAAATAAGTACGTACTTCAGCTTTTTGACTTGGAGACACTCTGCAACATATGACACTCTTGCAAGATATACATAAATCTAGGAAGTCCTTGCGTAAATCTGGTGTGAGGGCATACATGAGTGTCTTTCCATCAATAATAAGAGCCGCCTCATTCTCTCTTTTCAGATGTTCACCAAATTCCACCACGTGACGGTTAACTGCCTCCCGAGTTTCCTGAACACAAATTAACCATTTTATTAACACAATGAGAAAAGTTAATATATTTGATGTTACTAGATGATCTATCCTATCTCATCAAAATGGATGGTTCATTAAAAAAAATTGAAATACTAAAACATTTGCAATAACAACACTACTATACTGTACAATGTAATACTACACAATATAGTGAAATATTGTTGAGTCATAAAAGCTGTGTTCCTCAAGGCTCAACAAGCACCAAATCATTTAATAACACTAATTACCACCAGATGAGTGGAAGGGTATGAACAGGAATATCAGAACAATAACATATTTTAAAAGTTATACACTTTGCAGTAGGTACTATAATACAGTGTAATACTGCAATAATCATCAAGCATAGATCAGAATGGTGCACATTTTACTGTTGTACTGTGTCAGTGTAACCTAGTTGCTTCAATACAAAAAGTCAACAATCAGTTTCATGGACCTGAACTGCATGTGGCATAAAGGAAACTTCTTTAATAATTTCCAACAAAACAAATTGTTATATTAAATGACTTGGCACAAAAATATGAGTGGCAGCTACTACTGAAGGTGCCGAGCAAGTGGCAAGCTGCTCGGCAAGCACTCTGCCCTATTACACACACCAAAGATCTGCTTTCACTATACCACTACACCTGCATTATACTGTAGTTTTACCTTTTATTATCATCTTTATCACACTATCAATCACCACTATCCTCACTGCTTATTATTACAAATGATCGTTATCTCCACTGATCTTCGTAACTTCTCATGTTCTGACCCTCTGACATTAAACACTAACTAAAGAAAGATAAAGATTTTTATTTCTTAGTAAAGGTTACAATATGAGATTACAATTCTGATTTGTACAATTCTGATTTGTACAAAGAAAGTCACTATCATGCCAGGGCATTTCAGGCAGACTAAACCTAATGCTTACAGACTACTTAATACTAGACATATAAAGAATGGTAAATTTTAATTATACACTGTTTCCTTTATTACAACAGAGGTAGATAGTGGTTTACAGTAATTAAATTTACAGTTGAGATGAAGTGTATAAAAAAATTACAGTATTACAATTTAGCACAATTTACAATAATGAGATTGAAACAATTTTAAGTTTGAGATAATGATTAAGTAACTGAGCAATCATAAATTATTTGGGATTCTTTGAGTTGCTGGTAGGTGATAAAGTATAATGATTATTTGGTTAATTTTAGGCAATGAGGTGATTTATAAGTAGAATCTTACATTAATTTGCAGGCAGGAATAAACCAAGTCCACAACTAGACATCAAAATAAATGATCCAAATTCGAGCAAAAAAAATGAGAAAGCATTCCCATGTCAGCTCATAGATAATAAGCTAAAATTTAACCCTTAAACTGTCCAAACATAGATCTACATGTATATTGCTAGCATTTCAAATGTAGATCTTCTTCTTCTTCTTCTTCTTCTTTCAACATACCAGCCGTATCCCACCGAGGCGGGGTAGCCCAAAGGAAAAAACTAAAGTTTCTCCTTTTAAATTTAGTAATATATACAGGAGAAGGGGTTACTAGCCCCTTGCTCCCGGCATTTTAGTCGCCTCTTACGACACACATGGCTTACAAAGGAAGAATTCTGTTCCACTTTCCCATGGAGAAAATGTAGATCTATGTTTTATTTTTCCTGCCTCCAAATTTGGCATGACTGGCCTGAGATGCCTGGTCAGTATAGAATGGGTCTAAACACTCGGTGTGTGCAGTATTAAAAAAATCTGTGACCACTTAGAACCTTGTGGGAGCACCAGTTCAATTGAGTGCCAGCTAGAGCAAACAGCATGGCAAACACCAGGGATTCACTGATGTCATGTCGTATTAACACTCCCCCTTTTAAGAGGAAAGTGATGGATGTGGCCACAAGTGGTGGAGGAAATATTAAAAACCTTGATAATAACCCATGTGTAATATTTGTGCAACATCCTTTCATTTTTGATACCACTGGAAGTATCATCCTCCCCTAGTGTCATAACCCACGCCCTAAGAGAAATGATTCTGGAACATGTGTAATACGTATTCGGCAGGCTGGCTGGCTGGCTGGCCGATTGACTGACTTTCACTGTCTCTATTTGTCTTTGTCTATATCTCTGTCTATCTCCGTCTCTCTCTCTCTCTCACATGTACAGATAAGTACAGTTATTATACGTAGTGTAAATTACCTAGGATAACCCAAAATTTCCAAAGTGGTATAGAGTGCTTGTAGATATAAGACATAATAAGCATGACCAGCAAGTAATACACATTTTCACGAATCAGACATGACGACTGCATCATGTGTGATACCTGCTGGTTTATGAGCCACTCCCTGAGACTGAGAGACAAGCAGACGGAAAAACACACACACACACACACACACACACAGGCAGAGAAAGACAGACACACACAGGCAGACAGAAAAGACACACACACACAGGCAGACAGAAAGACAGCTAAGCAGAGCTAGACAGACAGACAGATAGACAGACAGACATACATGTTTGTGTGTAACAGTGAAAACAAATACAGCCAGGGTTCCCTGCAGAAGTGCATGAT
>NC_091329.1:25672592-25792592 GCF_038502225.1 Cherax quadricarinatus
TCCCAGGCATTTTCTTTACGAGATCCGCATGCAACTGCCTTGCCTTTTTGCAAATGATCAACTCTAACACTATCTCCTGCTGTTTTTCGTTGATCCACACCAACAACAACTTCTCCACATCTTCGACTGTTTGTGATCTCTGTTTCATTAGCATATTTGCCCCTTTTGCAACTTTAGCTTCCTTGATTTCTACTTTCTTTGCCAGGATGGAACAGTTAAAGATTGAGACACTTATGCAATATATGGGAATCTTTATTCAGGAAACGTTTCGCCACACAGTGGCTTCATCAGTCCAATACAAAGTAGAAAGGCGTAAGGAGAGGAGGACTGAACACATCGACCCCAGGCTGAGGGACTGATTACCTCAAACTCCTCCTCTCCTTATGCCTTTCTACTTTGTATTGGACTGATGAAGCCACTGTGTGGCAAAACGTTTCCTGAATAAAGATTCCCATATGTTGCATAAGTGTCTCAATCTTCAACTTGTTGGTTTTTCAAACCATTCATCACAACTGTCAGACACTGCAGCATCATGGGATCTTGTTACAATGAATTCTTCAACACTTGTCCAACCTTTGGACGAAGACCTACTTCGACTAGTGAATGATACCACTATGACCCCACCTCCTGCTTTGCCTCACCTCACTACAGTATATAAGCCACGTTTACGGCCCTATGCTGTACATTTACAAGATTGATGGACTGAACACATCGACTCCAGGCTGAGGGACTGATTACCTCAAACTCCTCCTCTCCTTACGCCTTTCTACTTTGTATTGGACTGATGAAGCCACTGTGTGGTGAAATGTTTCCTGAATAAAGATTCCCATATATTGCATAAGTGTCTCAATCTTCAACTTGTCGTTTTTTCAAACCATTCATCACACAGGATGGAACAGATTATTGATTTCGACTTCCCGTACATCCTGGCAAGCTCGGCTAAACATACGCCACTTTCGTACTTTTCTACAATCTCTTTATTGAATTCTATCGTGTTTCTCACCTTCTTTACCAAAGGGCTGGCACTAGGAACTTTCTTTGGGTCCATGGTGGCTTATTTCAGTCATAATCAATAAACAAGTACAAAAATTGTGAAATGTTTCAGATGAATACTCACTCAACCAGTGACAGAGCCAGACTGAGACACGTATGCATGAGATTGGTGGCATCCCAGGCGGGCGGACGCATCTAATATGTACAATTTCCGGATGAAGGTACGAAATCTGGACCAAAATTTCACCCAAAAAGAGCTCTAAATCAGAATTGCACGATATTCAGACCATACGAAAACCGGAGTTCCACCGTACTTTAGATAGGAATAGGCTTAGAAGCATGATGAAAGAAGCTAATAGCTCTTGGCCTGTAAAATTCATATGAAAATTATTCATCCTTTAGTATAAGGAGAGGCATGACAATACTCACATCTAATGACTCAGTGTTGAGTATAAGGAGAGGCATGCCTTGGTTCAAGAGGTGGCATGAGTGACCAATATTAATAGCGGTCTCCTGCTTGTCTCCAGTGAGGACCCATACATGGATTCCTGCCTTGAGGAGAGATGCTATAGTCTCTGGAACCTGAAAGAAATTAAAAAGTGTAAGTGATTATGCATCTTGTATTTGGTTAGATTAACCCTTTCAGGGTCCAAGGCCCAAATCTGGAGTCACGCACCAGTGTCCAAGAATTTAAAAAAAAAAAATTTGTTATTTTTTCTTATGAAATCGTAGAGAATCTTTTTGTGAAGGTAATAAAACAAAAAGTACGAAATTTGGTGGAAAATTGACGAAATTATGCTCTCGCGAATTTTGATGTGTCAGCGATATTTACGAATAGGTGATTTTGCCGACTTTGACTCCCATTTTAGGCCAATTACATTATTCCAATCAACCAAATTCTTAGCTATTTCACTAGTATTACTTCTATTCTATCGATTGAGCACAAGAAATCGCCAAGTCAACTGCTTCAACTACAAAATAAAGTGATCGGAAATTGTTAATTTGGCCAATTTAACACAAAGTTCAAAATATTCCAATTTCAAAATAGGGTCCAGAATGAACAATGTAAGCATTCCTGGCACTAAATTAACATTTCCTCTGTTCATTAGTTATGTTTTGAGGCTTTACAAATAAATTCCATTTTGATTTTTTATTTACATAATGAATTTTTATTCACACCAAAAAATAGAAGATTTACTGTTATGCAATACTGTAATAATTGTATAAATATCATCACCATATTTGTGAATGTATATTAGACCCACCAGCTGACGTGTATTAGATGTGTGAGGTCGTTTGTTTACTCTTGAATATCGGCAAAAATTTAACATTTCCGCTACTTTGAGCTCAGTTTCAAGCCATTTCCAATGCTAAAACCAATCAAAATCATCTCTATTTCTGTAATATGTCTTCCATTCTATCAAATGAGACCAAGAAATCGCAAATACAACTATAAAAAACATACGAAAAAACACTGCAAAGTTGCTGTTTTAATCGAAAAATCATGATTTCATTTTTTTTCTCTCATTATACACAGTGTGCTGCAGGATCTGTTTTATGTGGTGCACACATACCACATAGATGTATTCTCTCATATCTAGGCCCAAATGTACCACTCACAGTTTATCAGAGTGAGCTGAGCTCATGGCGTAGATCTACGGTTTGGACCCTGAACGTAAAGCCGTAGATCTACGGGACGGACCCTGAAAGGGTTAAAAATAAATTTATAATGATAGACTCACCAAGCTTCATACTGAACAACACATATTCACTCACTAAATAAATATATACACACGAAGGGACAGCTTACTAGCAAGTTGCATTCCTGGTTACTCAACTTAGCACTTACACTGTTGCAACCCCTGAAACTGAGTGCTGATAGTGTTGCAATTTAAAACACACACACACACATATTTATATACATACATACATACGCACATACATGTGTATATATATATATATATGTCGTGGGGGTTCGTAGGAGATATGAAGGTTGGAGACAAACACACTTGTTGGATGGTAACACTATATTGCCGAGTGTGTAAGGAGGGAGCCCAAACTGCCCTGTTGCCTGTTGTAGACCTAAGCTTGGACTGAGCCTATGTAGCGTGTCCCACACACTCATGCCACATCACGTGACGTCATACAAACTAGTCACTAGGCCTAGCAAAGGGGTCGTGTATGTAAAACATATGAATGGTGCTAACTATGATACTCAGATAAGCTATACAACACATGTAGGGGATCAGCAACTATGCTGACAGCTCGGTCATGTTATGTATGTCGCCTCGACATACAATACTATGCTATAGGCTGAACAGGTAGGTGGCTCTGGGCTGATTTTATACAATAACAAAGACATATGTAACTTAGAACTAATGGATGGTATCATAATGGGTGTTAACATAATGGGTTTTAACGTAACGAGTTTTAACGTAATGCATTACAAATTATAAGAACAAATCATGGTATAATAAAGGATGGGATTGATCAATCAATCTGTATTCATGCACTCTACGGATTCTGAGGAAGAATAAATATATATTTACAAAGGTGAAAGTAAATTAACAGCAAGGCAAATCTGGCACGCACAGATCATTACTGCTAAATTCTCAGAATTTGGAGGGAACGTGAACACAAATTTTTTTTTCTGAAAACTGATCAGCTGATAACAAAACACACAGTTGACAACTTCATTCATCTTGGACATCTAATTATATAGACTATGTACATTTAAAGGGTAAGATTTACATATGCAGAATGGTTATCATCTTTGGGAGGATCGAATTCCTTTGCAATGGCTAACACATGCCTTGACTGAGGGAGATCTGAACGAATATCTACAAAAAATACTTGTGGGTTTCTCATTACTTGTCGAGTACGCGAAGAACAACAACATTCGGGTTGATTATCTGGCTGAGTATTAGAGGTAGAGGGTACAGAGTCAGGAGGATTGTCAGCGGCTGACACATTAGTCTGGGTAGAATTATCATCCTTGACATCGCATACTAATTTCATATGATCTAAATGCAATTCCTTATACTGACCAGTACTAATTTCTCTAACCTTATACTTACTGCCACTGATATGTTCAACTACTCGATAAGGGCCAACGAGCTTTTGATCGAGCTTAGGCATTGCGGATGTTTTACTGAAATTAGTCAGCATTACTCTCGAACCCACTTTAACTTTTGTTGGCTTAGCACAGCTATTAGTTACTCTAGTAAATTCCGCTGTTGATTTATGAAGTGTTTCACGGATTCTTCTAAAAACACTTTGAACTATGCTGGTACGAGTTGCTATGAAATCATCAGGGTTGTAATTGGGTTTCGGCGTGGAATATAACAACTCATAGGGTAAACACTTGTCTACACCGTACAATGCATAAGGTGGAGTGTCACCTATGGAAGCATTGTAAGGAGAATTTATGGCACATTGAACATCTGGTATAACTTCAT
This sequence comes from Cherax quadricarinatus, assembly GCF_038502225.1. Classification (NCBI taxonomy): domain Eukaryota; kingdom Metazoa; phylum Arthropoda; class Malacostraca; order Decapoda; family Parastacidae; genus Cherax; species Cherax quadricarinatus. The sequence continues at coordinate 25,677,044 of NC_091329.1, forward strand.
CCCAAGTTTCACTACTGGGGTTGATAGGGGCTCTCAAAACATCTAGTACATGTACTTTCTTATTTGTACGTTCTGCCAAACCATTACTCGCAGGATGGTGAGAAACAACGGTGGATTTAGAGATCTTGTACAAGATACACAAATTTTCAAGAATCTCATTACAGAATTCACCTCCTTATCTGTTACTAAGGACTTAGGGGTGGTATGCCTGCAGATAATGTGTTCTTTAAATGCTTTAGCTACTGTCTCAGCAGTCTTATCTGCAATAGGAACTAACTCACAATATCTGGTGAAATGGTCTACCATAACACACAGATGTTTGCTGCCTTGGAGGGAACATTTAAAATTGGTTAACAAATCTAGCGCAACTCTTTCCCACAGTTCACTAGTAGTTGGATACACCTGGATTGGATTAGGACCACTGACATTTCCTTCATGCTGCATACAGACACTACATTTCTTAACATACTCGGAAATGTCAGTTGCCATACGTGGCCAAAAGTATTTCATTCTGGCTTGTTTCACAGAACGATCCATACCAGGGTGTGCAACACCTGGTGCATCATGAACTAGCTGTAGAGCTACATTCACTAGTGACTGTGGAATTACTAACTGGTATACTCTTCTGCTTGAAGTACCCAACTCAGCTGTTCGATACAGTAATTCTTGGCTCATTACAAAGTCACTAATGGGCGTTGGTGGCTTCACAGTCAGAATAAGATCTTCCTGGAGCAGGAATCGAATCACACCAGACCACATGGGATCTGTTCTTTGGGCATTCTTTACATCCTCGGAAGTAAATGGAGGGTCTGTAGTTACTATACTAAAACGTCGTGATAAAGCATCTGCGACTACACTGGATTTGCCAGGTAAATGTTCAAAAGTAGGATTGAACTCTTGGATAGTCAAGGTCCATCTGGCTAGCCTTCCAGTAGGTTGTTTATTCTGGAATAAAGGATCCATTTATTCCTTGTTAACACTTCTGGTCACAGTGTTCGTCTCAGAGCAAATACCAATCTTGTTGACCTGGTTCACTATCCTTACCCTGTTCAAGTACAGGATGACTTGCCACCTGACCAATGGGTCGGTGCTATTTCAACAGGGGAGACCTCATTCATTCCACTGGATCAATCCATCCCACCAGTTGAGGAGAAAGACTTAGCTCCCACTGACTTCCCAAACGAGGTCAAGGGTTTGTTGACTCTGTTGAACAAACGTCGTAAAGCCATTGCCTTACCAGGTGAGAAGATGGGTATAATGAACTTATTATCCCATTGTATTCTCCTTGAACCTGGTACTAGACCTATCTATATACCTGCGTACAGAATGCCTCATTCCCAAGTTGCTGTCGCAGAAGAATTGATCAATCAGATGCTCGATGATGGAGTTATTGCACCTAGCAATTCACCCTTGATCCTAGTTCCTAAGAAGGACGGTACTTGGCGCCCAATGATTGACTTTAGGAAGTTAAATGCGAAAACTATTCCAGATCGCTTCCCACTTCCTGTACTTGGTGATCTTTTACGTAACATCGGAGATAATAAAGTCTTCTCGACCCTGGATTTGTTACAAGGATTTTGGCAAGTCCCTCTTCACGAGGACAGCCAAGAGTTAACCGCATTCTTCATTCCCACAGGTCATTATCGCTTCCTCCGTATGGCCTTTGGATTACGATCCTCCCCCATCACATTCTCTAGGCTCATGACCAATATCTTTAGAGGTCTCATAGGTAAAGCACTTATGGTGTACTTAGATGACATAATCGTCATGTCCGAAGATGTGGATACACATTTGAAAAGACTTGATGAAGTACTTGGTAAGCTTGAAGAAGCCAATTTAAAGATCAAACTGTCCAAATGCCAATTTTTCAGATCAGAAATTAAGTTTCTGGGTCACGTAGTCACTGCTAGAGGGGTTACGACTGATCAAAGTAAAGTAACGGCAGTACTAAATTTTCCATCCCTCAAAACTGCTGATGCCGTGAGATCCTTTGAGGGTCTAGCAGGTTTTTATAGGTCTTTCATTGCTAATTTTTCTTCAATAGCAGCTCCTCTAGCTGAGAGTAATGGTGGTTGGGGATTTCAATGCTAAAGTGGGTAAAAATGTTATGGAGGGAGTAGTAGGTAAATTTGGGTGCCAAGGGTAAATGTAAATGGGGAGCCTTTAATTGAGCTATGTGTAAAAAGAGATCTGGTAATAAGTAATACATATTTTATGAAAAAGAGGATAAATAAATATACAAGGTATGATGTAGCATGTATGAAAGTAGTTTGTTAGATTATGTATTGGTGGATAAAAGGTTGATGGGTAGGCTCCAGGATGTACATGTTTATAGAGGGGCAACTGATATATCGGATCATTATTTAGTTGTAGCTACAGTTAGATTAAGAGGTAGATGGGAAAAGAGGAAGGTGGCAACAACAAGTAAGAGGGAGGAGAAAGTGTATAAACTAAGGGAGGAGGAAGTTCGGGGGAGATATAAGCGACTATTGGCAGAAAGGTGGGCTAGTGCAAAGATGAGTAGTGGGGGGGTTGAAGAGGGTTGGAATAGTTTTAAAAATGCAGTATTAGAAAGTGGGGCAGAAGTATGTGGTTATAGGAGGGTGGGGGCAGGTGGAAGGAAGAGTGATTGGTGGAATGATGAAGTAAAGGGTGTGATAAAAGAGAAAAAGGTAGCTTATGAGAGGTTTTTACAAAGCAGAAGTGTTATAAGAAGAGCAGAGTATATGGAGAGTAAAAGAAAGGTGAAGAGAGTGGTGAGAGAGTGCAAAAGGAGAGCATGTGATAGAGTGGGAGAGGCACTGTCAAGAAATTTTAATGAAAATAAGAAAAAATTTTGGAGTGAGTTAAACAAGTTAAGAAAGCCTAGGGAAAGTATGGATTTGTCAGTTAAAAACAGAGTAGGGGAGTTAGTAGATGGGGAGAGGGAGGTATTAGGTAAATGGCGAGAATATTTTGAGGAACTTTTAAATGTTGAGGAAGAAAGGAAGACGGTAATTTCATGCACTGGTCAGGGAGGTATACCATCTTTTAGGAGTGAAGAAGAGCAGAATGTAAGTGTGGGGGAGGTATGCGAGGCATTACGTAGAATGAAAGGGGGCAAAGCAGCTGGAACTGATGGGATCATGACAGAAATGTTAAAAGCAGGGGGGGATGTAGTGTTGGAGTGGTTGGTACTTTTGTTTAATAAATGTATGAAAGAGGGGAAGGTACCTAGGGATTGGCAGAGAGCATGTACAGTCCCTTTATATAAAGGGAAAGGGGACAAAAGAGATTGTAAAAATTATAGAGGAATAAGTTTATTGAGTATACCAGGAAAAGTGTACGGTAGGGTTATAATTGAAAGAATTAGAGGCAAGAAAGAATGTAGGATTGCGGATGAGCAAGGAGGTTTCAGAATGGGTAGGGGATGTGTAGATCAAGTGTTTACATTGAAGCATATATGTGAACAGTATTTAGATAAAGGTAGGGAAGTTTTTATTGCATTTATGGATTTAGAAAAGGCATATGATAGAGTGGATAGAGGAGCAATGTGGCAGATGTTGCAAGTATATGGAATAGGTGGTAAGTTACTAAATGCTGTAAAGAGTTTTTATGAGGATAGTGAGGCTCAGGTTAGGGTGTGTAGAAGAGAGGAAGACTACTTCCTGGTAAAAGTAGGTCTTAGACAGGGATGTGTAATGTCACCATGGTTGTTTAATATATTTATAGATGGGGTTGTAAAAGAAGTAAATGCTAGGGTGTTCGGGAGAGGGGTGGGATTAAATTATGGGGAATCAAATTCAAAATGGGAATTAACACAGTTACTTTTTGCTGATGATACTGTGCTTATGGGAGACTCTAAAGAAAAATTGCAAAGGTTAGTGGATGAGTTTGGGAATGTGTGTAAAGGTAGAAAGTTGAAAGTGAACATAGAAAAGAGTAAGGTGATGAGGGTATCAAATGATTTAGATAAAGAAAAATTGGATATCAAATTGGGGAGGAGGAGTATGGAAGAAGTGAATGTTTTCAGATACTTGGGAGTTGACGTGTCGGCGGATGGATTTATGAAGGATGAGGTTAATCATAGAATTGATGAGGGAAAAAAGGTGAGTGGTGCATTGAGGTATATGTGGAGTCAAAAAACGTTATCTATGGAGGCAAAGAAGGGAATGTATGAAAGTATAGTAGTACCAACACTCTTATATGGGTGTGAAGCTTGGGTGGTAAATGCAGCAGCGAGGAGACGGTTGGAAGCAGTGGAGATGTTCTGTCTAAGGGCAATGTGTGGTGTAAAAATTATGCAGAAAATTCGGAGTGTGGAAATTAGGAAAAGGTGTGGAGTTAATAAAAGTATTAGTCAGAGGGCAGAAGAGGGGTTGTTGAGGTGGTTTGGTCATTTAGAGAGAATGGATCAAAGCAGAATGACATGGAAAGCATATAAATCTATAGGGGAAGGAAGGCGAGGTAGGGGTCGTCCATGAAAGGGTTGGAGAGAGGGGGTAAAGGAGGTTTTGTGGGCAAGGGGCTTGGACTTCCAGCAAGCGTGCGTGAGCGTGTTAGATAGGAGTGAATGGAGACAAATGGTACTTGGGACCTGACGATCTGTTAGAGTGTGAGCAGGGTAATATTTAGTGAAGGGATTCAGGGAAACCGGTTATTTTCATATAGTCGGACTTGAGTCCTGGAAATGGGAAGTACAATGCCTGCACTTTAAAGGAGGGGTTTGGGATATTGGCAGTTTGGAGGGATATGTTGTGTATCTTTATACGTATATGCTTCTAAACTGTTGTATTCTGAGCACCTCCACAAAAACAGTGATTATGTGTGAGTGTGGTGGAAGTGTTGAATGATGATGAAAGCATTTTCTTTTTGGGGATTTTCTTTCTTTTTTGGGTGACCCTGCCTCGGTGGGAGATGGCCAAAAAGGAAATGAAATATGCAAAATTTACGAAAAATTACATTTGGCAGTACTCAAGTACTCAGTGGTACTTGGAAAAGTGGTTTTGACACTTGCTGCTGATAGAACACTTCTAATTCCATCATTTGTAAGGCCCCAATTATATAATAAACCTTATCTTCATGGTAAAAAAAAATAAAGTTTCATAATTTTTTTGACATTTTGGAAGATGTCGGTCTTGTTGCCCACACAAATCTGAAAATATTTGGGATAGTTCAGAAAGGAACATATCACATTGTAAAACAATCATTCTTCTATGTTTGTTGTGAAAACCAAGTCAATTCATTCATAAATAAGGATGGATCGGTCATAAATAGGTAAATAACTTACTTTCGAGATATAGGCCGAAGCGCGCAGCACCCCAGGTGCCCGGGAAATATTTTTTTTCCCCGAAAAATTCGCTTTATTTTACACTTTTTCCGTGACCTACGAGTGTTTATTACAGTTAACCATTGTAAATCCGTTTTCTCTCACCACATATGAGAGAACGGACCCTTTCTTCACCTTTAGGGAATATATCGATAGAAATTTTTTCCTCGGGGCATCATATTATGCTATATATTATTTTTTAAGGTGTACTTTTTATGTTTATATGCTATTATTATATTGCATTATGTCATAATAGATCAATTGTGATAGATAAATAAGCCTTATAATTGATATTAGCGTGGGTATGGAATATTTTGTTGGCTGGAGGTGTCGGCCATTTTATGCAATGTGTATTCCCAGGGTACCTGATTGGTTACTTGATCATATTATCTCCGCCCACTCTGCCATGATCTCAGATGGTGAATTTGTATTATATTAGACATAAAGATATAAGAAAACGATAAAAATAACACGGGGGGAAAAACATAAACAATGCCGCGTCAGCGCTTGTTACGCAATGTGAGGCAAGGCGCTGTCACCATGCCTGTTATAAATGGCTGTAATTCCTTTTAGAAACATCGTACGAGGATAATAATTATACCAGAGTGTAGCCAGAAAGTTCAGCTATTTTTTGGTAACAATAACTCAATTTTCATATTTTTCGAGGTTGTTTTTTCTCTCCACGCTCAGACCCCTGTCCCCTCCCTAAAAAGTAGACACATATTAATACACATTTATTTTGCCTGACCACGTGATCGCCCACTATCTGTTCAGTTTGTATTCTTACATTGTCTGAACTCTGTATCTCGTTCTCTCTCTTGCTTACTCTTACGTTAACTAGTTGGCTCTCATTGACAATGGCGTCTAAGGTTAGCTGTGATAAAAAAGAGGAGTCGTAAGCCTCTTGCTTTAAGTGCGAAGTTAGAGGATGATAGTGTGCCATTCTGATTTTATTCAACAAACACCCTGCCACTCACCTCTCACACATTAATATTAATATTTTAAGGCAAGTAATAAGTGTACTCAGTGTGTATCTTACCTTTTATTGTGTTTTTAATGCCTATTTCTAATGCTAACTTAATATAAGTTAGTGTAAACTTGTTGTCTGGCATTTATTGCATATTTTATGTGCTCTGATAATAATACTTGAGGACCTGTGTGGTAGCCGGGCGGAGGGACAACATTACGTTTTCTCTGCTCAGCCATCAGAGAAAACGTGTATGAAACTGCGTTTAGCCCAGCCACTCCCTCACTCTGCTTTTGTTTGCAATTTTCAGCATGAATTTTTCATTACTTCTCCCTTCGTTTATGATGGCATCTAAAGGTAGTTGTTAGAAATGATTAAATTCAGTGAACAAGGTATGTCGATGTTAATAATATCATCTGAAATGATAGAGAATCTTTTCCCAATTGTAATAACACCAAAAGAACAAAATTTAATGGAAAACTGATGGAATTACGCTCTCGCGAAGTTAGCGACCTCAGCGATATTTACGAATCGGTGATTTTGCCCACTTTGAGCCATACTTTCGGCTAATTCCATTCTTCCAGTCGACCAAACTCATACCTATTTCTTTAAAACTCCATTTTTTTCTATTGATTGAGTACAAGAAACTGCCAATTTACCGATATCAACTACCCAATAACGTGGTCAGAAATTGGCAATTTGGCCAATTTCACGAAAATTAAAAAATATGACAATTTCAAAATAGGGTCCAGAATGAACAAAGCAGACATTCCTAGCTCTAAAATAACATTTTCTTTGTTCATCAGTCGCATTTCCAGGTCCCTCTGATATTACTCTTGCTTTCTATTTTCAATTTTTATTCAAACAAAAAATAGAAGATTTACTGTTATGCAGACTATTGCAATATTGTAATGATTGTATAAATAATGTCAACCCATTCATGACTGCATATCAGAATGGCAACTTGGACATTTATTGGAAAATGACATCATTTGTTTACTTTCGAACATTGGCAAAAATCAAACATTTCCCCTAATTTGAGCTCCATTTCAAGGTTCTTTTCATAGTAAAACCAATCAAAATCACCTCTATTTCTATAATATGTTTTCCATTCTATCAAATGAGACCAAGAAAACGAGAATACAACCATAAATACTATATGAAAATAGACTACAAATTCGGCATTTTAATTAAAAAAAAAAAGTCGGAGTTTTTTTTTCTCATTATGCACTGCATGCTGCAGGATTTTTTTTTATATGGTGCACACTGACCACACAGACCCATTCTCTTAAATGTGGGCCTACCAGCTTTCTCCTGCTTGATTTGAAGCCGCTAGAATTTATGAGTATACATACGTCAAACACGATGGCTCGTAAGACGTATGTATACGACCAAAACAGTCAAAGGGCTAAAAAGAGTGAGAGAAGTCACTTATTTGGAAGAGTGGGATATCCATTAATGAAGAGAGATATCCATTAATGAAGTGAGAGGAATATTCATTCAAGAAGTGAAAGGGATATTCATTAGTAAAGTGAGAGAGATACCTATTAGTGAAGTGAGAGGGATATCTATTAGTGAAGCGAGTGATAACCATTAATGAAATGAGAGGGATATCCGTATTGGGAAGATGGAAGGAATATTTTGAGGAATTGTTAAATGTTGATGAAGATAGGGAAGCTGTGATTTCGTATATAGGGCAAGGAGGAATAACATCTTGTAGGAGTGAGGAAGAGCCAGTTGTGAGTGTGGGGAAAGTTCGTGAGGCAGTAGGTAAAATGAAAGGGGGTAAGGCAGCCAGGATTGATGGGATAAAGATAGAAATGTTAAAAGCAGGTGGGGATATAGTTTTGGAGTGGTTGGTGCAATTATTTAATAAATGTATGGAAGAGGGTAAGGTACCTAGGGATTGGCAGAGAGCATGCATAGTTCCTTTGTATAAAGGCAAAGGGGATAAAAGAGAGTGCAAAAATTATAGGGGGATAAGTCTGTTGAGTATACCTGGTAAAGTGTATGGTAGAGTTATTATTGAAAGAATTAAGAGTAAGACGGAGAATAGGATAGCAGATGAACAAGGAGGCTTTAGGAAAGGTAGGGGGTGTGTGGACCAGGTGTTTACAGTGAAACATATAAGTGAACAGTATTTAGATAAGGCTAAAGAGGTTTTTGTGGCATTTATGGATTTGGAAAAGGAGTATGACAGGGTGGATAGGGGGGCAATGTGGCAGATGTTGCAGGTGTATGGTGTAGGAGGTAGGTTACTGAAAGCAGTGAAGAGTTTTTACGAGGATAGTGAGGCTCAAGTTAGAGTATGTTGGAAAGAGGGAGATTATTTCCCAGTAAAAGTAGGCCTTAGACAAGGATGTGTGATGTCACCGTGGTTGTTTAATATACTATTTATAGATGGGGTTGTAAGAGAAGTAAATGCGAGGGTCTTGGCAAGAGGCATGGAGTTAAAAGATAAAGAATCACACACAAAGTGAGAGTTGTCACAATTGCTCTTTGGGAGAGAGTATGAAGGAGGTGAATGTATTCAGATATTTGGGAGTGGACGTGTCAGCGGATGGGTCTATGAAAGAAGATGAGGTGAATCACAGAATTGATGAGGGGAAAAGGGTGAGCGGTGCACTTAGGAGTCTGTGGAGACAAAGAACTTTGTCCTTGGAGGCAAAGAGGGGAATGTATGAGAGTCTAGTTTTACCAACGCTCTTATATGGGTGTGAAGCATGGGTGATGAATGTTGCAGCGAAGAGAAGGCTGGAGGCAGTGGAGATGTCATGTCTGAGGGCAATGTGTGGTGTGAATATAATGCAGAGAATTCGTAGTTTATAAGTTAGGAGGAGGTGCGGGATTACCAAAACTGTTGTCCAGAGGGCTGAGGAAGGGTTGTTGAAGTGGTTCGGACATGTAGAGAGAATGGAGCGAAGCAGAATGACTTCAAGAGTGTATCGGTCTGTAGTGGAAGGAAGGTGGGATAGGGGTCGGCCTAGGAAAGGTTGGAGGGAGGGGGTAAAGGAGGTTTTGTGTGCGAGGGGCTTGGACTTCCAGCAGGCATGCGTGAGCGTATTTGATAGGAGTGAATGGAGACAAATGGTTTTTAATACTTGACGTGCTGTTGGAGTGTGAGCAAAGTAACATTTATGAAGGGATTCAGGGAAACCGGCAGGCCGGACTTGAGTCCTGGAGATGGGAAGTACAGTGCCTGCACTCTGAAGGAGGGGTGTTAAAGTTGCAGTTTAAAAACTGTAGTGTAGAGCACCCTTCTGGCAAGACAGTGATGGAGTGAATGATGGTGAAAGTTTTTCTTTTTCGGGCCACCCTGCCTTGGTGGGAATCGGCCAGTGTGTTAATAAAAAAAAAAAAAAAAAAAAAATAATCCGTTAATGGGGCGAGAGGGATATCCATTAATGAAGTGAGAGTAATATCCATTAATGAAGGGAAAGTAATATCCATTAATGAAGAGAAAGCGATATCCATTAACGAAAGGAGAAAGATATCTATTAATGAAGAGGGGTATCCGTAATGATAGGGCAGGTGAGGGGTTGTAATTCTATGTATGTTTATTTGGTTAAAAAAAAAAAAAAGTTGACGTAACACCATTAATAATTATGGTTTCTTCTATCACTGCAGCACCTAACATGTCTTCACCTAAGACACCTACCTTGTCCTGAACCTTATCTTCTATCACAGTCGCACCTAATATGTCTACCACATTATGTACTTCACCTAAGACACATACCTCATCCTGAACCTTATCTTCTATCACAGTCGCACCTAATATGTCTACCACATTATGTACTTCACCTAAGACACCTACCTCATCCTGAACCTTATCTTCTATCACAGTCGCACCTAATATGTCTACCACATTATGTACTTCACCTAAGACACCTACCTCATCCTGAACCTTATTTTCTATCACAGTCACGCCTAATATGCCTACCACATTATGTACTTCACCTAAGACACCTACCTCGTCCTGAACCTTATCTTCTATCACAGTCGCACCTAATATGTCTACCACATTATGTACTTCACCTAAGACACCTACCTCATCCTGAACCTTATCTTCTATCACAGTCGCACCTAATATGTCTACCACATTATGTACTTCACCTAAGACACCTACCTCATCCTGAACCTTATCTTCTATCACAGTCGCACCTAATATGTCTACCACATTATGTACTTCACCTAAGACACCTACCTCATCCTGAACCTTATTTTCTATCACAGTCACGCCTAATATGCCTACCACATTATGTACTTCACCTAAGACACCTACCTCGTCCTGAACCTTATCTTCTATCACAGTCGCACCTAATATGTCTACCACATTATGTACTTCACCTAAGACACCTACCTCGTCCTGAAGCTTATCTTCTATCGCTGTCGCACCTAATAAAGTAAGATTGTTTTCTATGAGTTGAGCCGCATCTTCTATTTTTCTTTCTCTAAACTGAAGGGCTGTACTTGCTTTATAATAAGTATTTTTCCACTCCTGAAAAAAAGAAGTAAGCAATTAGTCAAAATTATAGAATTTATGAAGCGTATTGAATTTATTTTTTAGAAAATTATCATCTTCAACCTCAGGATTTTCATTTCTAACACTGAGGAAAATCAAAGTCATGCCAATTATAAAGCCCATTAAGATACCAGTCTTCATCAACACCTTCAGTAAATTCATTTCTTATATATTCCTTATATATTTCTTATATATTTAATGAAAGAATATATACAAATAATCATTCCAAAAAAGAGAATTCAAAATAAATATGTTCCTACACATTCCTCGTCAAGTTAGATAAAACTCTATGGAGTAATGAGAAAGATGGCAGTGAAATCAAGTATTAGAAACATGTTGATGAAGACAATAAAATACATAAAAAACTGCAATACAAATGAACGAGGACCATATAAAATAAATGGTATCTCTAAATATAATCTACAATTTATTCATGTCTTTTTCCAAAACTATGTACCCTTTCACATACCTGAAACAATATAGATTGTTACCTGAATACTTCACACTGCCAAGATTAATAATAGTGAAGACTAACAGTGTGGATCAAGCAAGCAGCAAGAGATGTTGCTGACTGAGTTCTTTATACCTATATTTAGGAATGACTTAAAACACTTCCTGTTGTTACACTGGGGTGTTTGTACAAATACATATAACACTTCCTTACATATTAAGATAAAGTAAAAGCACCATGAATTCGAAACCAAATTGGAAACTAATTTTGCCAACATTCAACTTCAACAAACTATCATCAAGGATCATCAACAATTACAGGACCATCTCAAGGACTTGTTAATATTGCATAATCAAGAACTCTCATCTGAACATCACAGTAGCAAATGTCCTGAGATTCTATGGTAAACTTTAATCTATTAGTATGGTCCACATTTAAAAGAAATAGTGCAAAAATTGTCAGCAGATTGGTAGAGATAATAAAAGCAATAACAAGGAGAATGTAGGAAAAGTGATGGGGAGGTGAGCAGAGAATACAAGAGAGAAGAGTCCTGTCTGTACAAAAGCACTGACTACGAAATGTTGGTATGAAAGTAGTTTGAGGGTGAATGGTAGTATATATTTTCATAATATTGCCTAATGTATACACATTGCCAAATACTATTTTTAACACATGCACCTTGTTCCTAAAAAAATTTTTTTTTCTTTTTTTTTAACAAGTCGGCCGTCTCCCACCGAGGCAGGGTGACACAAAAAAAAAAATAATACCCAAAAAGAAAATACTTTCATCATCATTCAACTCTTTCATCTCACTCACACATAATCACTGTTTTTGCAGAGGTGCTCATAAACACAACAGCTTAGAAGCATATACGTATAAAGATACACAACATATTCCTCCAAACTGTCAATATCCCGAACCCCTCCTTTAGAGTCCAACCATTGTACTTCCCATTTCCAGGACTCAAGTCCAGCTATATAAAAATAACCGGTTTCCCTGAATCCCTTCACTATATATTACCCTGCTCACACTCCAACAGATCGTCAGGTCCCAAATACCATTCGTCTCCATTCACTCCTATCGAACACACTCACGCACGCCTGCTGGAAGTCCAAGCCCCTCGCCCACAAAACCTCCCTTACCCCTTCCTTCCAACCTTTTCAAGGATGACCCCTACCCCGCCTTCCTTCTCCTACAAATTTAAATGCTCTCCCTGTCATTCTACTTTGATCCATTCTCTCTAAATGACCAAACCACCTCAACAACCCCTCTTCAACCCTCTGACTAATACTTTTATTAACTCCACACCTTCTCCTAATTTCCACACTCCGAATTTTCTGCATAATATTTACACCACACATTGCCCTTAGACAGGACATCTCCACTGCCTCCAACCGCCTCCTTGCTGCTGCATTCACAACCCAAGCTTCACACCCATATAAGAGTGTTGGTACTTATTATCATAAAAATTATGATTTTTATCAAACTCCTGGTTTGCACCTGTAAAAATCAATATGCTCTTCACCTCTTATTCCCTTCAGATGTGTGTGTATGTTCAGTAAAAATGTTGGATATCTGATGCATAAAAACTTGGATAGCCAAATTTTGGGTATTTGACTGCACTTGGTGAATGACTACAATATTATAGAGCTCTTTTATTTTTTCTCTAGTAGCTAAGATGAGCCTATATCTTAGCTAAATTTGACATATACTGTTTTTTATTAACACATCAGCTGTTTCTCACCAAGGCAGGGTGACTCAACAAAGAAGAAATGCTTTCATCACTCACTCAATCACTGTCTTGCCAGAGGCATGCCTACACTACAGTTCAAAAACTGCAACATATCCCCAACCCGCCTTCATAGTGTATGCACTGTACTTCCCACCTCCAGGACTCAAGCCACCTAAATGGTTTCCCTGAATCTCTTCATAAATGTTACTTTTTTAAGGCTTACAATTTTTTTACAAGAGATTAATGAAAATGCCAATACCAATACCTCAGACAGGACTGAGGGCAAACTTTCTGTGCAGAATATCAGTTTTTTTACATAAAGCAGTCCATAAGGTAATTTTTTTATAGAAATTTTCAGGAAGCCATCATCATCATCATCATCATCATTGAATCCCACCAGTATTTTCAATGAACAGAGTACTGCAATAATGTCATGAATAGTTATATCAGCAGCAGCCACCTAAGATGAAGGAACAGGTACATGAAGCTCATTTTACAGTGATGTTCATCTTAATGAGGAAGTGCCCATTAACCCTTTCAGGGTCCAAGGCCAAAATCTGAGGGGGTGCCCCAGTGTCCAGGAAATTTTGGAAAAAAAAAAAAAAAATAAAAATAAAAAAAAATAAAAAAAAAAAAGAAATCTTACAGAATTAAAGATAATATTTTTGTGAAGGTAATAATAATAAAAAAAATTCTGATCAGTACTTACTGAGACACAGCAGCGGGAAGTTGACCCAAAATGACCGGGTGGCGGCAACATCAGTGACGTTCGCAAAATCGCATTTTTTTTTTTATGTTTTTTATACATTTTTCTTTTATATTTTTTTTTCTAGTAACATTTGTGGTCTGTGAGACCAATATAATGTATATTGTATAAGTGTACACTCATTGTATTCAACACAATAACTGCACTAATTTGTTTATCATTATATTGCTTACAAAACTTGTTTACAAGTTTATGGTAAACAAAATGATGAAAATATTAGTGCGGTTATTGCGTTGAATACAACGGTACTATATAGTACCATATGGTACAATGGTGCCATAGGGTGCAATGGTACCATATGGTACAATGGCACTATATGATACAATGGTACCATATGGTAGAATATGGTACAATAGCATCATTTGGTACCATAAGGTACCATATGGTGCAATGGTACCTTATGGTACCATATGGTGTAATGGTACCATATGATACATTGTACCATATGGTACAGTGATACCACATGGTTCATTGTACCATATGGTACTGTTGTATTCAACACAATTAACACACTAATATTTTCATCATTATTTCGTTTATAATAATTGTTTACAACAAAAATATGCAAAAATGTTGTACAGGAAGGCCCCACTTGTACGGCTGGTTAGGTTCCAGGCTACCGCCGTAAAGCAGAAACCGCCATAAAGTGGAACACCCTTTTTTTCCACTTACAAATGCATACAAACACTAGATAACAAGTTTACACTAACATATATTAAGTTAGCAATAGAACCAGGCATCAAAAAACAATAAAAAGTACAATACACACATAGTGCACTCATTACTTACCTTAAAATATTTATAGTCTTAATCTAGGGTGAGACAAGTAGTATTTAATGTAAGAAATCAAGTGTGGTATGTATGGTAGTCAGCCAGGCTACCATACCAGGCCACCCCACCCACACATACAATTCTATGATATTTAAGCATCCCAGAGCGATAAAATGTATATCCAGTTCACTCATTACTTACCTTAAAATATTTGTAGTCTTAATGTAGGGTCAGGAGTAAGTAAATGAGATAAAATGAATAAATGAGAGAGAGAAAGAATGAGTGCATGAGAGAGGACAGGCGCAGAGTTATGTAACCAAACCAGGCGAAGGTAAGTTTTGTAAACGAAGTGTACACGTCTGGTTTGTGTACAAGTTACATTGTGTACAGGTTGTCTCTACATTGATACGGTAGAATAAATAAAGAAGAACACTCCCATTCTCATGTAACATCATTTTGAGAAGAAATGATGCTCTGAGTGAAGGCAATGGAAATAAGTCACTCTGTCTGACTTTTTTGGGTTATCCTAGGTTCTCTACACGTATGTTGTTATGTATGATAATCTATGTAACTGTATTTGTGTATACCTGAATAAACTTACATACATACGAAAGGAATAATTTTCTACAGTTACCCCCAGTAACACATTTTCTCTTATGTTAGATTAGAGAAAATTTTATTCTTGGCATCACTTGTACAAGTTATCTGGCTACGACATCTCATATTTATGTTTATTTATTCTATTGTAGGGTGTATTTATCATCTTTTTATGTTATGTATCGTGTTTATTATATAATTTTGAAAAAATATCATGGATGGATTAATGAAAATGTGTATATTAACGTAATATACAACATTTAATAAGACTCGGTGATTATTATTATTATTATTAGCATTTCTAATATGGCGTCACTTGTGCAAGTTGTCTGCTACCACATCTCATATTTATGTTTATTTATTCTATTGTGGGGTGTATTTATCATCTTTTTATGTTATGTATCGTGTTTATTATATAATTTTGAAAAAATATCATAGATGGATTAATGAAAATGTGTATTTAACGTAATATACGACATTTAAATGAGACGATGATTATTATTATTATCATTACTAATATGACATCTGGAGACATAAGACACTCTTACTGATTTTAATGTGTACCTGCATGCCAGCACAGTATGTAAGTTTAAGTACAGGTATACATAAGTATAATTATCAGAGTATATATAAAATATGAAATAACTTTTAAAAACATTTGAAATTTTGGAGTTTCCAGACAAAATGGAGAGACTTAGTGCTTACTGAGCTCACAAAGAATGTAAACAAACAAGGTGGGGCGCGGTGACCGTATTAGAAAGTCAGGTGGGGGGAGCCGTATAGCGAGTTTTGGTCATAATTTGAAATGACCGTATTAGCGGAACGCCGTAAAGTGAAACGCCGTAAAGCGGGGCCTTCCTGTATATTAGTAATGTTCTATTATATATTTATAAAGTACAGCCACTCGACATGCTCCTTGAGGTGGATGACAAAGCGCTTTGTCCTGGAAACTGCGGAGTCACTAGCTAGCTTGCGTCGTCACTCAGTCTTGGCTGCTGCCTGGTGGCATCAACATCTCCAACTGACCATATTGTACATGGTATCATATGTTACAGGGTACCATATGGTACATTGTACTATATGGTATAGGGTACCATACAGTAGAGGATACCACATGATTCAGGGTACCATATGATACAGGGTACCATATGGTGCAGGGTACTATATGGTGCAGGGTACTATATGGTGCAGGGTACCATATGGTGCAGGGTACCATATGGTACAGGACACCTTATGGTGCAGATACAGGGATCCCTATGGAAATAAGTCACCCTGACTTTTTTGGGTTATCCTAGGATTTTATACATATGCTGCTATGTATGATAATCTATGTAACTGTATTTGTGTACACCTGAATAAACTTAATCAAGCAGATTTGGCATCATAAGTTTATTTAGGTATACACAAATAAAGTTACATAGATTATCATACATAGCAGCATATGTTTGGAGAACCTAGGATAACCAAAAAAAGTCAGACAGACTTATTTCCATTAGGGTCCCTGTACCCTGTACCATATGGTACAATGTACCATATGGTATAATATACCATATGGTATAATATACCATATGGTACAATGTACTATATAGTACATTATACCATATGGTACCATTGTACCATATACCATTGTATGACATGGCACCATTGTACCATATGGTACCACTGTACCATATGGCTCAAAACCATAGAATTTCTCTTCAGATCCACTTCCATCAGTCTTAAAACTGTAAGTTGTGAAGAGGAGAGTCAGAAATTGCCAAGAGAGTGAGTGGGGAGTTAGAGCTACCTTGCCTCCAGGCACGATGAACAAAGCTACTTTGGCTGCGTTCCCATAATGCCATGCAGGCGTCCAGATTTCTTCTATAGTGCGCACACTGACCACCCAGACCCATTCTCTCAGATGTAGGCCTACCAGCCTTCTTGTGGTAAATTTGACGCCGCTAGAATTTTGGCGTAGAAGTATGGTTTCGACCCTCAACGTAAAGCCGTAGATCTATGGCACAGACCCTGAAAGGGTTAAAATAAATTCATGTGGTAAAATTATTATTCATTCCAGGACATGAAACACCTTTTGCCTTTTTTTTTTTTTTTTTTTTCAACAAGTCGGCTGTCTCCCACCGAGGCAGGGTGACCCAAAAAAAAGAAAGAAAATCCCCAAAAAGAAAATACTTTCGTCATCATTCAACACTTTCACCACACTCGCACATTATCATTGTTTTTGCAGAGGTGCTCAGAATACAACAGTTTAGAAGCATACACGTATAAAGATACACAACATATCCCTCCAAACTGCCAATATCCCAAACCCCTCCTTTAAAGTCCAGGCATTGTACTTCCCATTTCCAGGACTCAAGTCCGACTATATGAAAATAACCGGTTTCCCTGAATCCCTTCACTAAATATTACCCTGCTCACACTCCAACAGATCGTCAGGTCCCAAGTACCACTCGTCTCCATTCACTCCTATCTAACACGCTCACGCACGCTTGCTGGAAGTCCAAGCCCCTTGCCCACAAAACCTCCTTTACCCCCTCTCTCCAACCCTTTCGAGGACGACCCCTACCCCGCCTTCCTTCCCCTATAGATTTATATGCTTTCCATGTCATTCTACTTTGATCCAGTCTCTCTAAATGACCAAACCACCTCAACAACCCTCTTCTGCCCTCTGACTAATGCTTTTATTAACTCCACACCTTTTCCTAATTTCCACACTCTGAATTTTCTGCACAATATTTACATCACACACTGCCCTTAAACAGGACATCTCCACTGCCTCCAACCGTCTCCTCGCTGCTGCATTTACCACCCAAGCTTCACACCCATATAAGAGTGTTGGTACTACTATACTTTCATACATTCCCTTCTTTGCCTCCACAGATAACATTTTTTGACTCCACATATACCTCAACGCACCACTCACCTTTTTTCCCTCATCAATTCTATGATTAACCTCATCCTTCATAAATCCATCATCCGACACGTCAACTCCCAAGTATCTGAAAACATTCACTTCTTCCATACTCCTCCTCCCCAATTTGATATCCAATTTTTCTTTATCTAAATCATTTGACACCCTCATCACCTTACTCTTTTCTATGTTCACTTGCAACTTTCTACCTTTACACACATTCCCAAACTCATCCACTAACCTTTGCAATTTTTCTTTAGAATCTCCCATAAGCACAGTATCATCAGCAAAAAGTAACTGTGTCAATTCCCATTTTGAATTTGATTCCCCAAAATTTAATCCCACCCCTCTCCCGAACACCCTAGCATTTACTTCCTTTACAACCCCATCTATAAATATATTAAACAACCATGGTGACATTACACATCCCTGTCTAAGACCTACTTTTACCGGGAAGTAGTCTCCCTCTCTTCTACACACCCTAACCTGAGCCTCACTATCCTCATAAAAACTCTTTACAGCATTTAATAACTTACCACCTATTCCATATACTTGCAACATCTGCCACATTGCTCCTCTATCCACTCTATCATATGCCTTTTCTAAATCCATAAATGCAATAAAAACTTCCCTACCTTTATCTAAATACTGTTCACATATATGCTTCAATGTAAACACTTGATCTACACATCCCCTACCCACTCTGAAACCTCCTTGCTCATCCGCAATCCTACATTCTGTCTTACCTCTAATTCTTTCAATTATAACCCTACCGTACACTTTTCCTGGTATACTCAGTAAACTTATTCCTCTATAATTTTTACAGTCTCTTTTGTCCCCTTTCCCTTTATATATAGGGACTATACATGCTCTCTGCCAATCCCTAGGTACCTTCCCCTCTTTCATACATTTATTAAACAAAAGTACCAACCACTCCAACACTATATCCCCCCCTACTTTTAACATTTCTGTCATGATCCCATCAGTTCCAGCTGCTTTACCCCCTTTCATTTTACGTAATGCCTCACGTACCTCCCCCACACTTACATTCTGCTCTTCACTCCTAAAAGATGGTATACCTCCCTGACCAGTGCATGAAATTACTGCCTCTGTTTCTTCCTTAACATTTAAAAGTTCCTCAAAATATTCTCGCCATCTACCTAATACCTCCATCTCCCCATCTACTAACTCCCCTACTCTGTTTTTAACTGACAAATCCATACTTTCCCTAGGCTTTCTTAACTTGTTTAAGTCGCTCCAAAATTTGTTCTTATTTTCATTAAAATTTCTTGACACTGCCTCTCCCACTCTATCATCTGCTCTCCTTTTGCACTCTCTCACCACTCTCTTTACCTTTCTTTTACTCTCCATATACTCTTCTCTTCTTATAACACTTCTACTTTGTAAAAACCTCTCATAAGCTACCTTTTTCTCTTTTATCACACCCTTTGCTTCATCATTCCACCAATCACTCCTCTTTCCTCCTGCCCCCACCCTCCTATAACCACAAACTTCTGCCCCACATTCTAATACTGCATTTTTAAAACTATTCCAACCCTCTTCAACCCCCCCACTACTCATCTTTGCACTAGCCCACCTTTCTGCCAATAGTCGCTTATATCTCACCCGAACTTCCTCCTCCCTTAGTTTATACACTTTCACCTCCCTCTTACTTGTTGTTGCCACCTTCTGCTTTTCCCATCTACCTCTTACTCTAACTGTAGCTACAACTAAATAATGATCTGATGTATCAGTTGCCCCTCTATAAACATGTACATCCTGGAGCCTACCCATCAACCTTTTATCCACCAATACATAATCTAATAAACTACTTTCATTACGTGCTACATCATACCTTGTATATTTATTTATCTTCTTTTTCATAAAATATGTATTACTTATTACCAAATCTCTTTCTACACATAGCTCAATTAAAGGCTCCCCATTTACATTTACCCCTGGCACCCCAAATTTACCTACTCCCTCCATAACATTTTTACCCACTTTAGCATTGAAATCCCCAACCACCATTACTCTCACACTTGATTCAAAACTCCCCACGCATTCACCCAACATTTCCCAAAATCTCTCTCTCTCCTCTACACTTCTCTCTTCTCCAGGTGCATACACGCTTATTATAACCCACTTTTCACATCCAATCTTTATTTTACTCCACATAATCCTTGAATTAATATATTTATAGTCCCTCTTTTCCTGCCATAGCTTATCCTTCAACATTATTGCTACTCCTTCTTTAGCTCTAACTCTATTTGAAACCCCTGACCTAATCCCATTTATTCCTCTCCACTGAAACTCTCCCACCCCTTCATCTTTGTTTCACTTAAAGCCAGGACATCCAGCTTCTTCTCATTCATAACATCCACAATCATCTCTTTCTTATCATCTGCACAACATCCACGCACATTCAGACTTCCCACTTTGACAATTTTCTTATTCTTATTCTTTTTAGTAATCTTTACAGGAAAAGGGGTTATTAGCCCATTGTTCCCGGCATTTTAGTTGACTTTTACAACACGCATTTTTGCCTTCTACTTACATTTAATAACAGCAAATTTTTTTTATCACATATACATAATGATATGTGGCAGTTCACTTGCAGTTACTGTTGACAATAATGTTTGTGTAGTGCTACATGTAAACTAAAAGTATTAGATTAATGGCATGTATTTTGTTAGGCCTTTTGTCATAATAGATCACACTCACAAAAGTCATTGCAAAACATTTACACAATGTAAAACTTAACACCTTAGTGTATGCAACAAGTATGAAGCAAATGCTGCTCTCAAATTATTACTAATTTAAGATGCTCATTCACTGCAGTGTGGAAATGTCAGTATTGATTCTCTTAATTATTAGCATTAATGATTTTTTTAAATATTTTTTTTTATTATCACACCGGCCGATTCCCACCAAGGCAGGGTGGCCCGAAAAAGAAAAACTTTCACCATCATTCACTCCATCACTGTCTTGCCAGAAGGGTGCTTTACACTACAGTTTTTAAACTGCAACATTAACACCCCTCCTTCAGTATTCAAAACTTTGAGATAGAGAATACCGAAGGTAACAAAACACATGCAATGCATGACATAAACTATTCTAATACCAATAAGAAAAAGAAAGAATAAAATATCAAAGCTTTATTTCAAGATGCTAAATATGACAATACATGTATAACTATGTTTCTAGTAATGTATATAGCTACACTCTACATATTCCTAACTTTTTATAAGTTTAATTTAAACTACGACTGCAAGTCGAGGGCAGAACTTAGGGTAGAGTCGTGGGTAAGCTTAATGTACAAAGTACCTCATAAAATGCAGGTGATACATCTGCAACAGCATAACACAGAGTTCGCAGACCTTCTGCTGCAAATTCTTCCAGATGTCTCACAGTTAAGTCACGAAACTGTTGACTGTCACCCAGACGCTCATATATTACCTGGAAAGTATATTTCTTGGTTATTTACACATTAAACTTTATATATACTGTGGGATAGGAGGAAAAGGAGGAAAGAGAGAGAAAAAGAGAAACAAACAGCAAGATAGAGAAAGTGAGAGAACTAGCTAGCTTTTTAAAAGTCTTCACACAGCAAAATTACTGTTGTTTATTACCATAATTCATTTAAGAAAAAAATTATTGTAGGCTTTAGATAGGGATGTGTGATGTCATCATGGTTGCTCAATATGTTTATAGACGGGGTTGTAAGAGAAGTGAATGCTCGGGTGTTGGCAAGAGGTGTGGGGTTAAAAGATGAAGAATCTAACACAGAGTTGGAGTTGTCACAGTCGCTCTTTGCCAATGACACTGTGCTTTTTGGGAGATTCTGAAGAGAAGCTGCAGAGGTTGGTGGACAAAAAGAAGGAAATTAAAAGTGAACATAGGAAAAAGTAGGGCGATAAGATAACAAAAAATTTAGGTAATGAAAGACTGGATATCAGATTGGAGGGAGGGAGTATGGAGGGGGTGAATGTATTCAGATATTTAGGAGTGAATGTGTCAACTGATGGGTCTATTAAAGACGAGGTGAATCAGAAAACTGATGAGGGGAAAAAGGTGAGTGGTGCACTGAGAAGTCTGTGGAGACAAAGAACATTATCCATGGAAGCAGAGAGAGGAATGTATGAGAGCATAGTTATACCAACGCTCTTATATGGGTGTGAAGCATGGGTGGTGAATGTTGCAGCAAGGAGAAGGCTGGAGGCAGTGGAGATGTCGTGTCCGAGGGCAATGTGTGGCGAGAATACAATGCAGAGAATCCATAGTTTGGAAATTAGGAGGTGTGGGGTTACTAAAAGTATTATCCAGAGGGCTGAGGAGGGGTTGTTGAAGTGGTTCAGATATTTAGAGAGGTTGGAATGAAATAGAATGACTTGGAGAGTGTCTAAATCTTTAGTTGAAGGAAGTTGGGGTAAGTGGCCAGCCTAGGAAGGATTGGAAGGAGGGGGTAAAGGAGGTTTTGTGTGCAAGGGGCTTGGACTTCCAGCAAGCATGCATGAGTGTGTTAGATAGGAGTGGAGACAAATGGTTTTTAGGATTGACATACTGTTGGAGTGTGAGCAAGGTAACATTAATGAAGGGATTCAGAAAACTGGCAGGCTGGACTTGAGTCCTGGAAGAAGGAAATACAGTGCCTGCACCCTGAAGGAGGGTTTTATAACTGTAGTGTAAGTGCACCTCTGCAAAACAGTGATGGAGTGAATGATGATAAAAATCTTTCTTTTTCAGGCCACCCTGCCTTGGTGGGAAATGGCCAATGTGTTAATAAAAAAAAATAATTCAATCAATGCAACAAGAAAAGGGCAAGTGATATTAGATGATCATGCTTGAAGTACAGTGGTACCTTGAGCTATGAACCTAATTTGTTCCAGAAGGCTGCTCAAGTGCCGATACCAAACGAATTTGTTTCCATAAGGAATAATGTAAATCAGAGTAGTCCGTTTTAGACCCCCAAAAATACATTTACAAAAGCACTTACAAAAATACACTTACACAATTGTTCAAGTTGGGAGCTGTTCGAAACTCGGGGTACCACTGTATATAAGAAGCATAGATGGTATAATTAGCCAGGACTAACTAGCCTTTGATAATATGACTGATAACACTAATTCAGCAACATGTGACTGAAACAGTGCATCCATAAATTGATTTACACTTTAAACTCCCCCATGCATGCACTCTAATTGTGATGTACTCATGAGTGACGAGTGAAACAGGGTGGCCATGCAGAGCAAACACATTTTTATTAGTAAAGGCCCAGTTTGTTTTTAAAGCAATTTTTGGATATTATCAAGACCCCATTCTGTCTCTAGATATTAACTATGAGTTCCCTTCATACATATTAACCCAAAAGTAGTGTTAGTGATGCAGATCCCAAGAAGAAAATTAAATGTGAAACTCCTACAGTTTCTCAGAAAACAGAGGT
This sequence comes from Cherax quadricarinatus, assembly GCF_038502225.1. Taxonomy (NCBI): domain Eukaryota; kingdom Metazoa; phylum Arthropoda; class Malacostraca; order Decapoda; family Parastacidae; genus Cherax; species Cherax quadricarinatus. Next base: position 25,700,509 of record NC_091329.1, read on the forward strand.
GTTATATATGCTTCAGAGTGGAAGAAATCACAATAAAATGTGTGATTGCAAATATGAAAGAAAATACCAGTGAAAATAGGAAATAAAACCTGAGTACTTTCATGTGCTTACACACACACACACGTCTTCTGAGGAACAGGAAGATGTGTATGTAAGCACATGAAAGTGCTCAGGTTTTATTTCCAATTTTCACCGTTGTATTTTTTTCATGCTTCAAGAGGTGTAATGAAGGTTGGAAGCTGTACATGAATGCTATTAACCCTTAAACTGTCCAAATGTAGATCTACGTTCACTCGTGTGGTGCTACGAATATTTTTGAAAAAAAAAAAAAAAACTTTTAAAATGAAAAGCACATTTTTCTACATGTTATAGGATTAAAAAAACAATTTTAGGGTCAGTACTTACCGAGATATAAGACCGTGAAGATGGCTCTGGATGCTCACCTGTCGGCAACATCGACTCCTGCCACTTGCAGAAGTGTTGCCGATATACCTTTTTTTCTCGTGTTTATTTTAATTTATATATTTTTTATGTTCTCATAATTACAATTTATAATTGTTCTTGTAATTTCATAGCCAGTCTTTGTTCTGACACTAATATTAGGCACCGAAATAGTGCTCAAATAGTCACAATCACATTGACAAGTGAACATTTACATCTGCCTATTGTCTAGAAATATATACAGAGTATTTATAGGTCCCAGCAATGTTTTAGATACTCTGGCATATACCTTGAAGCATGGTGTTATGAAAGGCATCCTTATACTGTTGACAGCCTAGTGACATTTGATAAATGCCCACTGCTCCAGCTAACCCTCGCTGTATTTGTTATCACTGTTACACACAAACATGTCTTGTCTCTCTGTCTATTTATCTAACTATCTGTTTATCTGCCTGTCTATCTGTCTCTGTCTGTCTATTTGCCTGCCTGTATATCTCTGTTTATCTGTCTTTCTGTCTGCCTGGAGTATATGTATATCGCACTCCTTGAAGAATTGTGTTATGACATCTGTTATCAGCTATTTGATAAATGGGTTCTCTGGGAACCCTGGCTTTATTTGCTGTCACTGATACACACAAACATGTTTCTGTCTGTCTATCTATCTATCTATCCATCTATCTATCTGTCTGTCTATCTTTGCCTGGAATTTTTGGGATATCCTAGGTAATTTACACAATGTATAATAACTGTATTTAGGTGTACATGTGAGACAGAGATATAGATAGACAGATATACAGAGATATAGACAGAGATATAGACAGAGAAACAGCCAGAGACAGCCAAAAAAAGCCAGCCGGCCAGCCTGCCAAATACATAAGAACATAAGAAAGAACACTGCAGCAGGCCTACTGGCCCATGCAAGGCAGGTACATGTCACCCTCCCCCTCCGACTTAGACCAATGACCCACCTAGTCAGGTCACATCCACTGAAGGAAGGAGCATGACATCAGACCTAGTAGCACAAGCTAGTCAGGTCCAACTCACACCCACCCACACTCACTCATGTATTTATCTAACCTGTTTTTACTTTCCTCTTAAAATGGGAGTGTTAACCCTTTGACTGTCGCGGCCGTATATATACGTCTTACGTCCTGGTGTCGCAAAATTTAAAAAAAAAAAAAAAATTTTTTTTCTTATGAAATGATAGAGAATCTTTTCCCGATTGTAATGACACCAAAAAAAAACAAAATTTGATGGAAAACTGACGGAATTATGCTCTCGCGAAGTTAGCGACCTCGGCGCTGTTTACAAATCGGCGATTTTACCCGCTTTGAGCCCTATTTTTGGCTAATTCCATTGTTCCAGTCGCCCAAACTCATAGCTATTTCTTTAAAACTCCATTTTTTCTATCGATTGAGTACAAGAAACTGCCCATTTACCGATTTCAACTACCTAATAATGTGGTCAGAAATTTGCAATTTGGCCAATTTCACGAAAACTAAAAAATATGACAATTTCAAAATAAGGTCCAGAATGAACAATGCAGACATTCCTGGCTCTAAAATAACATTTTCTTTGCTCATCAGTCGTGTTTCCAGGCCCCTCTGATATTACTCTTGCTTTCTATTTTGAATTTTTATTCAAACAAAAAATTGAAGACTTACTATTATACAGACTACTGCAATACTGTAATAATTGTATAAATAACATCAACCCATTCATGACTGCATATTAGAATGGCTAGTTGGACATTTACTGGAAAATGGCATCATTTGCTTACTTTTGAACATTGGCAAAAATCAAACATTTCCCCTACTTTGAGCTCCATTTCTAGGTTCTTTTTATAGTAAAATCAATCAAAATCATCTCTATTTCTATAATATGTCTTCCATTCTATCAAATGAGACCAACAAAACGAGAATACAACCATAAATACTATACGAAAATAGACCACAAAGTCGGCATTTTAATTAAAAAAAACGGTCGGAGTTTTTTTTTCTCATTATGCACTGCGTGCTCCAGGATTTTTTTTATATGGTGCACACTGACCACACAGACCCATTCTCTCACATGTAGGCCTACCAGCTTTCTCCTGCTTGATTTGAAGCCGCTAGAATTTATGAGTATATATACGTCAAACACGGTACCTCGTAAGACGTATATATACGGCCGCGACAGTCAAAGGGTTAATGTGACATGGCATCAGTGAATCCCTGGTGTTTGCCACGCTTTTTGCTCTAGCTGGCGCTCAATTGAACTGGTGCTCCCACAAGGTACTATGTGCTCCCAGATTTTTTTAAGTGTGCATACTGAGTGCACAAACCCATTCTTTCATGTCTAGGCGACTCAAGCTTATTGTGCCAAATTTGAAGGAATGAAAAATAAAACGTTGATCTACGTTTCGAGCGCTACGCATGCAAATGTAGATCTACATTTGGACAGTTTAAGGGTTAACCCATAAATACACATTCCCATGTCTTTAACAATCACTGACCTACCCTAGCTGTATTTACACAAGTGATGAATATGATAAATTAGACATGTGCAACACTTGGGTATCTTTATTGAGGAAATGTTTTGCCACTGCATGGCAAAATGTTTCCTCAATAAAGATGTACAAGTGTTGCACGTGTCTAATCTATTAACTTGTCAGTTCTCTGAACCATTTAATCTAGAGGTGATGAATATGTTGGTGATTGATAATATGTAGAAAAGTTATAAAATGGGGAAGTTGTGTAGTGGAGTTATGATGGTCAGTGTGGAACACCCATTGTTGTTGCTCATGTTTGGGGTTATGAGGGGCCACAAAGTTAGTTCCATATTAAGCCCTGCTTCCCAGTTTCTGTGCAAGGAATACACTCAACAGTCAACAACCAGCTGATGGTAGGTAGGTAATGGTAGTGGTGTCTGTAGGTGGTGGTAGGTGATGGTGATGGTAGGTGGATGTAGCTGATGGTATTAGCAGGTGGTGGTAGTGATGGTGGTAGATGAAACTGCCTGCCACATGTTTATAGAATACTACACTAACCCTCTCTACACATTTGAATATCAACAAGCAACATCAACCAGAATGTATCCTTTAAAAAAAAATTTACTGTATTGGAGCTCCAAGGAACATAACCCTATTTTTCCCTTAGATTCTTCACTTTGAATAAAAGTAATTTGAACAAGGCACTAACTTTCAGGTGTATAATTGAACATTATCTGAGGAGCTACTATATATAAGATATACAGATGGCAGCAACAGCTAGCAATATAAAGTACAGTACCATACAGTAAACCATTAATTCATCTGCTTGACGAACTGATTAAGAAACAATGGACAAGTCCACTGGTTACAGAATAATCTATTATTGTTACAGTCATGGCCAAAACAATCTCATCTCTATCCCCCGCAATCGTCATTACTACTGAATCAAAGGTTTAGTGTAGCATACATAGGTACATATGGTAGAAACAGCTAGCAATTTCCTACATTTATAATTGTTGATACACATGTGGTGTGCTGCAGTAACATCAGCAATGTTTCAACAAGTGCTTCATAAAACAGTAGTACATGAAAGAGAATGAGTATTATGTAAAAAAATAACGATTATTAAACCTAGGTGAAACACCCTGCAACTTGTTGAATTATGGTTGTTTTAAATAGTCTGGAAAGTTACAGTGAAGCAAGTCAATATCATGTAGAGGATACTTTTGTCCAAGTATTAACCCTTTCAGGGTCCGTCCCGTAGATCTACGGCTTTGCGGTGAGTGTCCAAACCGTAGATCTACGCCATGAGCTCAGCTCACTCTGATAAACTGTGAGTGGTACATTTGGGCCTAGATATGAGAGAATACATCTATGTGGTATGTGTGCACCACATAAAACAGATCCTGCAGCACACTGTGTATAATGAGAGAAAAAAATGAAATCATTATTTTTCGATTAAAACAGCAACTTTGCAGTGTTTTTTCGTATGTATTTTATAGTTGTATTTGCGATTTCTTGGTCTCATTTGATAGAATGGAAGACATATTACAGAAATAGAGATGATTTTGATTGGTTTTAGCACTGGAAATGGCTTGAAACTGAGCTCAAAGTAGCAGAAATGTTAAATTTTTGCCGATATTCAAGAGTAAACAAACGACCTCTCACGTCTAATACACGTCAGCTGGTGGGTCTAATATGCATTCACAAATATGGTGATGATATTTATACAATTATTACAGTATTGCATAACAGTAAATCTTCTATTTTTTGGTGTGAATAAAAATTCCTTGTGTGAATAAAAAATCAAAATGGAATTTATTTGTAAAGCCTCAAAACATAACTAATGAACAGAGGAAATGTTAGTTTAATGCCAGGAATGCCTACATTGTTTATTCTGGACCCTATTTTGAAATTGGAATATTTTGAACTTTGTGTTAAATTGGCCAAATTAACAATTTCCGATCACTTTATTTTGTAGTTGAAACAGTTGACTTGGCGATTTCTTGTGCTCAATCGATAGAATAGAAGTAATACTAGTGAAATAGCTAAGAATTTGGTTGATTGGAATAATGTAATTGGCCTAAAATGGGAGTCAAAGTCGGCAAAATCGCCGATTCATAAATATCGCTGACACATCAAAATTCACGAGAGCATAATTTCGTCAATTTTCCACCAAATTTCGTACTTTTTGTTTTATTACCTTCACAAAAAGATTCTCTACGATTTCATAAGAAAAAATAACAAATTTTTTTTTTTTTAAATTCTTGGACACTGGTGCGTGACTCCAGATTTGGGCCTTGGACCCTGAAAGGGTTAATACAACTTCTGCTATTGTACAATTGTTAACCCTTTGACTATTTCGGTCATATATATATGTCTCACGATCCACCGTGTTTGACGTATATACAGTGGACCCCCGCATACCGTTGGCATCACATAACGTTTAATCCGCATACCGCTCGCTTTTATCGCAAAAATTTTGCCTCGCATACCGCTCAAAAACCCGCTCACCGCTGTTCGTCCAAGACGCGTCCAATGTGCGGCCTGAGCCACGCTCACATGTTCCGCCGGTGGCATTGTTTACCAGCCAGCCTCCGCGGTAACATCCAAGCATACAATCGGAACATTTCGTATTATTACAGTGTTTTTGGTGATTTTATCTGCAAAATAAGTGACCATGGGCCCCAAGAAAGCTTCTAGTGCCAACCCTACAGCAATAAGGGCGAGAATTACTATAGAGATGAAGAAAAAGATCATTGATAAGTATGAAAGTGGAGTGCGTGTCTCCGAGCTGGCCAGGTTGTATAATAAACCCCAATCAACCATCGCTACTATTGGTGGTACAGCTGCTGCTGCTGCTGTACCACCGTCAGCTGCTGCTGCACTGTCAGCTGCTGCTGCTGCTGTAACACCGTCAGCTGCTGCTGCTGCTGTACCACTGTCTGCTGCTGCTGTAGCATCGTCTGCTGCTGCTGTAGCATCGTCTGCTGCTGCTGTAGCATCGTCTGCTGCTGCTGTAGCACTGTCAGCTGCTGCTGCTGCTGTAGCACTGTCAGCTGCTGCTGCTGCTGTAGCATCGTCTGCTGCTGCTGTAGCATCGTCTGCTGCTGCTGTAGCACTGTCAGCTGCTGCTGCTGCTGTAGCATCGTCTGCTGCTGCTGTAGCATCGTCTGCTGCTGCTGTAGCATCGTCTGCTGCTGTTGTAGCATCGTCTGCTGCTGCTGTAGCACTGTCTCCTGCTGCTGCTGTAGCACCGTTGTTGGTGTGGCTTATTGAGAATACCAAGAAACAATTAACCCCAGAGGATTTGCCACCCAGGATAACCCAAAAAAGTCAGTGTCATCGAAGACTGTCTAACTTATTTCCATTGGGGTCCTTAATCTTGTCTCCCAGGATGCAACCCACACCAGTCGACTAACACCCAGGTGAACAGGGAAAAATGCCTGGAACTAGTGCTCATATTGGTGAATTTAAAGCCAGCAAAGGTTGGTTTGAGAGATTTAAGAATCGTAGTGGCATACACAGTATGATAAGGCCTGTTCTGGAAGAAAATGCCAAACAGGACCTACAGTACTCAGGAGGAAAAGGCACTCCCAGGACACAGTGTCTCATCAGTCATTGCTGCATCTTCAATAAAGGTAAGTGTCATTTATTCTTCATTTAGTAGAGTAGTACATGCACAATATATATTGTGCATGTACTACTCTACTATTGTGCATGTATCCTTCTCTTTGTGTGTAGGAAAATGTATATTTCATGTGGTAAATTTTTTTTTTTCATACTTTTGGGTGTCTTGCACGGATTAATTTGATTTCCATTATTTCTTATGGGGAAAATTCATTCGCATACCGATCATTTCGCATAACAATGAGCCCTCTTGCACGGATTAAAATCGCTATGCGGGGATCCACTGTATACTCATAAATTTTAGCAGCTTCAAACCAAGCAGGAGAAAGCTGGTAGGCCCACATTTGAGAGAATGAGTCTGTGTGGTCAGTGTGCACCACATAAAAAAAATCCTGCAGCATGTAGTGCATAATGAGAAAAAAAAAACTGACTGCTTTTTTTAATTAAAGGCCAACTTTGTGGTCTATTTTTGTATAGTATTTATGGCTATATTCTCGTTTTCTTGGTCTCATTTGATAGAATGGAAAACATATTATAGAAACAGAGGTGATTCCGATTGTTTTTTTTACGAAAAGAACCTTGAAATGGAGCTCAAAGTAGGGAAAAAGTTTGATTTTTGCTGATGTTCAAAAGTAAACAAATGATGTCATTTTCCAATAAATGTCCAAGTAGCCATTCTAATATGCAGTCATGAATGGGTTGACATTATTTATACAATTATTACAATATTGCAGTAGTCTGTATAACAGTAAATCTTCTATTTTTTTGTTTGAATAAAAATTCAAAATAGAAAGCAAGAGTGATATCAGAGGGGCCTGGAGACATGATTGATGAACAAAGAAAATGTTATTTTAGAGCCAGGAATGTCTGCATTGTTCATTTTGGACCCTATTTTGAAATTGTCATTTTTTTTTAATTTTCGTGAAATTGGCCAAATTGCAAATTTCTGACCACGTTATTGGGTAGTTGAAATCGGTAAATGGGCAGTATCTTGTACTCAATCAACAGAAAAAATGGAGTTCTAAAGAAATAGCTATGAGTTTGGTCGACTGGAACAATGGAATTAGCTGAAAATAGGGCTCAAAGTGGGCAAAATCGCAGATTCGTAAATATTGCCGAGGTCACTAACTTCGCGAGAGAATAATTTCGTCAGTTTTCTATCAAATTTTGTTCTTTTGGTGTCATTACAATTGGAAAAAGATTCTCTATCATTTCATAAGAAAAAATAATTTTTTTTCGGAAGTTTTGCGACAAAAGGAGATACCTCAGGATTTGGTGTTGCGACAATGAAGGGGTTAATATAGTCCCTGATGTTGTGCAGTTAATACAATCCCTGTTGTTGATTAATTTTTAATACACTTCCCACTGCTGTTCAACTGTTAATACAATCTCAACTGTTGTTCCACTGTTAATACAATCTGCACTGTTGTTAATCTGTTAATATACTCCTTGCTGTTACCTCATTGTCAATAAAATCCCTGTTGTTGCTCAGCAGTTAATACAATCCTCACTGTTATGTGAAACATTGTACAAATAAAGGTCTTCACTGTTGTCATGTCTTTATTACCAACTCTTGATAGTTTGATAAATTATTAAAACAATGACTAAGAGGATGAGGAGATATGATACCCACAGAGTATATAAATTTACAAAAGTATGTGGAAGAGCATAGTATTTGGAAAGTAAAAGAAAGGTGAAGAGACTGGAGAGAGTGCAAAAGGAGGGCAGATGATAAAGTGGGAGAGGCACTGTCAAGACATTTGATGAAAATAAGGAAAAATTTTGGAGTGAAATAAACAAGTTACGAAAGTCTACGGAACAAATGGATTTGTCAGTTAAAAACACAGTAGGGGAGTTAGTAGATGGGGAGCTGGAGGTATTGGGTAGATGGAGGGAATATTCTGAGGAAATCTTAAATGTCGATGAAGAAAGGGAGGCAGTAATTTCACGCACTGGTCAGGAAGGTACAACATCTTTCAGGAGTGAAGAAGAGCAGGATATGAATGTGGGGGAGGTGCATGAGGCATTATGTAGAATGAAAGGGGGTAAAGCAGCTGGAACTGATAGGATCATGACAGAAATGTTAAAAGCAGGTGGGGATATAGTGTTGGAGTGGTTGGTATTTTTGTTTAACCCTTTCAGGGTCCGTCCCGTAGATCTACGGGTTTACGTTCAGGGTCCAAACCGTAGATCTACGGGTTTACGTTCAGGGTCCAAACCGTAGATCTACGCCATGAGCTCAGCTCACTCTGATAAACTATGAGTGGTACATTTGGGCCTAGATATGAGAGAATACATCTATGTGGTATGTGTGCACCACATAAAACAGATCCTGCAGCACACTGTGTATAATGAGAGAAAAAAACTTAAATCATGATTTTTCGATTAAAACAGCAACTTTGCAGTGTTTTTTCGTATGTTTTTTATAGTTGTATTTGTGATTTCTTGGTCTCATTTGATAGAATGGATGACATATTACAGAAATAGAGATGATTTTGATTGGTTTTAGCACTGGAAATGGCTTGAAACTGAGCTCAAAGTAGCGGAAATGTTAAATTTTTGCCGATGTTCAAGAGTAAACAAACGACCTCACACGTCTAATACACGTCAGCTGGTGGGTCTAATATACATTCACAAATATGGTGATGATATTTATACAATTATTACAGTATTGCATAACAGTAAATCTTCTATTTTTTGGTGTGAATAAAAAATCAAAATGGAATTTATTTGTAAAGCCTCAAAACATAACTAATGAACAGAGGAAACGTTAGTTTAGTGCCAGGAATGCCTACATTGTTTATTCTGGACCCTATTTTGAAATTGGAATATTTTGAACTTTGTGTTAAATTCGCCAAATTAACAATTTCCGATCACTTTATTTTGTAGTTGAAACAGTTGACTTGGCGATTTCTTGTGCTCAATCGATAGAATAGAAGTAATACTAGTGAAATAGCTAAGAATTTGGTTGATTGGAATAATGTAATTGGCCTAAAATGGGAGTCAAAGTCGGCAAAATCGCCGATCCGTAAATGTCGCTGACACATCAAAATTCGCGAGAGCATAATTTCGTCAATTTTCCACCAAATTTCGTACTTTTTGTTTTATTACCTTCACAAAAAGATTCTCTACGATTTCATAAGAAAAAATAACAAATTTTTTTTTTGAAAATTCTTGGACACTGGTGCGTGACTCCAGATTTGGGCCTTGGACCCTGAAAGGGTTAATAAATGTATGAAAGAGGGGAGGGTACCAAGGGATTGGCAGAGAGCTTGTATAGTTCCTTTATATAAAGGGAAGGGGGACAAAAGACACTGTAAAAATTATAGGGAAATAAGTTTATTAAGTATACCAGGAAAAGTGTATGGTAGGGTTATTACTGAAAGAATTAAAGGTAAGACAGAGAGTAGGATTTCGGATGAGCAAGGAGGCTTTTGAATGGGTAAGGGATATGCAGATCAAGTGTTTACATTGAAGCATATATGTGAACAGTATTTAGATAAAGGTAGGGAAGTTTTCATTGCATTTATGAATTTAGAAAAGGCATATGAAAGGCATATGTTGTGTATCTTTATATGTATATGCTTCTAAACTGTTGTATTCTGAGCACCTTTGCAAAAACAGTGATAATGTGTGAGTGTGGTGAAAGAGTTGAATGATGATGAAAGTATTTTCTTTTTGGGGATTTTCTTTCTTTTTTGGGTCACCCTGCCTCGGTGGGAGACGGCCGACTTGTTGAAAAAAATATGAGAGTGGATAGGGAAGCAATGTGGCAGATGTTGCAAGAATATGGAATAGGTGGTAAGTTACTAAATGCTGTAAAGAGTTTTTATGAGGATAGTGAGACTCAGGTTAGGGTGTGTAGAAGAGAGGGAGACTACTTCCCGGTAAAAGAAGGTCTTAGACAGGGATGTTAATGTCACAATGGTTGTTTAATATATTTATAGATGGGGTTGTAAAACAAGTAAATGCTAGGGTGTTGGGGAGAGGGGTGGGATTAAATTATGGGGAATCAAATACAAAATGGGAGTTGACAAAGTTACTTATTGCTGATGATACTGTGCTTATGGGAGATTCTCAAGAAAAGTTGCAAACGTTAGTGGACATGTTTGGGAGGGTGTGTAAAGGTAGAAAGTTGAAAGTGAACTTAGATAAGAGTAAGGTGATGAGGGTACCAAATGATTTAGATAAAGAAAAATTGGATATCACATTGGAGAGAAGAAGCATGGAAGAAGTGAATGTTTTCAGATATTTGGGAGTTGACGTGTCAGCGGAAGGCTTTATGAAGGATGAGGTTAACCACAGAATCGATGAAGGAAAAAAAGCGAGTGGTGTGTTGAGGTATATTATTTTTTTTTATTATCACACTGGCTGATTCCCACCAAGGCAGGGTGGCCCGAAAAAGAAAAACTTTCACCATCATTCACTCCATCACTGTCTTGCCAGAGGGGTGCTTTACACTACAGTTTTTAAACTGCAACATTAACACCCCTCCTTCAGAGTGCAGGCACTGTACTTCCCATCTCCAGGACTCAAGTCCGGCCTGCCGGTTTCCCTTAACCCCTTCATAAATGTTACTTTGCTCACACTCCAACAGCACGTCAAGTATTAAAAACCATTTGTCTCCATTCACTCCTATCAAACACGCTCACGCATGCCTGCTGGAAGTCCAAGCCCCTCGCACACAAAACCTCCTTTACCCCCTCTCTCCAACCTTTCCTAGGCCAACCCCTACCCCGCCTTCCTTCCACTACAGACTGATACACTCTTGAAGTCATTCTGTTTCGCTCCATTCTCTCTACATGTCCGAACCACCTCAACAACCCTTCCTCAGCCCTCTGGACAACAGTTTTGGTAATCCCGCACCTCCTCCTAACTTCCAAACTATGAATTCTCTGCATTATATTCACACCACACATTGCCCTCAGACATGACATCTCCACTGCCTCCAGCCTTCTCCTCGCTGCAACATTCATCACCCATGCTTCACACCCATATAAGAGTGTTGGTAAAACTATACTCTCATACATTCCCCTCTTTGCCTCCAAGGACAAAGTTCTTTGTCTCCACAGACTCCTAAGTGCACCACTCACTCTTTTCCCCTCATCAATTCTATGATTCACCTCATCTTTCATAGACCCATCCGCTGACATGTCCACTCCCATATATCTGAATACATTCACCTCCTCCATACTCTCTCCCTCCAATCTGATATTCAATCTTTCATCACCTAATCTTTTTGTTATCCTCATAACCTTACTCTTTCCTGTATTCACCTTTAATTTTCTTCTTTTGCACACCCTACCAAATTCATCCAAAAAACGTTATCTATGGAGGCAAAGAAGGGAATGTATGAAAGTATAGTGGTACCACCTTTCTTATATGAGTGTGAAGCTTGGATTGTACATGCTGTAGCGAGGAGGTGGTTGGAAGCAGTAGAGATGCCCTGTCTAAGAGCAATGTCTGGTGTAAAAATTGTGCAGAAAATTCGGTGTATGTAAATTAGGAGGAGGTGTGGAGTTAATAAAAGTATTAGTCAGAGGGCTGAAGAGGGGTTGTTGAGGTGGTTTGGTCATTTAGAGAGAATGGATCAAAGTAGGATGACATGGAGAGCGTATAAATCTGTAGGGGAAGGAAGGCGGGGTAGGGGTTGTCCCCAAAAATGCTGGAGGGAGGGGGTAAATGAGGTTTTGTGGGCGAGGGGCTTGGACTTCAAGCAAGTGTGCTTGCGCGTGTTAGATAGAAGTGAATGGAGACGAATGGTATTTGGGACCTGACGAGCTGTTTAAGTGTGAGCAGGGTAATATTTAGTGAAGGGATTCAGGGAAACTGGTTATTTTTTATATAGCCAGACTTGAGTACTGGAAATGTGAAGTACAATGCCTGCACTTTAAAGGAAGGGTTTGGGATATTGGCAGTTTGAAGGGATATGTTATATATCTTGATATATGCTTCTAAACTGTTGTATCTGGGCACCTCAGCAAAAGCAGTGATTATGTATGAGTGAGGTGAAAGTGTTGAATGATGAAAGTATTTTCTTTTTGGAGATTTTCTTTCTTTTTGGGTCACCCTGCCTCGATGGGAGACGGCTGACTTGTTGGGAGGAAAAAAAAAAGAAAAGATATGGAACATGGGCTACTGTGAAGATTTTTTTGGATCCAGAAAGAATAATAATAATAAGAGGATAGAGTTTTACATAATAAAAGGAAAGTACAGTGGACCCTCGATCAATGGCGGCATCACCTAATGCCAAAATCGGCTAACGGCTTTCTTTGGCGGCAAAATATTGGCTCGACCAACGCTGAAAAACTCGTCTAAAGGCTTTCGTCCCGAATGTGTCCACGTGGCCTGAGTGGGCCCAGCCACTCCAAGACTTAGTGAATAGCCAGTGTGCCATTGTTTACAAGTCGTTGCGGTCGATTCCACGCATACCAGTGTTATATTTTGTAATTTTTTTTTCAACAAACCAGCCATATCCCACCAAGGCAGGGTGGCCCAAAAAGAAAAACAAAAGTTTCTCTTTTTAAATTTAGTAATTTATACAAGAGTCAAGGGATTACTAGCCTCTTGCTCCCGGCATTTTAGTCGCCTTTTACAACACTCATGGCTTACGGAGGAATAATTCTGTTCCACTTCCCCATGGAGATAAAAGGAAATAAACAAGAATAAGAACTAGAAAGAAAATAGAAGAAAACCCAGAGGGGTGTGTGTATATATATGCTTGTACATGTATGTGTAGTGTGACCAAAGTGTAAGAAGAAGTAGCAAGACATACCTGAAATCTTGCATGTTTATGAGACAGACAAAACGATACCAGCAATCCTACCATCATGCAAAACAATTAGAGGCTTTCGTTTTACATTCACTTGGCAGGACGGTAGTACCTCCCTGGGTGGTTGCTGTCTACTAACCTACTACCTAGAATATTTTGTATTATTCCATTGTTTTTAGTGCTCATAACTGCTAAATAAGCCACCATGGGCCCCAAGAAAGCTTCTAGTGCCAACCCTGTGGTAAAAAGGGTGAGATTTACTATGGAATTGAAGAAAGAGATAATAGAAAAGTACGAAAGTGGTGTGTGTATCTCTGAGTTGGAAAGGCTATATAACAAACCCCCATTCAACTACAGTGGACCCCCGCATACCGGACGCATCGCATACCGTACAATCCGCATACCGGACGCTTTGATCGCAAAAATTTTGCCTCGCATACCGCCCAAAAACCCGCTCACCGCCCTTCGTCCGAGACGCGTCCAATGTGCGGCCTGAGCCACGCTCACATGTTCCGCCGGTGGCATTGTTTACCAGCCAGCCTCCGAGGTAACATCCAAGCATACAATCGGAACATTTCGTATTATTACAGTGTTTTTGGTGATTTTTTCTGGAAAATAAGTGACCATGGGGCCCAAGAAAGCTTCTAGTGCCAACCCTACAGCAATAAGGGTGAGAATTACTATGGAGATGAAGAAAAAGATCATTGATAAGTATGAAAGTGGAGTGCGTGTCTCCGAGCTGGCCAGGTTGTATAATAAACCCCAATCAACCATCGCTACTATTGGTGGTACAGCTGCTGCTGTACCACCGTCAGCTGCTGCTGCACTGTCAGCTGCTGCTGCACTGTCAGCTGCTGCTGCTGTACCACCGTCAGCTGCTGCTGCTGCTGTAGTACCGTCTGCTGCTGCTGTAGCATCGTCTGTTGCTGCTGTACCACCGTCAGCTGCTGCTGCTGCAGCATCGTCTGCTGCTGCTGTAACATCGTCAGTTGCTGCTGTAGCATCGTCTGCTGCTGCTGTAGCATCGTCTGTTGCTGCTGTAGCATCGTCTGTTGCTGCTGTACCACCGTCAGCTGCTGCTGCTGCTGTAGCATCGTCTGCTGCTGCTGCTGTAGCATCGTCTGCTGCTGCTGTAACATCGTCAGTTGCTGCTGTAGCATCGTCTGCTGCTGCTGTAGCATCGTCTGTTGCTGCTGTAGCATCGTCTGTTGCTGCTGTACCACCGTCAGCTGCTGCTGCTGCTGTAGCATCGTCTGCTGCTGCTGTAGCATCGTCTGCTGCTGCTGTAGCATCGTCTGTTGCTGCTGTACCACCGTCAGCTGCTGCTGCTGCTGTAGCATCGTCTGCTGCTGCTGCTGCTGTAGCATCGTCTGCTGCTGCTGCTGTAGCATCGTCTGCTGCTGCTGTAACATCGTCAGTTGCTGCTGTAGCATCGTCTCCTGCTGCTGTAGCATCGTCTGTTGCTGCTGTAGCATCGTCTGTTGCTGCTGTACCACCGTCAGCTGCTGCTGCTTCTGTAGCACCGTTGTTGGTGTGGCTTATTGAGAATACCAAGAAACAATTAACCCCAGAGGATTTGCCACCCAGGATAACCCAAAAAAGTCAGTGTCATCGAAGACTGTCTAACTTATTTCCATTGGGGTCCTTAATCTTGTCTCCCAGGATGCAACCCACACCAGTCGACTAACACTCAGGTGAACAGGGAAAATGCCTGGAACTAGTGCTCATATTGGTGAATTTAGAGCCAGCAAAGGTTGGTTTGAGAGATTTAAGAATCGTAGTGGCATACACAGTGTGATAAGGCCTGTTCTGGAAGAAAATACCTAACAGGACCTACAGTACTCAGGAGGAAAAGGCACTCCCAGGACACAGTGTCTCATCAGTCATTGCTGCATCTTCAATAAAGGTAAGTGTCATTTATTCTTCATTTAGTAGAGTAGTACATGCACAATATATATTGTGCATGTACTACTCTACTATTGTGCATGTATCCTTCTCTTTGTGTGTAGGAAAATGTATATTTCATGTGGTAAATTTTTTTTTTTCATACTTTTGGGTGTCTTGCACGGATTAATTTGATTTCCATTATTTCTTATGGGGAAAATTCATTCGCATACCCAACATTTCGCATAACAACCAGCCCTTTTGCACAGATTAAGGTCGCTATGCGGGGGTCCACTGTACTATCTTGGCAAACAGAAAGGCAATCTAGGAAGCTGTTGCTGCAAAAGGTGCAAGTATGTTTTCAAAACAAAGATCACAAATAATTGAAGATGTGGAGAGACTGCTGTTGGTGTGGATAAACAAAAAACAATTATCAGGAGACAGTGTTTCTCAGTCAATATGTGAAAAGGCAAGGCAGTTGCATGATGATCTCATTAAGAAAATGCTTCCAAATAGTGATGGTATTGATGAATTTAAGGCCAGCAAAGGCTGGTTTGAGAGATTTAAGTATTGTAGTGGCATACACAGTGTGATAAGGCATGGTGAGGCTGCCAGTTCAGACAAAAAAAATGACTGAAAAATATGTGCAGGATTTTAAGGAGTACATAGACAGTGAAAAATTAAAACCCCAACAAGTGTTTAATTGTGATGAAACAGGCCTCTTTTGGAAGAAAATGCCGAACAGGACCTACATTACTCAGGAGGAAAAGGCACTCCCAGGACACAAGCCTATGAAAGAAAGGCTAACACTCATGTTTTGTAGTAATACTAGTGGAGATTGCAAAGTGAAGCCTTTACTCGTGTATCACTCTGAAACTCCCAGTGTGTTCAAGAAAAAGTGTTGTCAAGGCTAATTTGTGTGTTATGTGGAGAGCAAACAGTAAGGCATAGGTCACTAGGGAAATTTTCCTGGACTGTTTTTATGGTGTGTTTGGCCCCACTGTGAAAAATTACCTCCTGGAAAATAAATTGTCACTCAAGTGCCTCCTGGTAATCCTCACGACTTGCAAGAGCAAACAGCGGGGGTGTTGAGCTTCACCAAAGTTAAGTGTTTGCCTTTTAATACAACTCCTCTCCTCCAGCCCATGGACTAGCAGGTCATTTCAAACTTCAAAAAAACTCTACACAAAAGCAGTGTTTCAAAAAGTGCTTTGAAGTGACCTCAGACACTGAATTGACCCTAAGAGAGTTTTGGAAAGATCACTTCAGTATCCTCGGTTGCATAAACCTTATAGGTAAGACTTGGGAGGGAGTGACTTGCAGGGATTTTGAAGGGTTTGGGACTAACCCTCAGGAACCTATGCCAGTTGTGGAATCTATTGTGTCATTGGGGAAGTCCAAGGGGTTGGAGGTTTGTGGCGAGGATGTGGAAGAGTTGGTGGAGGACGACGATGAAAAACTAACCACTACAGAGCTGCAAGAGCTTGAGGTGCAACAGATCACAGCTCAGGAATGTGCTTCAGAGCAGGAGGAAGAGAGACGGAGGAAGTTGCCTTCATTAAGGATTAAGGAAATGTGTACAATGTTTACAAAGGTGCAAGCATTTATTGATGAATTTTATCCTGACACAGCTGTTGCAAGCTGTATTGGCAACATGTACAATGACACTTGTGTCCCATTTTAGGGTAATCCTAAGGGGACGTGAGTAACAGAGCTCTGTGGACAGATATTTTGTCCCACAGGGGTCCAGTGACTCTCAAGCTGGTCCTAGTGGCATTAAAAAACTAAGAAGGGAGGTAACCCCAGCAAAGGATTTAGTACCTGAAGTCTTTATGGAAGGGGATTTCCCTTCCAAACACTAGAACACCTTAATCTCCCCTGCTCCTGGCTCATCACTCATCAACAATTCCACAATAAAGGTAAATGGCATTTAATTATTGTTTATTTTGCATGTACCATTGGTTTCTGTGTATGGAAATGTATATTTCATGTAAAAAAAAAATGATTTTGTTTAATACTTTTGGGTGTCTGGAACAGATTAATTCTATTTCCATTATTTCTTATGGGGAAAATTAATTCAGCTAACGGCTAATTTGCCTAAAGGCTAGCTCTCTGGAACGGATTAAAGGTGTTAGCCGAGGGTCCACTGTACTGCTTTTAAAATGCAAGACGGCTGGAACAAAAACTTGGAAATAGTTAATTAAAAACACTAGGCACAATAAGCATAACTACTCCTGTAACTATTTATAACAGATTTTTTTCTCAACAAACTGGCCTTATCCCACCAAGGCAGGTTGACCCAAAAAACAAACAAAAGTTTTTCTTTTTAAATTTAGTAATTTTTACAGGAGAAGGGGTCACCAGCCCCTTGCTCCTGTTTATTAGATATAATTAAATATTATCATCACTCCACTCACAGTCTCAATAATAGTTAGTAAATTATTAATAGAACTTACTGTGTCAGCACCTTTACAATATAATTTTATTTGTCCTTGAGGTGTCTTGACAATAACGCTCATACGTTTGCGAGAGGATGTAAACTCCAGTACATTGAGGATTTCATACTTCTCCTTGGCTCCAAGAACATCAATGATGCAATACTCAGGAGTTCGCGTCTCAAACACAAAGCCCAGTTCTCGAGCGCCTTCAACCAGTGCTCTCTCATCTGTCAATATCAGTAATAATTTTATTAATGGGATAAACTTCACATAAAAATTTATAATGAACAACATTATGTGAAAGTTTTCAATAACACAGAAAAAAATGTTTTGGGATTCTGAACAGTTAAGAATCTTAACTGTTCTTTTGTCTCCCATGTACATCTATGTTACTGATATCAGCATCACTTATATAGTTCTATGTATAAATTCCATGGCCTCAAATTTGGTGGGAAAGGCAATAGTTCTAGGAACATGACAAGTGCCTGTATATATGTGAACATATGTTAGAACATTAGTAATGGGTATGTGCAGTACAAAAAATCCTGATCCTCATAACAGACATAGATAAAAACACACATCACACTTCTGTATCATCATTTGCAGATGACACTAAAATAAGCATGAAAGTTACTATGGTAAAGGACAGAAAAATTACAGGAAAACATAAGCAGGGTTATTCAGTGGGCAGTGGAGAACAACATGACATTTAATGGTGACAAGTTCCAGCTGCTTAGGTATGGAAAGAATGAAGAACTCAAAAGGAACACTATATACAAAACTCAAGATGATCACCAAATAGAACAAAAGAAACATGTACAAGACTTGCGAATAATTATGTCAGCTGACCTTTCTTTTAAAGAACATAATAAGACAAAGATCACGACAGCCAGGAAGATGATAGGGTGGGTATTGATAACTTTGAAAACAAGGGAAATAATGGCAATGGTGACACTCTTCAAATCGCTAGTGCTCCCTCGTTTAGAATATTGCTCAGTGCTGACGGCCCCGTTCAAAGCAGGAGAAATATCATAGCTGGAACAAACACAGAGATCGTTTACGGCTCACATTGAGCCAGTAAAGCACCTAAATTACTGGGAATGCCTTCAAGTTTTGAAACTGTATGCATTAGAGTGGAGGAGAGAGATACATGATAATATATACCTGGCAAGTACTCGAGGGCCTGGTCCCAAATCTGCACACTGCCGTAACAACATACTGGAGTGAGAGATATGGTAGAAAGTGTAAATTAAACCCAGTGAGGAGCAGGGGTGCAGTGGGGACAATAAAGGAACATTGTATCAACATTTGGAATCCCAGACTATTCAACATCTTATCAAAAGATATCAGAAACACAGCTGGAATAAATGTAGAAGCCTTCAAAAGGAAACTGGACAAGTATCTTCACCAGGTGTCAGATCAATCAGGTTGTGATGGATATGTGGAGCAGCAGTCCTCCAGCAGCAACAGCCTTTTTGACCAGGCAAGCACCAGACTTTGAAGCATTTTCCTGGTGTTTCTTGGGCCCAACTGATAGGCCAGAAGACTTACTACAAGTAAAATGAAGACAATTTTGCTTGGTTTCAGACTTAATAATGGCTTAAATATTTGATTTTGGGATTTTCTTGCAGAAAGGTAGGAGTCCACCAACTCTTTGCTCCATAATGAGCAGCAAGCTCATTAAGGAAGACAAGCAAGTGTTAAAAGAATTATGTGGTAAGTTTACCAAACAATTACCTACTGTATCTGCTACTCTCACTAAACAATTACCTACAGTAGTTGCTACTACACTCACTGAACAATTTTGCTTCTGTTGTGTAAAGTGCTCTCTGACCTCCAAATTGTGTAAGAGTGTTAGATCAGTGCTTGGAGACAAGTGGATTTTATAATGAGATGTGCTGTTGAAGTATGAGCAAGGTAACACTTATGAAGGGATTCAGGGGAGACTGGTCAGATGTGTTTGAGTTCTGGCAGTAGGAAGTACAGCGCCTGCATCTTGAAAGAGGGATGGGGATCTTTCAGTTAAGAGGGTCATTTGAACTGCAATGCCTGCACACTTGTGGCAAAACAACTACTGAATGAATGGTGGTGAATGTATTACATTTTTCTTGGATAACCAAGGTAGCTTGGTTGGAGATGACTTCTGTGTTAAAAAAAAAAAACTAGAACAACACAAATTTAAAACACATGTGTGGTACAACAACAACAAGTGTTATACCATGATTTTTTATACTGAAAAAAATAAAGGGTGGGGGACAACAGTGACCTTAAGGATGTTTCTAGGGGTCAATGCCCCTATAACCCAGTCCCAGAAATCACAGTCATTATTTTTCACATGTTAGTACTGAGATGGGCCACCATGTTCTCCAATTAACTACCTGGTATTAGTATAGGAATAAAAGTTAATAGAGCCACTATTACAAGTTGAGAAAGGATACACATTACCTGGTGATGCAGCATGGTAAATGATGGTGCCATCACCATGGGAGTCATCTCTGTCAGGGATGACAGTATGGCATACTGCTAGCATGGTGAGGAACTGCTTGGCTACAGATGCTCCTGTTATTCCACTCTCTACCAGAGCAACCAAATCCTGACAACTGGAAAGCACAATTATGAGTGTCACTAAAAATTTATAGCAAATTAAGACCCTAAATATACTTATTGCCTTCATCTAGCAATGTTTTAAATCAGTTTTGGCAGTTTGGAGGGATATGTTGTGTATCTTTATACGTATATGCTTCTAAACTGTTATATTTCTGAGCACCTCTGCAAAAACAGTGATTATGTGTGAGTGTGGTGAGAGTGTTGAATGATGATGAAAGCATTTTCTTTTTGGGGATTTTCTTTCTTTTTTGGGTCACCCTGCCTTGGTGGGAGACGGCTGACTTGTTGAAAAAAAAAAAAATAAAATAAAATAAATTAACACTGTCAGAGTTTCTTGTTTGAAGGGGGCTACTATTTAAACAAAGCTAACTGTTCTCAAGTGTATTCTTTGTCCTCCCTACACCACACAATACATATTAAAAACAATTTGCCACAATTACAGGCTTCTGTTTCACACTCGTCTGACAGGACAATAGTACTTCCATGGGAGACTGCTGTTGATCAACCTTCTTACTGGATATCAGGTTGGATACAAGAAATATGGAGGAAGTAAATGTGTTAAAATATTTGGGAGTGCACTTGTTGGTATATGGTACTATGAGAGATGAGGTAAACCATAGAACTGACAGTAAGGCATCTCTGGAAACAAAACTTTATCCAATGAGGCAAAAAGGGAAATGCACCAGAATATAATGATACCAATATTGCTGTATGGGTATGAAGCATGGGTTTTAAATGTTGCAGCGAGGAGGCTGGAGGCAATGCAGATGTTGTGTCTGAGGGTAATGTGTAGTGTGAATATTAGGATAAAAAGGTGATGTGGGGTTACCAAAAGTTTTACTCATAGGGCTGAGGAGAGTTTTTAAGGTGTTTTGGACATTTAAAGAGGATGGAGAAAAACAGGATGACTAGGGCAGTGTATAAATCTGGAGTTGAGGAAGAAGTTATAGTTGTCCTAGAAAAAGTTGGAAGGAGGGGGGGGTAAAGGAGGTTCTGAGAGCTAAGGGCTTGGACATTTAAGAACATAAGAACGAAGGAACACTGCAGAAGGCCTACTGGCCCATGCGAGGCAGGTCCAAGTCGCTACCGGCTTAAGCCAATGCACCCAACCTAGTCAGGTCAGGTCACATTGACTTAAGGGAGGAACACGGCAACCGACCTGTTAGCACAAGCTATCAGGTCCAACTCACACCCACCCACATCTACTCATGTATTTATCCAACCTATTTTTAAAGCTACACAACGTTCTGGCCTCTATAACGGTACTTGGGAGTTTGTTCCACTCATCCACAACTCTATTACCAAACCAGTACTTTCCTATATCCCTCCTGAATCTGAATTTTTCCAACTTAAAACCATTGCTGCGAGTCCTGTCTAGGCTAGATATTTTCAGCACACTATTTACATCCCCTTTATTTATTCCTGTCTTCCACTTATAAACCTCAATCATATCCCCCCTAATTCTACGTCTTTCTAGAGAGTGCAGTTTCAGGGCCCTTAGTCTATCCTCATAGGGAAGGTTTCTGATACATGGGATCATCTTTGTCATCCTCCTTTGTACATTTTCCAGAGAATTTATATCCATTCTGTAATACGGTGACCAAAACTGTGCAGCATAATCTAAATGAGGCCTAACCAAGGATGTATAGAGTTGAAGAACAACCTGAGGACTCCTATTATTTATGCTTCTTGATATGAAGCCAAGGATTCTATTAGCTTTATTGCGAACACTTATGCACTGTTGTCTTGGTTTCAGATTACTGCTAACCAGAACTCCTAAATCTTTTTCGCAATCCGTAATATTAAGATCTACATTATTTAGTTTATATGTGGCATGGTTATTGTCCTGTCCAACATTTAGAACTTTGCATTTGTCTATATTAAACTGCATCTGCCACTTCTCCGACCACTGCATCAGTCTATTCAAATCCTCCTGGAGTGCTCGAATGTCCTCGTCAGAATGAATTCGACGGCCTATTTTGGTGTCATCGGCAAACTTGCCGATGTCGCTCTTTATGCCCTCATCTATGTCGTTTATGTAGATTGTGAACAGCAGGGGGCCCAACACTGACCCCTGTGGAACACCGCTCGTGACGCTTCCCCACTCTGATTTCTCCCCATTTATGCAAACTCTCTGCTGCCTATTTGTCAACCATGCCTCTATCCAGGAAAAAATTTCTCCTCCTATTCCATGTGCTTTAATTTTCCTCAATAGTCTCTGATGTGGGACCCTGTCAAAAGCCTTACTGAAGTCCATATACACAATATCATATTCATTACCATGATCTACCTCCTCAAATACCTTAGTGAAAAAAGTTAATAAATTCGTAAGGCAGGAACGCCCCTTTGTAAAACCATGCTGAGATTCGTTGATTAATTTATGCTTTTCAAGGTGGCTACGAACTGCCTCGGCAATTATTGATTCCATAAATTTTCCCACTATGGAGGTTAGGCTTATTGGTCTATAGTTCGAAGCTAAGGACCTGTCACCTGTTTTGAAAATAGGTATCACATTTGCCATTTTCCACTTATCTGGCACCATGCCAGTTTGTAGTGATATGTTGAAAAGATTAGCCAAAGGTGTGCTAAGCTCCTCTTTACATTCCTTTAGAACCCTTGCATACAGTTCATCAGGGCCTGGGGATTTGTTAGGTTTTAATTTATCTATTTGCCTAAGGACCATGTCACTTGTGACCCTAATAGTGCACAGTTTATTATCGTCCTGTTCTACATAATTTATCATTACTGGAATATCGCTGGTATCCTCCTGTGTAAAAACTGAGAGGAAGTATGTGTTAAAAATTCTACACATTTCCTTATCACTGTCAGTGAGCTGACCCGAGGAACTTTTGAGTGGGCCTATCTTGTCCCTGATCTTACTTCTGTATACCTGAAAGAATCCTTTTGGGTTAGTCTTCGATTCTCTTGCAACTTTAACCTCATAATCTCTATTTGCTTTTCTAATTCCCTTTTTTATTTCTCTCTTTAACTGAATATATCGATTTCTTAATTGCCCCTCTCCTCTTTTGATTTGCCTATATATGCCTCTCTTTTGACCAATCAGATATTTTAATCTATTGTTCATCCATTTAGGATCATTTTTGTTTGATCTGATTTCCCTATTTGGAACATAATTTGACTGAGCAGCTAGAACTATGCCCTGGAAAGCATCATATCGGCAACCATCACCACCTACCTGACCCCTAGTCAGGTCATTCCAGTTCAGCCCACCTAAGTAATTTTTCAGTCCTATGAAATCAGCCAAGCGAAAGTCAGGGACGGAGACTTGATTGCCATTATTAGGGGAATTCCATGCTATGTTAAAACTGAGTGATTTGTGATCACTCTCCCCAAGCTCATCATTAACCTCAAGATTATTAATTAGTGTTTCCCTACTGGCAAGAACCAAGTCAAGGAGGTTATTTCCCCTAGTTGGCTCTGTCACAAACTGTTTTAAAAAACAATCCTGGATCGTATCAAGAAAGTCACCCGACTCTAAATTTCCTGTCAAATTGCTCCAGTCAATCTGTCTATAGTTGAAATCTCCCATTAGCACAACATTTTCGTATGTAGATGCCTTACGAATTTCGTCCCATAGAAGTTTACTGCACTCCCTATCAAGATTTGGGGCCCTGTAAATCACACCCAAAATTAGTTTTTCTCGGCCCTCGAGAAGCTGTAACCAAACAGATTCAGTGGCTGACGCTTCTAATTTAATATCTTGTCTAACACAACAATTTAAATTGTCTCTGACATACATCGCTACTCCACCACCTTTCCTGTTGACCCTGTCAGTGTGGAATAATTTATAGCCTTGTATGTGACATTCAGAGGGCATCTCTCTATCTTTCAGATTGAGCCAGGTCTCTGTTATAGCAATAATATCTATGTTTCCTGCACTTGCAATTAATCTTAGCTCATCTATCTTATTTCTAACACTCCTGCTATTAGTATAGTAAACCTTAAGGGAGCTAGTCCCTTGCTGCCCTCTGCTGTCCCCCTTTGTTTGCTGACCTGTTCTATTGTCTTTATTTATAACTTCATGCTGAATGCCTTTTATACATTTACTGTTTCCAACCCTAGTGTTGCAACCTGCTTGTTTCCCACACACACCCATACCTCTATCTTCCATCAGTTTAAAATCATAGGCATTTCACCAATGGCCTTCTCAATCGAGTCTGCAAGTGCTACCACCCCTGCCCCAGAGAGATGAACCCCATCCCTTGCATACATATCATGTTTGCCATAAAAGTTGTTCCAGTTGTCAATGAATGGGATTGCAAGTTCCTTGCAGTATCTGTCTAGCCAACAATTTACACCAATTGCCCTAGACAACCATTCATTTCCTACTCCCCTTCTAGGCAAGATGCTACATATGATTGGGATCCCTCCCTTAGACTTAATGAAATCTATAGCTGACCTGTACTTATCTAGCAGCTCTTCTCTCCTACCCTTCCCAATATCATTTCCACCAGCACTGAGACAGATAATGGGCTTGTTCCCATTACCTGACATGATATTATCCAGTCTGTTGACAATGTCCCCAACACCAGCTCCAGGGAAGCACACTCTATCTCTCATCTTCTTATTCCTATTACAAAAAGCACGATCAACATATCTTACCTGAGAGTCACCAACCACAAGAATGCGCTTACCTTCATTAGCAGGGGCAGTAGTACCCTTACCTTCACTGGCCACTGAAGTACATTCATCCTGGAGAACAGAGAAGCGATTTCCTACCTTCAGATCTGCACTCTTAACTTTCCTTACTCTGATGCGCCTCCCATTACTGTGAACAACTCGCCACTTGTAGCAGGTGCTGGCCTTCACCTCACTGCTGGTAGCCGTTGCTACCACCCCACCTACAGCCTCCTCACAGTGAGAGACAGACTGCACCTCACTGCTAGAAGCCTCATTCCCCACATCTCCAACCACCTCACACTCTCTCCCAGGCCCATTGAGGTGGACCTTCAGCCTCCTAATCTCCTCCTGGAGAAGCAAGACCTCCTCCTTCAACTCTCCAACCTCAGCTTTTAAAACACTGTAGAAGCAAGCCATGCTTTGTAACCGTCCACGCTAATCCCCAAGCAGCTCAGGGTCTGTGACCTCACGTGACGACTGACCACTGAACACTCATGACGACTGACCACTGAACACTTGTATAAGCATATTAGACACATGTGGAGGCAAGAGGTTGGTTTTATGATTTGATGTGCTGCTGGAGTGTGAGCAAGGAAACATTTGTGAAGGGATTCAGGGAAACTGGTTAGTTAGCTGGAGACGAATGGTTTCTGGGATCTGAAGAGCTGCTGGAGTGTGAGCAGGGTAATATTTTGTGAAGGGATTCAGGGAAACCGGTTAGACGGACATGAGTCCTGGAAATGGGAAGTACAATGACTACACTTAAAAGGAGGGATTTGGGATACTGGCAGGTTGGAGGAAGATCTAAACTGTCATATCTGAGTGCCTCTGCAAAGTCAGTGATTATGTATGAGTGATGGTGAAAGTATTATATGATGAAAGTTTTTCTTTCTTTTTGGGTTTTTCTTTCTTTTTGTGTCACCCTGCCTTGGTGGGAAACAGCCGACGTGTTAAAAAAAAATTTAGAATGTTAAACGAGAGTGGGGGCATGTGTTCTATATGATTTGATATGTTTTTCAGAGTGCTACCAAGGTAATATTTATAAATGTGCTGGTCAGACTAGAATTTGGAAGGTGATAAGTAGAGTTGGTGTACTTTAAAAGTGGCTGGAGTGGTTGTGTGACTTGAATGTGTACATTAAGTCAGGATGTCCATATCATTTTTAAAAAGTTCCTCAAGAAAAGGGCAATGAATTAAAAAAAAAAACTATCATAAGACAATGTCTCTTCTCAGGTGCTTTAACACAAATTTCAAGAGAGCATCTAAACATCATTCTGAAGTCTCTAAGAAAATTAATCAGAATTAGTTATAAGCTTGTCTGATCTACTAGTATCCTTACTCTAGAAGGGTGGGGAGGAGAGGAGAATTATAAATTTTCAGGTATTGGATGCAAGATCAATTTTACTTACTATCCAACTGCCAGTAAGTGAAAGAGGGTGTATAAATCCTGGCTGGAGGCATGGAGGTGTAAGTATTGGAATGAAGGGATGAAGGAGATTCTTAGTGGTAGGGGCTTGAGCATCCAGCAAGTATGAATATGTAATACACTGGAAAAAGTAAAGGCGAGTAGTTTTCAGGGTTTGACATCCTGTTGGAGTGTGAGCAAGGTAACATTTATGAAAGGATTCAGATAACCCAGCTAGCCAAACTCGAGTCCTGGAAGTGGGAAGAACAGTGCAGGCACTGTAAATAAGGAGCAAGGATATTACTGTTCAGAAGGTCATACAAACTGTGATGTCAGGACACTTCTGGCAAGAGAGCTAACGAATGAATGATGATGAATGAGCTTCATTTTAACCCTTAAACTGTCCAAACATAGATCTAATTCACATGTGTGGTGCTCTGAATATTTTGAAAAATAAAAAAAATCATTTTTTGTTTTCAAATTAGAGGGCAATTTTCTGTGGTATAAGACAAAAAAATATTTTAGGACCAGTACTTACCGAGATATAAGACCGTGAAGTTGGCTCTGGATACTCACCTGACGGCAACATCCAGTCCTGCCGCTTGCAGAAGTGTTGCCGATTTACCTATTTTTCTCATTTTTATTTTAATTTATATAATTTTTATGTTCTGATAATTATAATTTATAATAGTTCTTGTGATTTCATAGCCAATCTTTGTTCTGACACTAATATTATGTACTGAAATAGTACTCAAATAATAACAATCACACTGACAGGTGAACATTTTCACCTGCCTTGGTCACTGACTATTGTCTAGAAATATATACAAAGTATTTATAGGTCCCAGCAATGTTTTAGATATGCTGGAGTATGAAACTCCTTGAAGAATGGTGTTATCACAAGGGTCAGATAAGTGACAGCCAGTGACAGTGACATTTGATGAATGTGGGCTGTTGGAGGGAACCTTGCCTTTCTATGTTTTTACTCTTACACATAAACATGTCTTTGTATATTTGTCTGTCAGTCTATCTGTCTGCTTGTCTGTCTGCCTAACTATCTCTGTCTGTCTTTCTGTCTGTCTGCCTAGCACTGTTTATCTGTCTGTCTAGTTCAGTTTATCTGTCTTTCTGCCTTTTGTGTGTGCCTTGAAGAATGACGTTATGACAAGTGTCAGATTACAAGTGACATTTGATGAATGTGCGCTGCTGGAGGGGCGAACCTTGCCTTTATATGTTTTTACTCTTGCACACAAACATGTCTCTGTATGTCTGTCTATCAGTCTGTCTGTCTGCCTTTCTATCTGTCTGTCTATCTGTACATCTGTCTGTCTATCTGTATAAGTGTCTGTATCTGTCTCTGCCTAGCTCTGCTTATCTGTCTAGTTCAGCTTATCTGTCTTTCTGTCTTCTGTGTGTGGTCATGTTTATTTATGCCTTGTATCTACAAACACTGTATAGCACTTGGCTTGGAATTTATGGGTTACCCTAAGTAATTTACATTATGTATAATAACTGTACTTATGAGCACATGTGAGAGAGATATAGGCAGAGACAGCCAAAGCCAGCCAGCCAGCCAGCCAAATACATTAGAACATAAGAAAGAAGGAACATTGCAGCAGGCCTACTGGCCCATGCAGGGCAGGTCCATGTCACCCCCCCCCCTGCTTAGACCAATGACCCACCAAGTCAGGTCACATCCACTGAAGGAAGGAGTATGGTGTCTGACCTAGTAGCACAAGCTAGTCATATCTAACTCACACCTACCCACACCCACTCATGTATTTATCTAACCAATTTTTCCTTTCCTTTTAAAATGTGAGTGTTAATATGACATGACATCAGTGAATCCCTGGTGTTTGCCACGCTATTTGCTCTAGCTGGCGCTCAATTGAACTGGTGTTCCCACAAGGTACTAAGTGGTCCCCAATTTTTTTCACACTGCGCACACTGAGTGCACAGACCCATTCTTTCATGTCTAGGCAACTCAAGCCTATTGCACCAAATTTGAAGGAATGAAAAATAAAACGTTGATATACGTTTGGTGGCCCCCCCCCCCCCCCGCACATGAATGTAGAGCTACGTGTGGATAGTTAAGGGTTAAGGGCCAATCTAACTTTGTGGAAGACTGCCAAAATGGCTAAAAAATAAAAGTGAGTGTAACTGAAGAAATGTATGCAAGTGATACTGAAGTAATTCAATAAAGAGAATGCAGTAGAGGAAAAATATATGACATGAATCACAGGTTAGTAGTCAACAGTCAATAATTAACTGCATGTTGGTTATCAACATAGTGAGAAGTCCTACCTGCCATCATCCATGCTGTATACAGTTCCACCTATGGTACACCGCTTGAACTCCATGATGTTGCAGGTCAGTGTTCCAGTCTTGTCAGAGAGAACATACTTAATCATGCCCAGCTCCTCATTCAAGTTGGATGTTCTTGCCATGGCCCAGATGTTGTTCTCCTCATAATACATGTTGACATCATTGTTGATAAACCCTGCCTGTACAGCACTTTCAAATAAGTCTTAAGACATTCATATATGGACTACAAACAATAAGATCTACCTAACCAGCTTTCTCTAATATGTAGACTACTAACTTTTTGCCTTACACTTTCATATCCACAAAACAACACAAGTACTTATGATTATACAGTAATTTTATATCATTATACAATATAAGCCTTGTGATAAATGGTTTGAAAACCGACAAGTTGAAGATTGAGAAACTTATGCAACACATAGGAATCTTTATTAACCCTTTCAGGGTTGGTGCCGTACTAGTACGGCTTGCACGCCAGGGTTGGTGCCATACTAGTACGCATAAATTTTAGCACCTTCAAATCTAGTGAAAGCTGGTAGGCCTTCATATGAAAGAATGGGTCTACGTGGTCAGTGTGCGCGGTATAAAAAAAAATCCTGCAGCACAGTGCATAATGAGAAAAAAAAACTCCAACAGTGTTTTTGGTTTAAAACAGCGACTTTGCAGTGTATTTTTGAATGCTATTTATGGTTCTATTCTAGTTTTCCTGGTCTCATTTTATAGAATGGAAGACATAGTATGGAAATTGAGATGATTTTGATTGATTTCACAATGAAAAGTACCTTGAAATTGAGCTCAAAGTAGCAGAAATGTTTGATTTTTGCCAAAGTTCAAAGGTAAACAAATCATGCCACACGTCCAATACACGTCAACTGGTAAGTGTAATATTCTTTCACAAGTGCCCTGATATTATTTATACCATTTTTATGCCATTTCTACACAAATGCAGTAGTCTGCATAACATAAATCTTCTATTTTTTGTGAGAATAAAAATCCAAAGTGGAAAGCAAAAGAAATGTAACAGAGGCCTGGGGACACGAGTAATGAACAGAGGAAATGTTACTTTAGTGCCAGAAATGTCTGTCTTGTTTATTCTGGACCCTATTTGGAAATTGGCATCTTTTGAAATTTGAGTGAAATTGGCAAAATTGCCAATTTCTGACCATGTTATTGGATAGTGGAAATCGGTAAATGGGTGATTTCTTGTACTCATTCGATAGAAAAAATGGAGTTCTTGCAAAATATGTATGATTTTTGTCGACTGGTACATTGGAATTGGCCGAAGATAGGGCTCAAAGTGGGCAAAATTGCCGATGCGTAAACATCGTCGAGACTGCTAACTTCATGAGAGCATAACTCCGTAAGTTTTCCATCAAATTTCATACTTTTGGTGTCATTATGATCGGAAAAAGACTCTCTATCATTTCACAAGAAAAAATATTTTTTTTTTTTTTTTTTGAAAAATTTCTGACCCTGAGAACAAGTTTAGGAGAGGCCCTGCCGACCCTGAAAGGGTTAAGGAAATGTTTCGCCACTTTATACAAGGAATTCTTCAATACTCGTCCAACCTTTGGACGAAGACCTACTTACACTAGTGGATGGTTCCACTGTGAACCCACCTCCTCCTGCTTCCACTCATCTGTCTACAGTATATAAGCCACTTCTCTAGCCATATGCTGTACTTTCTATAGAGTGATGGACTGAACATATCGATTCCAGGCTAAGGGACTAATTACCTCAAACTCCTCCCCTCCTTACCCCTCTCTGCTTTGTATTAGACTGAAGAAGCCACTGTGGCAAAAGACTTCCTTAATATAGATTCCCATATAATGAATAAGTGTCTCAATCTTCAATATAAACCTTCTACTATACAAGTCAGAAATTGGTGATTTAAGGAAAAAAATCATATATTTGCCCAAAAATTCACATATTTTCCAACTATCCTAGAGCTACTTACTAAATTTGATACAAGGAATTGTGCTCATTGGAAACTGAATTACAATATTTAATGGTAATCAAGTTTGTTCTATAAATTTTTTATCCATTTTTGTCTAGTGGCTTTTTTTTAGTATTTTTAAAAGAACCTTGTCAGTGAGACAGGTCTATAGTTAAAATAGTCTTGGTTATCATGTTTTCAAATAATGGCACACTGTTGCTATTTTTTACTTCGGTAGCTAGATTTCTTATTTGTAATTAAACAAAATACATGAGTGGACAGATTAACTCAGTATGGCATATTTTTTTAATACCCATGGTGATAATCTGTCTGGTAATGCTGTATTTATGTATCAATATTCAGCAATAGCTCCCTTACTTCTTCTTTGGTTATTAACTTTTAATGGGGTCCATTTCAACAAAAGTGTCCTCTTCTGCAAACACACTCTGAAGATGATACATATTATAGGTCAGATCTTTAACCCCTGGGCTGTGATGCCTACAATGGACTCTGTCCTGCTAGCATCAACAATGTGAGTGATCAGACCATTAACCAGGAAGCCTGGTCTAGAACTGGTCTGCAGGGAAAATGGAAATAACCCCTGGAATCAAAGCTTTGTAAAGTCTGTGAAAATAAATAATTGTGGATAAAGATAAACCTTTGAACTCACCTGAATAAATCTTACAACTTCTAGTGACACTTGGAGAGAGATGGGAATAAGATTGTTGAAGAGGATGATAAATGTGATGAAATTAATGCCAAAGTTGAACACACTCAGATCTGAAACATGACAAGATGATTACTTAATACAACATGTTAATATCATAAACAGTAATAGCAACAATGAAAGATGAAAATGGTGTGGGATGTGATGTGCAGAAAATGTTACACCATCTACACTGATATGTACAAAAACCAAAGTGGACTAAAACCTAAACTATCATCTAAATTATTCCTATAATGACACACAGCAGTAGTTGTCATTACACAAAACATCAGTATTAAAAAATGAGAGAAGACACTTTTATTCCCATAGTGCAGAGATGGAATCTCAAAATTTAGTCTCAAGCTCAAGACAGCCTCAAGGCCACTAAAGCACTAAAACATTTTTCAAGCACGAGGGGCTGATTACCACGCTTTCACTGACTTCAGTATGTGCCACTGGCTGGCAAAGCATCTTCATAATACAGATACAAAGGTGTTGCACTTGTTTAATACTCATGGTATTGTATACTCTTGGTATAATGCCACATTTTAGGTCTTAGTCTCAATCTTGATCTTGGCCTTGGCATGCCAGGTCTCGGTCTCAGTCTTGGTCTGGGCAAATTAGGTCTTGGCCTTGATAGCAGTCAAACATATAGATAAGTTGTTTGTGAGAATTCTCAAAATTATTTCATCTCTTTTACTATTATACATCCCTCTTTACTCTTCACATTCATTTTTATATAACAGCACCACTGGGGTGCTGCATAATTATATTACAAAAGGTCCAGTTATATGACTTAAAAATCTTTGGAGAGGTTTGAAACTAAATAGTTTCTTTTCAAGATTCAGTCCATTGCATGAGAAGATATTCTGCATCATTCAACATCACCTGAGGAAGTCTTCAGCTAGGAAGGTCCTGATCATGCCACCACATCAGTAAAACTGACATCTCAACTTCTCTTGTCTCTGGTGTTTCTGAGATGCTACAAAACACTTGTGATTATATCACAAGCTCAGTTTTGAGGAATCATAGTGTCTCTCCATCACCATGTCTCCTAGCAATATACTTCAACTCTTCTTAGTCAGTGGAGGGTCACTGCAGTGAGCAAGGTTCACTAATTGGTAACTTCCAAACTGAAGTATAAAAGGGGGTAAAATAACTGCAGATTCTGAATAACTAAACTATTCAAGTTTTAAGTTAAATTTTTTTTTTAACACATCGGTTGTCTCCCACCAAGGCAGGGTGACCCAAAAAGAAAAAAAAATCCCCAAAAAGAAAATACTTTCATCATCATTCAACACTTTCACCTCACTCACACATAATCACTGTTTTTGCAGAGGTGCTCAGAATACAACAGTTTAGAAGTATATACATATAAAGATACACAACATATACATGTACCTCCAAACTGCCAATATCCCAACCCCCTCCTTTAAAGTGCAGGTATTGTACTTCCCACTTCCAGGACTCAAGTCTGGCTATATAAAATAACCGGTTTCTCTGAATCTCTTCACTAAATATTACCCTGCTCACACTCCAACAACTCGTCAGGTCCCAAATACCATTTGTCTCCATTGAATCCTATCTAACACACTCATGCATGCTTGC
Organism: Cherax quadricarinatus; assembly: GCF_038502225.1. Lineage (NCBI taxonomy): Eukaryota > Metazoa > Arthropoda > Malacostraca > Decapoda > Parastacidae > Cherax > Cherax quadricarinatus. The sequence goes on from NC_091329.1 coordinate 25,733,372, forward strand.
CGTAAGTCCAAGTCCCTCACCCACAAAATCTCTTTTACCCTCTCCCTCCAACCTTTTCGAGGACGACCCCTACCCCGCCTTCCTTCCCCTACAGATTTATATGCTCTCCATGTCATTCTACTTTGATCCATTCTCTTTAAATGACCAAACCACCTCAACAACCCCTCTTCAGTCCTCTGACTAATACTTTTATTAACTCCACCCCTTCTCCTAATTTCCACACTCCGAATTTTCTGCATAATATTTACACCACACACTGCCCTTAGACAGGACATCTCCACTGCCTCCAACTGCCTCCTCGCTGCAGCATTTACAACCCAAGCTTCACACCCATATAAGAGTGTTGGTACTACTATACTTTCATACATTTCCTTCTCTGCCTCCACAGATAAATTTTTTTCTCTCCACATATACCTCAATGCACCACTCACCTTTTTTACTTCATCAATTCTATGATTAACCTCATCCTTCATAAATCCATCCGCTGACACGTCAACTCCCAAATATATGAAAACATTCACTTCTTCCATACTCCTCCTCCCCAATTTGACATCCAATTTTTCTTTATCTAAATTATTTGATAACCTCATAACTTTACTCTTTTCTATATTCACTTTCAACTTTCTACCTTCACACACACTCCCAAATTCGTCCACTAACCTTTGCAATTTTTCTTTAGTCTCTCCCATAAGCACAGTATCATCAGCAAAAAGTAACTGTGTCACTTCCCATTTTGTATTTTATTCCCCATAATTTAATCCCACCCCTCTCCAGAACACCCTAGCATTTACTTCTTTTACAACCCCATCCATAAATATATTAAACAACCATGGTGACATTACACATCTATGTCTAAGACCTACTTTTACCGGGAAGTAGTCTCCCTCTCTTCTACACACTCTAACCTGAGGCTCACTATCCTCATAAAAACTCTTAACAGCATTTAGCAACTTACCACCTATTCCATATACTTGCAACATCTGCCACATTGCTCCCCTATCCACTCTTAACATATGCCTTTTCTAAATCCATAAATGCCATAAAAACTTCCCAACCTTTTTCTAAATATTGTTCACATATATGATTCAATGTAAACACTTGATCCACACATCCCCTACCCACTCTAAAACCTCCTTGCTCATCCGCAATTCTACATTCTGTCTTACCTCTAATTCTTTCAATAACAACCCTACCGTACGCTTTTCCTGGTATACTTAGTAAACTTATTCCTTTATAATTTTTATAATCTCTTTTGTTCTCCTTCCCTTTATATAAAGAGACTGTACACACTCTCTGCCAATCCACAGGTACCTTCCCCTCTTTCATACATTTATTAAACAAAAATACGAACCACTCCAACACTATATCTCCCCCTGCTTTTAACATTTCTGTCATGATCCCATCAGTTCCAGCTGCTTTACCCCCTTTCATTCTATGTAATGCCTCACGCACCTCCCCCACACTCACATCCTGCTCTTTTTCACTCCTAAAAGATATTATACCTCCCTGGCCAGTGCATGAAATTACCGCCTCCCTTTCTTCGTCGACATTTAAAAGTTCTTCAAAATATTCTCGCCATCTACCCAATACCTCCATCTCCCCATCTACTACTCTGTTTTTAACTGACAAATCCATTCGTTCCCTAGGCTTTCTTAACCTGTTTAACTCACTCCAAATTTTTTTCTTATTTTCATTAAAATTTCTTGACAGAGCCTCTCCCACTCTATCATCTGCTCTCCTTTTGCACTCTCTCACCACTCTCTTCACCTTTCTTTTACTCTCCATATACTCTACTCTTCTTATAACACTTCTGCTTTGTAAAACCTCTCATAAGCTACCTTTTTCTCTTATATTACACCCTTTACTTCATCATTCCACCAATCACTCTTCTTTTTTCCTGCACCCACCCTCCTATAACCACAAACTTCTGCCTCACATTCTACTACTGCATTTTGAAAACTATTCCAACCCTCTTCAACTCCCCCCCCACTATTCATACTTGCACCAGCCCACCTTTCTGCCAATAGTTGCTTATATCTCACCTGAACTTCCTCCTCCCTTAGTTTGTACACTTTCACCTCAATCTTATTTGTTGTTGCCATTTTCCTCTTGTCCCATCTACCTCTTACTCTAACTGTAGCTACAACTAGATAATGATCTGAAGTATCAGTTGCCCCTCTATACAAGTTTACATCCTGGAGCCTACCCATCATCCTTTTATCCACCAATACATAATCTAACAAACTACTTTCATTACATGCTATATCATACCTTGTATATTTATTTATCCTCTTTTTCATAAAATATGTATTACTTATTACCAAACCTCTTTCTATACATAGCTCAATTAAAGGCTCCCCATTTTCATTTACCCCTGTCATCCCAAATTTACCTACTACTCCCTCCACAACATTTTTACCCACTTTAGCATTGAAATCCCTAACCAAAAGTACTCTCAAACTTGGTTCAAAACTCCCCATGCATTCACTCAACATTTCCCAAAATCCCTCTCTCCTCTACACTTCTCTCTTCTCCAGGTGCATATACGCTTACTATAACTCACTTTTCACATCCAACCTTTATTTTACTCCACATAATCTTTGAATTAATACATTTATAGTCCCTCTTTACCTGCCATAGCTTATCCATCAACATTATTGCTACTCCTTCTTTAGCTCTAACTCTATTTGAAACCCCTGACCTAATCCCATTTATTCCTCTCCACTGAAACTCTCCCACCCCCTTCCGCTTTGTTTCACTTAAAGCCAGGACATCCAGCTTCTGATTCATGACATCCACAATCATCTCTTTCTTATCATTCGCACAACGTCCACACACATTCAGACTTCCCACTTTGACAATTTTCTTCTTATTCTTTTTAGTAATTATTACAGGAAAAGGGGTTACTAGCCCATTGTTCCCGGCATTTTAGTTGACTTTTACAACACGCATGGCTTACGGAGGAAAGATTCTTATTCCACTTCCCCATGGATATAAAAGGAAAAGTAATAAGAACCAGAACTATTAAGATAAAATTAAAGAAAACTCAGATGAGTGTGTATAAATAAACGTGTATATGTATGTGTAGTGTGACCTAAGTAGAAGTAGCAAGACATACCTGTAATCTTGCATATTTATGAGAGAGACAAAAGACACCAGCAATCCTACCGTCATGTAAAAACAATTACAGGATTTTGTTTTACACTCACTTTATAAGACGGTAGTACCTTCCTGAGTGGTTGCTGTCTACCAACCTACCAACTTTATTAATTTTTCTAATTATATATAAATACTTTATGTAAATGCTTCTGCACAACTTTTCAGGGTGTGTATTCCTAAGTTGCTTGGTTGTAGCTGGAAAGAGTCAATATAACAAATTTACCCTTGCTTAATTCTGTGTTTACAGTATTTTATCCAAATAAAAATAGATTTAAATAAATAAATAATTCTTACTGCTATTATTGTTGGCATTCTCGTTGTTGTTGTAATAAAAAATTATTTAGTTTATAATGTTAGTCACAATGAATATACAGTGGAACCTCAAATATCGAACTTTCTTCAGTCCAGAAGGCTGTTCGAGTGCCTTTACCGAATGAATTTATTCCCATCAGGAATAATGTAAATTAGATTAGTCCACTTCAGACCCTCAAAAATACACTTATAAAAGCACTTACAAAAATACACTTACATAATTGGTTGTGTTGGGAGCAGTTCGATTTTTGAGGTTCCACTGTATATTGGTCTCAATCTTCGTCTTATTAATTTTGGTCTCGATATTAATATGTTTGGTTTTGGTTTTGATGTGTTTGGTCTTCACTACTCTTCTGCTATAATGACATGCAGTAACACTGTCATGAACTGAGAAGGAAGACACTAATTACTATAATAACATACAGTAACATTATAATGAACTCAGAAGGAAGAATTCTTATTGCTATAATGTCACAGTAGCAATGTCATGAACCAAGGAAGGCACTTATTGCTATAATGATACATTGTAACACTATCATGAACAGAGAAGTAAGACACTTTAAAAGTGGCATACATTCTGAGAGAAGGAAGAAAGGTGTAGTGAACATACCATCAAGGGAGAGATACCAGTGCAGGTTAGCATTCCACTGTGAGTTAAACACAGCCATGATGAGGCAAAGAACAATCAGCAAGAAGAACAGTAGGATGATGAGATTGTTAGTTTGCTTGTCCACCTGAAATGACAACATACTCTGAATAAAGTCTTTCAAGAATATTAAAACTCAAAACAACATATAACCTTGGAATGAGCAGGAGACACAACAGCCTTTCATACACTGAATAATCTACATCTATGGGACACTAAGTTGTAGTTCTAACAATACATTAATGACACTAAGTTGTGGTTCTAACAATAACTTAAGGACATTCTGGTGCAACCTGCAAAAGGAACAACAGACAGCACAACACAGTAATGGGTCTCTTGTGCAGCTGTCTCCTCTAAGTTGAAATGCATTCTATGTGACAACTCATCAGAAACAGAATCTGCACAAGGTTCACCAAATTCAGTGGAATTCTATATAAAAAAAAGAAGGGTTACTAAAACTGGACAAACAGTGAGCTGTGTGTTATATCTTCAGCCTATTAATAACCTAACTCATTCACTTACCTACATTTTCATTAACCATTTTACCATCAACCTTAATTAACATGTACATGTATACCTATAATTTTATGAAAATAAAATTTATTATTATTATTAATATTACAGCTTGAGTATCCCTTATCTATTATGAAGATAAAGCACAGTAAAGGCACCAGAACCTTGTCTTGAGGAACCAAGCAATTTATCTTACTAAGACTTGATTTTGCTTTGTTTACTATTACTCCTGTGTTTTATTCACTGTAAAATTTAATATCCATTTGCCTACTTCTCTCATTACACCCAAACACTTCATTGAATGTGCTATCACATTATAATCTCTTTTGGCAACTTTTTTTTCAATTGTTGTCTTCCACCAAGGCAGGATGATCTAAAGAAAACATATTCATCATCATCAACTGCTGTCTTGCCAGAAGTGTGCTGACATCACAATTCAGAGAACCCTCCAACAGCAACATCCTCACTGCCTCCTCCTTCAGATTGAAGGCATTGTCCTTCCCACCTCTGCGACTCAAATCCAACTACCCAGTTTCTTAAAATCCCTTCACAGAAGTTATTTTGCTCACACTTCAACAACATGTCTGTTTTAAAATCACTTTTCTACACTCACTCCTATCTAGCATGTTCACTCAGGCATGCTGGATGCTTAAACCCTAAAAACTCAAAGTCTCTTTTACCCCCTTCCTCTAACCATTCCCAGGACAACTAGTACCCCTCCTACCTTCCATTAGATAAATGCATTCTCTTCAACCTATCCCTCTTCATATTCTCTACATGCTCAAACCACCTTAACTATTCCTTCTCAGCCCTCTTGAAGTATACTCTGAGCGAGTCAAAATCACCTTTTAATTTCTATTTACCAAATTAGCAACACACACTGCTCTCAATCATGACATCTCCACTGCCTCTAGCCTCCTCCTTGATGCAGCTCTTGATTCCCATGCCTCACACCCAAATAAAAGCATTGGTACCACTTTTCTCTGATACATTCTCTTTTTTTGCCTCCATGAATAAACTTTTTTGCCTCAAGAAATGCTTCATTGTACCACCCACTTTTTTTTTTTTTTTTTTGTTCCTTTGTCAATTTAATAACAAAAAAAGGCACAATACTGTGACTGGAACGATACACAAATAACCCGCACATAGAAGAGAGAAGCTTACGACGACATTTCGGTCCAACTTGGACCATTTACAAAGTCACACCATGACTTTGTAAATGGTCCAAGTCAGACCGAAATGTCGTCGTAAGCTTCTCTCTTCTATGTGCGGGTTATTTGTGTTTTGTCAATTTCATGGTTCACCTCATTTTTCACAGACCAATCTGTTGACATGTCCATTCTCAGATTTTTAAATACATCCATTTCCTCCATACTCCCTCTCTCCAATCTAATATTCAATCTATCACTGCTTAAATTTGTTCTTTTCAATGTTTAGTTTTTCCTACTTTCACATACCCTCCCAAATTCATCCACCATCCTTTGCAAATTATCTTCAGAATCCCCAAAAGAACTGTCTATGGTAAAGAGTAACTGTGATAACTGCCACTTTGAATTGGATCCAACATCTCTTAATTCCAAACTTCTTTCCAACACTTTAGAATTCATTTCAACATCCACATCTATAAAATTGTTAACAAATCATAGTGACATCATGCATTCCTTTGTCTAAGTCCTACTTTCACTATAAAATATCTTAGAATTCATTGTTCACTTACATGCTTCAAAGTAAATACTTAATATATACATCCCCTACCCTTCCTGAATCCTCTCTGCTCCTCACCAATCCTACTTTCTGTCTTACCCTTAATTCTTTCAATAATTACTACATTCAACATTATTCCCCTATAATTCTTGTATGTACCTACTTTTATCTCCTTTTTTTCCTTATACTAAGGAACCATGCATACTCTCTGACAATCCTTAAGTACCCTCCTACCTTTCATGCATATTTTGAACAAATGCCAAACCCCTCCTTTAGAGTGCAGCACTGTATTTCTCACATTAATTATGTTTATTATCCTTTGTAAATGAGGGTGTGATGGCAGAGGGAGAGATGTAGAAGAGTCAAGAGTGAGCATATGGACATAAGGAAAGAATCACAGGCAGGGTTATACATGAGTCTCAGGTATAAAAAAAAAAAAAAAAAAAAAAAAAAAAAAAAATCAGTAAACCAATGAACCTGCCAATTTATTTGCCATACAGGCTAATTTATCTGTATATCTGCTAATGCTCCTGGGAATCATGGACAACTGTCTCAGACCAGCTCTCTTAAACTGGAAAGGAAACACTACAGAGGTAAGGAATCTTGAAAAATACAGTAAAGTGAAGAAAAGAATATAGTGAATGCAAGTAGAAGCTTGTAAGATTTTCTTGTCGTTTTGTGTGTTCATGACACAGAAAAAAACAGACCACCAGGTCTGCCACAGTGCATGACAATAAATACATGAAAAGATGGTAGTTTCCACCTGGCTGGATGGTGTCTACAAACCTACTACCTACAGTCCACAAATCAATAATATCTTTGAACAATAGTTGTTTTTTATTAAAATTCATAAAAGGTATAACAATATCGACAGTACATTTACAAATATTCACATGCCACCATCCAGACACACACACATCACATGTATACAGCAGGAATAAACCTGGCACTGGAACATGTCCTTGTGAAGCTGAGGCTCCAGTAAAAGTCTTAATACAAAAAGCTTACTCAGGTTACAGAGAAGACACTCCTTACAATTTAATTTTTAACCCTTTGATTGTCGCAGGCCCCTTTCTGAAACTGTCATTCTATGTCGCAAAATATTCGAAAAAACAAAAAAAATTCTTACCAAAATGTTAGGTTCATTTTACCGAGTGTTTTAAGCCTAAAAAAAAAATTTTGCCATCAGTACTTACCGAGATACAGAGGCACAAAGTTGGCAGAGAATGAGCGGCGTATGGCAACAGCAGCGAATGCCGCCCACATGGTATTCATTTATTTGCTCCAATTCAAAGGTTTCTTGTATTTTCCAATATTTTTCTTTTCTAAGTAACTTATGTGGCCTGTGAGACCAATGTAAGGCGCATTGTTCAAATACACACTCATTGTTTACAACACAATAACTAAACAAACATTATCACTATTAGATTGTGTATTAAACTTGTTTACACAAACAATACAAAACATTGTTTATTACTATTGTTCCATAATATATATATATAGATGTACAGTCACTGAACACTTTCCTAGAACTGCTGCAGCTTGTGGAACTCTTTGAAACATGGGTATATGCAGAGTGGCACTTGACACTCCTCACACATAAAACGAGTGTCTTTGTGTGTTTGTGGGCATTTTATGGTATGTCCACATAAAAAACACCTCTTCTGAGCACTTTTCTTGAAAGCAGTAGGAGGCAGTTGTATGGGGTAGTGATCACCAGGCCTCGAACGAGATGGTGTGTGTTGGTAATTTAGTGGGCGCTGGTCTATTGCAGGTGTTGCTCCTTGGTACTTGGCGATTATTTGTCTGATGACTGACAAACAAAATTCACCACATTTTGGTTTGTTGTTGGTCCTCAACTTGTATATGTTATAAGCATTTAGCATGGAAATATCAAGAAGACGGAAAAAAAGTTTTATATACCACTTATAACTCTTGCGTACACAGTCTGCAAACCCAATCTGCATGTCACATTTGTCCACTAAGTGCATATTGAGGTTGTAGTCCATGACAGCTGCAGGTTTTAGAATGGGTTCACTGGTCTCTCTATTGTGCCTGCCAGTGTGTGCCATTTCATTTCAGTGAACTGATGTCAACAATGTGGCATCACGTTTGTCATGCCACCGAAATGCCATGATATCATTGGCAGCAAAGGCCTGCACCTCACCTCTGCGAGTGCCAGCGTTGAACCTTGGCATATGTTTACAATTACCATGCACTGTGCCACACACGTCTGTTAGGTTCACTCGCAAGAAATCACTGAGTATGGGGCTTGTGTACCAGTTATCAAGATATGGTTCCATCATTGTTCGAACCACATCACCATAGATACCCAATAACTTCCTGGTATCTCTCAATGTATTACTGCCAATGTACACAATGATATCCAAAACGAGACCACTTTTGCAATCACAGAGTACAAATAACTTTATACCAAAGCATTTCCTCTTGCTTGGTATGTATTGCTTGAATGAGAGTCTTCCTTTGAATAAAATAAAAAACTTGTCAATAACAAGCTTCCTGAAGGGATAAAAATACATGCAGCACTTTGTTTCAGGTACATAAACACATTTCTGATCTTATATAACCTGTCGCTTCTGTTAGGCCTGGTTTTGTCTGAAAAGCGTAACATACGTAACAGTATCAAAAAATGATTCACACCTATAATGTCACTAAAACATGGGGTTGAAATCAGGCATTCTGTTGACCCATATGTGGTGACAGTGTGCTTATACACATGTGGCATAAGCATTATTGTGGCAAAAAACAGGTACATCTCTGCCACAGTTGTGTCCTTCCACTGGTGTAGCTGTGATCTTGGTGAGAGAATTGTATTTGCCATGGTGTACTCATAGTATGTGTTGGTTTCCCTGACAATAATGTCCATCGGGGTTCATTGAAGAATAACTCAAAGCATTCCAGTTCAATAACATTGTTCCCAAGTGTACACGATGGCCGTATTCCACTTTGTGTTTCATCAAAGTCATGGGGACTGGGAACAAACTTGTCACCTTCCTGCCAATCCCAGATGCGGCCTGCTGGTGGGTTCTGGATATTGAAACGCGGTTGTGGTTGTGCAGGTTGTGGGAGTGTGGGGTTGGGTGAGGCTGGTTGCAGTTGTGCAGATTCAGCAGCGTCAGTAGTAGTGTGGCCCGCTGCTGGTGCCACATGACTCATGCCACCATCACTATCACCACCACCCCCTGCTGCCTCACTCACATCATTCATACCAATCGTAATAATATCATCATCTTCACTATCAGGTTGTGGTGTAGGGCCACGGGATGTGCTCCGAGATTTACTCCTTTGTTGCAACCCCTGAATGGGTTACAATGATTATTATGTATATAGTATATAATGTATATTATCTTTTCATATAATTTTATATTGCTTATATTTGCGATAATAGCTAAATCGTAAATATATTGCTTTATATTCTTATTTGACTTATGTTGTTAGGATGTACATAATATGTGCTCAGTTCAAGTCTTGATTGTCAAACTACTGTAATTATCGCTTGTCGCTCGTTATACTGCCGGCTTCTGAGCTGTGCTGTCCACGGGGCTATCACGTGATCGAGGGGGGGGGGTGTCCTCACCTCTCGTGAAGTATTCAGTCTGCTCTAGACTCGCTTGGTGGTCGGACAGATTGTCTGTCTCATTATTCTTGTTAGTTCTGTAGAACTCTGTTCACAGAACATTGTATAGACTTAGTGATTTTCGACGTTGTACTGAGGTTGTGTGTCACAGACACTCTGAGCATCTCAGGTCCCGAGCTGTAGCTTATGACCTAATTTGTACTGGTTTCTGTGTATTCTCACAGTCAGGGTTTTTCCTATGCTGAACTTAGATTCAGTAGTATGGGAGTTTTGTAACTTTTGTGGAGGATCTGCTGATGGTCCTTACTTAGTGTCGTTATATTATCTCCTTGATCCTGATTGTGTCGCAGTCGCTTGTTATATGGCTATTGGGCTTAGCATTCTTTTCATTGTTCAAGCAGACTGTTCTGGTTGCCAGTCGGTCAAGAAGTTAGTTTATGAGAGGACTTTGTCAGTCACCTGTTTAAGTCTAGTCGAGTCGTGAGACATAGCGAACTACTTAGAGCACTTACACGCATACACAAGCTTACTTGTACATATTTGTAATATCTTATTAAATGTTAATGTACCAGACGGTACTTAAGAATTATAAATGTGATATGTGCTTTCAGCACAATAATATTGAACTCGAGAGACTGATTTTGTTTTGATTGCTGTGATTAATTTAATTTGATAATATACCTTTAGACTTAATAAATTTATTAAATTTTAATTTCTCTAGTTAGTAGCCTACCAGTTGTAATCCTGAAGCACTATTGAATAATACTGAATTTTAATGGATAATTGGACAAGGATACTGACTACTTGTTACGAAAACCCAGTAACAGGCTGGATGCTAGAAGGGCAGTCCTTTCTAGTATTCACTGGAGATCTCTAAGCTTTTAGAATCGCGTTTTTTGTAACAAATGGGGGCCTGTCCGGGAGGCTCTTGATCCAAGGTGTTGGAGAAATTGTCCAGTTTGACATACTAGTAACTCTATCATCAAACACTGAGTATTTTCCTAATCTGAAGACTTTGAGTTTAGTCTTGTACAACATACTAGGTGGATGTATGTACTTGACTGAGTCTCTTGATCCAAGGAGATGGAAATACTGTTTATGAGTTCTAACTCTAAGACAACTAACACTAAAATTCCTATCAGGATTATAGTTTCCCATAATCACTCTCTCTTAGTACAATTATTTTTGTGATGTATGCCAAAGTGAAACAGTTAATTGATACTCTGACTTTGTCTGAGTTAAGTATATTAAAACTTCAGACATGTTGGCGAGTAGCCAAATATCTCGGTGTGATGTATAACAGGAATTACACAGCTGAAACTGTCAGAGCATTAATTAAAGATATATTGTTTCCTGCTCATACAGAGATGTCTGATTATGATTCAGATTCTGAAAGCCTAGTGTCACAATTAGGAAGTATGGCTCTATTTGAAGTTGAAGAAAGAGCAACTAAGGCAGAAGTGAGCCTAGTGTCCGAGCCTAGTGTAGCTCAGTTCTCGCTCACGCCTTCCCTCACTGACACATTAGTACAGAGTATAGCTGGTATGACTAAGCCTCACGCTAGTACTGTGTATGCTACACCTGTATCTACTTATCCTAGACCAGATCTAGACACTCTAGAGACGGCTGGACGAGGTGTCCGACCAAAGGACAGTCCAGAAAGACATGTTAATTTCCCTACTCCTCCATTACCCACTGGTCCTATCTCTCAGGAACAGTTTGAGAGGTTTGAACGCCTCCTTATGTTGCAGACTGCACAAATAGAGGCACAGAGGAAATTGAACGAATAAGATTTCCAAAGAGAAAATGTTCGTCTGTTAAGACAACAGACTGATAGATCACAGGACACATTTAATGTGCAGAAAGCTGCATCCATGGTTCCTAAGTTTTTTGAAAGTGACTTAGACACATATTTTGATGTGTTTGAGAACCAGGCACCTGCTATGAACTGGCCACGTAAGCACTGGGCAACATTGTTGCATACTGCTTTGACGGGAAGAGCTCAAACCTGTACTGCAGCTTTGCCATTTACCAAGTACATTAGTTATGACGCTGTCAAACAAACAATTCTAGAGACGTATAACTTGTTACCTGTAAGTTATCAAAGAGCATTTCGTACGTTACAACGACGACAAGATCAAACTTGTGTAGAGTTTGCTCGTGAGAAAAAAGTTGCATTTCAGAGGTGGTGTAGGTCTGCCAAGTTTAACAACTACGACAGTCTTGTTCAGTTGTTACTACATGAAGAGTTTAACAACTGTATGTCTGCTGACATACAAGAATATCTGATCGATCATACTACCTCGGATATTCTGGAAACTGCAGCATTAGCAGACAATTACGAGATTTCTCACAAACTTGTACGTACTAAAACACAGAGAAACAAGGTAACTAAAGATTGTCCTAGAAGTTGGCAACCTAAATCAGCTGCTCATTGCCGGCCTGATGTACCTGCTACTGTAACTTCTCGTACGTTTACCAGGAAAACTCACAATCCTGAATCTGTCTCTGTGGTTGGACAGAAATCTGATATCGAGAAGAAGAAAGTTAAATGTAACTATTGTAACAGAAAAGGACATGCTAGAGAGTATTGCTATAAGTTAGAAAGAGATACGCGAAACAGTCGTGCGGCTGGCGCCCCCACTCAAGTCGTATCCTCTTCCGAGCAACAAAGGCACCAAAATCCTAGTAATACCCCTGATCCTACTGTTTTAGATAATGTTACTCAGGATAGATGACTAGCGTCAGAAAGTGTATCTGACGAAAAGATTCGTTCAGCGATGAGTCCTTACTTTTCGAGAGATAAAGTAGGATTTGACGAATCACATCTAACTGAGATAATTTCTTTCAGAGACACTGGCAGTTATCTCACGTTATTAAGAGAAGATGTACTGCCCATAACTGACGATACCTATTGCAAGATAGATGTATTGTTAGAAGCCTATGGAGGGGCTGTTATAAAAGTGCCTCTGCACAAAGTTTATATTGAAACAAGCTATTATACTGGTTATATTTCAGTGGGTATATCCAGTGGTGTATTTCCCATCAGGTCAGTGGACTTGTTGATAGGGAACGATATCCTTCATGCTGGTATATGTAAAGAACCACTTGTGATTGATAATAACACTGATGATAATTATGCCATTGAAGCTTGTAGAGAGAAACCTATTTTATTTCCTCTCAGCGCAATTACTAGAGCTATGTCAAAGATTCAACAACCATACTTGTCTCCTGTTGAGTTAGTTGATGACGATGATTTGGGGTTGAATATGTTGTTTAGTGAAGCTCTGCGCCCAGGATCATTAACACTGACTCCCCCCGGTCATCAACCTAGTCAGGATACAACTGACGTTAAATTTCTTACTCATGATGATTTAATCAAGGATCAGTTTGTTGATCAGTCACTGGAAAGACTGAGAGATATAGCAGTTACTGAGAGTGAAGCAAAGGATCTCGATAATTTTTACTATTATAGTAATGGTGTACTGATGGAGAAAAATACATGTAAGTTGTCAGCTGATAGTGTTTCCACCACAGTCAAGCATCTCGTTGTGTTACCAGTTACATTTCGTGAACAAGCCATTGATTTTGCTCACAATAGTCCCATAGGAGGACATTTGGGTGTCAAGAAGACACTCGGTAAACTGGCAAAACATTTTACTTGGCCAAAGATGAAGGAAACAGTAGCTGATCATGTGCGACGTTGCCACGTGTGTCAAGTGACAGGCAAGCCAGCACACACACCTCCTCCTACACCTCTCACTATGTTCATTAGTACCAAAGTTCAGTTCATCTGGACTAGAGATTGTTCAGACTCGTTCAAAAGGTTGAAGCATCTGCTTTCCTCTGCTCCAGTGTTGAGTCCTAATTTCAATCTTTCCATCTTTTTACATATAGATGAGAGTGGTTATGCAGTGGGTGCTGTGCTGCTCCAACAGTCAACATCCACTGATATTCTCCATCCTATATGTTACTATTCATCTAAGCTTAAACGACACCAGAAAAATTATGCCACTATTGAGAAAAAGGCTCTAGCACTTGTGGTGTTCTTGGAACATTTTGACGTGTATTTGGGCACTTCCCCATTTAAAATTAACGTTTTTTCAGACCACAATCCACTCACTTATATTAACACCATGAAAAGTAAAAATGCTAGGATCATGAGGTGGGCCCTCAGAATCCAACCTTATTCTATTAGTATAAAACACATAAGTGGTCATTGTAATGTAATTGCTGACGCTCTGTCTCGTCCTTAATAATTATCAGTTACATTAAATTAACGTAATTTTAATGCCCAAATACCTTTTGTTACTTGCTATGTCAAATTCAGTAAAGTAACTTAATCCCTCCAGCCCATATTAACTATATATACTCATGTCATGTCTAATTATTATATTTATGTATTCACAGTATTGTTGTGTGAGGAGGAGACAAGCTGAGTGTTGAGTGGGTAGTGTGGTGCGGGTGATGTACTGCGTGATGCAACACTGTCCTGCCGCAGACCCCCCCCCCTTCACTACACACCTTCAGCTGTTTCATACTCAGATGTTCATACTGCCTCGCATTCCACAACCACTAAAGAGTGGAATGCAGTCTCCTCTACTATGATCGAGCCTCATCGTGCCCTACTCATCTGTGCTGTCCTGTCTCTACACTGATGTATATAACCACGAGTATGCAGAGATACGATACTGTGTACTGCCCTAGTACTAGGGGCATATCCTAGTGACGGACGCTGTGAAATGATAGAAGTGCTTGGCACAAGAGAGACTTTGATTAATTTTTTTTTTTTTTTTTTCAACAAGTCGGCCGTCTCCCACCGAGGCAGGGTGACCCAAAAAAAAGAAAGAAAATCCCCAAAAAGAAAACACTTTCATCATCATTCAACACTTTCACCACATGCACACATTATCACTGCTTTTGCAGAGGTGCTCAGAATACAACAGTTTAGAAGCATATACATATAAAGATACACAACATATCCCTCCAAACTGCCAATATCCCAAACCCCTCCTTTAAAGTGCAGGCATTGTACTTCCCATTTCCAGGACTCAAGTCCGACTATATGAAAATAACCGGTTTCCCTGAATCCCTTCACTAAATATTACCCTGCTCACACTCCAACAGATCGTCAGGTCCCAAGTATCATTCGTCTCCATTCACTCCTATCTAACACGCTCATGCACGCTTGCTGGAAGTCCAAGCCCCTCGCCCACAAAACCTCCTTTACCCCCTCTTTCCAACCCTTTCGAGGACGACCCCTACCCCTCTTTCCTTCCCCTATAGATTTATATGCTTTCCATATTAAATTGTATTGAGATGAGTAATCAGAAATACAGTGGACCCCCGCATAACGATTACCTCCGAATGCGACCAATTATGTAAGTGTATTTATGTAAATGTGTTTGTACGTGTATGTTTGGGGGTCTGAAATGGACTAATCTACTTCACAATATTCCTTATGGGAATAAATTCGGTCAGTACTGGCACCTGAACATACTTATGGAGTGAAAAAATATCGTTAACCGGGGGTCCACTGTAATGTGAAAGACATTAATGCAACTCCTAGTGCGACCGTCTGTCGTGTTGGGGGTGGGTGTTGCAACCCCTGAATGGGTTACAATGATTATTATGTATATATATAATGTATATTATCTTTTCATATAATTTTATATTGCTTATATTTGCGATAATAGCTAAATCGTAAATATATTGCTTTATATTCTTATTTGACTTATGTTGTTAGGATGTACATAATATGTGCTCAGTTCAAGTCTTGATTGTCAAACTACTGTAATTATCGCTTGTCACTCGTTATACTGCCGGCTTCTGAGCTGTGCTGTCCACGGGGCTATCACGTGATCGAGGGGGGGGGTGTCCTCACCTCTCGTGAAGTATTCAGTCTGCTCTAGACTCGCTTGGTGGTCGGACAGATTGTCTGTCTCATTATTCTTGTTAGTTCTGTAGAACTCTGTTCACAGAACATTGTATAGACTTAGTGATTTTCGACGTTGTACTGAGGTTGTGTGTCATATAGACACTCTGAGCATCTCAGGTCCCGAGCTGTAGCTTATGACCTAATTTGTACTGGTTTCTGTGTATTGTCACAGTCAGGGTTTTTCCTATGCTGAACTTAGATTCAGTAGTATGGGAGTTTTGTAACTTTTGTGGAGGATCTGCTGATGGTCCCTACTTAGTGTCGTTATATTATCTCCTTGATCCTGATTGTGTCGCAGTCGCTTGTTATATGGCTATTGGGCTTAGCATTCTTTTCATTGTTCAAGCAGACTGTTCTGGTTGCCAGTCAGTCAAGAAGTTAGTTTATGAGAGGACTTTGTCAGTCACTTGTTTAAGTCTAGTCGAGTCGTGAGACATAGCGAACTACTTAGAGCACTTACACGCATACACAAACTTACTTGTACATATTTGTAATATCTTATTAAATGTTAATGTACCAGACGGTACTTAAGAATTATAAATGTGATATGTGCTTTCAGCACAATAATATTGAACTCGAGAGATTGATTTTATTTTGATTGCTGTGATTAATTTAATTTGATAATATACCTTTAGACTTAATAAATTTATTAAATTTTAATTTCTCTAGTTAGTAGCCTACCAGTTGTAATCCTGAAGCACTATTGAATAATACTGAATTTTAATGGATAATTGGACAAGGATACTGACTACTTGTTACGAAAACCCAGTAACAGGCTGGATGCTAGAAGGGCAGTCCTTTCTAGTATTCACTGGAGATCTCTAAGCTTTTAGAATCGCGTTTTTTGTAACATCCTTTCCCTTGGAACAGCATATGACACACTACCAGACCACAGGCTACGTCGTATATACTGCCACTTCACTGGGAAATATTCACCCTCACTGTCGCAACTAGAACTGCTTTCACTAGCTTTGAAATTACTATCACTATCACTTTCACTGCTCACATCTGAGTCTTGTACACAGGCAAATAGTTTCCTCTTTTGTCCTGGTACAGGTGAACCATGGAATTCTCTTTCACTGACACTTCCATCACTGTTAGAGTTATCACCTGGGAACAAAAGACCTCCAATCTGCCGAGGAGTGAGGTACTTCTTACTGCAAGGCATGGTGAAAATGGACTACCAAGATGGCATTCCCACAATGCATTACTGAGTCCCAGATTTTTTTCACGGGGTGCACACCCACCACTCAGACCCATTCTCTCTCATGTAGGCCTACCAGCTTTCTCCCACTTGATTTGAAGCCGCTAGAATTTACGCGTATAAATACGTCAGAAACAGTGGCGCATTAAGACAGTTGAATTCACTGACTAAAAGCTTCTATCCTATTTTAGCCCATTCTAAAGCACATCCAGCAAGAAGAAGCCCATATGAGTCGGCTATCATCCAGGTTTATACATACTAAGGGTAAAGGGACAACAAGTGTAAGGAGACTGACCAATACAACTGCACCCATTTGGGATCAGGTCCAAGTTCTTCGGGTGAGAGCCAAAGTTGCTACCACTGAACTACAAGCCACTATCTTGGCAACAGTATTACTTCATATAATCTGACATTAATATTGGTTAACCAGGTGTCTAAGATCATGAACACAATCATTTTACTTACCGTTGAACGTTTAAGAGGTGCTGAAGTTGCAGAGTTTTTCATCAGTTTGGTCTCATGTCCTGTATACACCACCAGGCCAAACACCCAGTTGGTATTTTGTAATTTAGCTCCACGCAGCAGCACTTGGTCTGGGCTCAAAGGAATGGCTCTGTTCAGGGAATATCACAGTGACTACCTCGACACTTGTATGATGTTCATTTCTTGTATACAGAACATATAGCCTTGAGAAAATAACTTAATGACAATTTCTAGCTATGAAAGCTTGCCTAACTCTTCATAAAATAATGCTTCACTAACCTTCATATTGCACTCGTACTCTATGTATAAAAAATAAGAAATATAAATCTTTCTATACACTATACCATACATTTTTAAGTAAAAAAAGAAAAGTAAAATTTTAACTTTTTCTCTTTAGACAACATAAACATTCCTCCTTCATGCCTTTGCTTATCTGCTACTAAACAGTTTGACATTTCAATGGGCCAACAGGCCTGCTGCAGTGTTCCTCGATTCTTCTGTTCTATGTTTTTAATTCTCCAGTTTTCAGTAAATTACCTGTAACACTTAATAAATAGTAATATCTATTTGCAAATTATTATTACTTTTGCCTTTACATGCTGAAATAAAAAATAAAAAGTCAGCAAGACTTACGGCCGACTTAGCTCCTTCAGGTTGCCAGTAAACTGGTGAAGAAATCTATTAGGTGCTTCACATTCAACTTTGCCTGATAAATTCATAAGATCTCGAGCCTCCAAGAGGTGCGCTGTCTGGGGTAGGCCTTGACGAATTTTCAGGTTGGTTTCGCCATCTAGGTTGGCAGTTTCAACATAGCATAGCGCCTGGGGTTCACTAGGGGAAAACATTCATTTCTCATTAAAGAAGAAAAGATGATTAATTCAATAAATCTGTAGAAACATCAATAAAGAAATTTTAGTGTACAGTGCATGCATTGTAAAAGCTACCCAAGTAACCTACATATGCTGCATCAAAAATATATGCTTCAGATTAACAATGCAACTTCACAAAATAATTGATCACGACTGTATAATAAATGAGGAGGGAAGCCAGATCTTTGTTAGGTTAGGATGTGGTTCAGGTGATTTCCAGTTTAGATCCCCAAGCACTTATTCTTTAAGTGAAATAAGAATATATTAGAGTAACACAGAGTAATCATGTTTGAGGTACACTGTAAAATATCTTAGAATGTCCATTATTTTGGAAAGCTTCTTAGAAATGTGTTGGATGTGAGCACTGAATTTTTGTTTGTTGTCAATGTGTATACCTAAGAATTTAACCTTATTTTATCTTTCAATGTGTGCTTTATTTACTGAATATTTTTAGCTTTGTTCCCAACCACTATGTACAAGGTCTTGTCAAAACCAAGTGTGAGTTTATTGGTTGCTATCCAAGCAGATATCTTTATGAGCTTCTCTTAGCAAATTTAGTTCAGCCCAGAATTTAATTTATATAGCCTTATGCCTGGATGAATAACTTTTTGCTCTTTCTTTGAGTAATAATCCCAATCATTATTTTTTTTTGTCAATGGAGCCAAGGATGTTGTTGGTTAGCCATGGACTATTTTGTCTCACTGGTGTGACCCATCTGGTTTTAAAAGGATAATCATAATTAAAAACTATTGAATTTTTAGTAGAAATTTGTAGACACGAGTTAACGTCTGGATCATTGCTAAATTCTGTTTGCCAGTCAGTGATCCTGACTGCTATGGTCAAGTTATTCACTTATGCCTCATCATTGAGGCACCAATATAGTAACAGTCAGCTGTATTGTTGATGTGGTAATGATCATTTGTATTGTTGGTGATAATGACAGCTTCTAGAGGAGCTTTTGTATGTGTTCAGATGTGATTAGGTGAAGAAAAAATAAAAATTTCAGTTTTTTCTTCTGTTTTGGTTTGCTCTGCCTTGGTGGGAGACAGTTGCTGTGGTTAAAAAAAGAATATGGTTTAGGACATCAGTTACTTATGGGCCATGTGATTGAATGAGGTTGATGTTCAAGTCTCTATCAATTATTAATGGATATTCAATTAGTTTATTGCTTATTATTAACCCTTAAACTGTCCAAACGCAGATCTACGTTTATGCGCGTAGCACAATGAACTTTCTATTTTACGTGCTTTCTTATGTAAAAAAAACGTAGATCTATGTTTGGAGTGCTATGCACGTGAACGTAGATCTACGTTTGGACAATTTAAGGGTTAAAGATAGAAAATTGAAGGTGAACATAGATAAGAGTAGGGTGATGAGGGCATCAAATGATTTAGATAAAGAAAAATTGGATATCACATTAGAGGGAGGGAGTATGAAAGAAGTGAATGTTTTCAGATATCTGGAAGTTGATTTGTCAGTGGATGGGTTTATGAAGGATGAGATTAACCACAGAGGCAAAAAGAATGTACACTCTTATATGGGTATGAAGCATGGGTTGTAAATGCTGCAGCGAGGAGGCAGCTGGAGGCAGTGGAGATGTCCTGTCTAAGGGCAATGTGTGAAGTAAATATTATGCAGAGAATTCATAGTGTGGAAATTAAGAGTAGGGAAAGAAAGACAAGGTAGGGGTCGTTCTTGAAAAAGTTGGAGGGAGGGGGTAAAGGAGGTTTTGTGGGCAAGGGGCTTGGGCTTCCAGCAAGTGTGCATCAGTGTGTTAGATAGGAGTGAATAGAGACAAATAGTTTTTAGGACCTATCGAGATGTTGGAGTATGAGCAAGGTAATATTTTGTGAAGGGATTCAAGGAAACCAGTTAGCCAGACTTGAATCATGGAAATGGGAAGTACAATGCCTGCACTTTAAAGGAGGGGGTTTGGGATATTGGCAATTTGGAGGGACATCTAAACTGTCGTATCTGAGCGCCTCTGCAAAGATAATGATTATGTATGAGTGATGGTGAAAGTGTTGAATGCTGATGCAACTTTTTTTTATTCTTTTTGGGTTTGTCTTTCTTTTTGGGTCACTCTGCCTCGGTGGGAAACAGCTGACATTTAAAAAAAAAAAAAAAAAAAAAAAAAAAAGTCTTTCAGATTATCACCAAAGATTTGTATGTTATGTGATAATCTGTAAACAGCTCCCATTGTGACTGGGGGACTAAGTTTTTGGATGTAAATTGTGCAAATGTGTATTCCTAAGTTTGTTTCTGGTGCAGGTTGAAATAATACACAACACATTTCAATTTCAACTTCCCTTTTAATCAGTCCTACAGCAATGAATGGTTGTGTACCCAGATAAGTTATAGTTGCTTATAATATCAGGTTTTACCCAGATTCCTTTTAAAATATTCAAAGTTAAGTTTGCATTTAGTGACACTAGGAACACAAAGTGCCTACTGTACTTCAAGATCTGGCATTGTAGTTAAATAATGAGATGCTGTTGGTGTTACTGAAGATAGTTAAAGCTAGGCTAGCTGTATAATATTTGCTGTCTTGGTATGTAGTGAAGAGATTATTACAGAGATCAGTTCAGGATCAATATTAGCATTCTCGGACTGTAATATGACAATAAGGAATTAACATTAAGGTACTTAGTTATCCAAAGAAGTTTGGCCAGAGAGTCTAGCCTTAATGTACTTACTTCACCTGTGCTCTTCAATGTGGCCATTTTACTAATACTGTAGGGCCCCGCTTTTCGGCGTTTTGCCTTATTGTGTTCCGCTAATACGGTGATCTCAAATTATGATCAAAACTTTCTATACGGCAAGTGGTCTTTCAAATACGGCACGTGCCACCCAGTTTGTTTATATTCTCCATGAGCACATCTCTATTATGTAATAATAATCACTCTTGGGCACAGTAAATGTCTAGTTTTACGTAAATATAAACATTTTCATTAATTCATCTATGATATTTTCTTGAAAATTATATAAGAAACATGTTATATAGCATATAAACATACTGTTTATATGCTTTGGAGGTGTGGTTGCTGAGTGGAGGGAAAACATTACATAATACTAATAATAAATACCCTTAGGCACATTAAATGTCTTATTTTACGTTAATATAGACATTTTCATTAATCCATCTATGATATTTTCTTCAAAATTATATAAGAAACATGTTACATAGCATATAAACATTTTAGGTTTATATACTATGGAGGTGTAGTAGCCAGGTGGAGGGGAAACATTACGTTACTCCCCTTAATACATAACACTTTTGTTTACATTTCTCGGCTTGAATTATTCATTACTTTTTCCTTTGTTTATGACAGAATCTAAAGGTAGTTGTTAGAAACAATTAAACTCAGTGAACATGGTATGTCGATGGTAATAATATGGCTCTGGGCCGCATTAAATATCGTGTAGCTATGTAGGTAGGTGTAGGTATGTAGCCCAGGTGGACTACATACCTACATTATTATTATAACTGATAATTATACATATGAGTAGCTGTACCTAAGTATGCCTTCACTCAATGCATCATTTCTTCTAAAAATAATGTTACTTGAGAATGGGAGTGTTTCTCTTTATTTATTCTACTGTATCAACGTGGAGACAACCCATACACAACGTAAAGTGACGAAAACCAGACGCGTTTGTCTGGTTTGTTTACATTACGTGTGGGTGGGGTGGGGAGGGCTGCCCTTCCTGGCTACCCATACTTCCTAACCTGACTTCCTAAAAATAAAACTCACCTCTCACCCTACATTAAGACTACAAATATTTTAAGGTAATTAATGAATGTGCTGTAAATATATTTTATCACTCTGGGGAGCTTTAATTAAATATCGTAGTACATTACGTGTGGGTGGGGTGGGGAGGGCTTCCCTGGCTGGATTCCATACTTCCCAAACCTGACTTCCTACAAATAAAACTCACCTCTCACTCAACATTAAGACTACAAACATTTTAAGGTAATTACTGAATGTACTGTACATATATTTTATCGCTCTGGGGAGCTTTAATTAAATGTAGTATATTATGTGTGGGTGGGGTGGGCTGACCTGGCTGGCTACCATACCTCCCAAACCTGACTTCCTACAAATTAAACTCACCTCTCACCCTACATTAAGACTACAAATATTTTAAGGTAAGTAATGGGTGTACTGTGCATGTATTTTACTTTTTAATGTTTTTAATGCCTAGTTATATTGCCAACGTAATATATGTTAGTGTAAACTTGTTACCTGACATTTATATGCATTTATAAGTGGAAAAAATGGCGTTCTGCTTTCCGGCGATGTCTGCTTTCCAGCAGCAGCCTGGAGCCTAACCTGCCGAATAAGTGGGGCCCTACTGTACTATTAAGTTTCCAGCTCTCAATATCAAATATTTATATGTAAAGAAACAAATACAGACATAGGTAAGGAACAATGTACTTATAATGTACATAGTAACACTTTACAAGTTTCATATTACTTTATCTACCTTAAGTACCTGATGCACACCCAGTAATTGTAAGCAGACAACTTTTTAATCAATATTAAAAATAAGCAACTGATTAAAGTTGTTAAGCCCCAATTGCAGAGGATAATTAGGATAAATAATACTGTATGTACCTAACACTAGAGCTAAATTTGTTCAAATTTACCTGGATGCTAATAAGACCAGATCTGCAGGGAAGAACTTGTTGTTATGGACCTTAACAATATCGCCAACTTGAATGTGTCGCCACTTGATCCACTGCCACTGACCATCTTTAAGAACTTCAATTTCACGTTTATTTAATTCATCGTCTGCTCTGTGACGTTTCTGAAAAAAAAATGAAAGCAGGTCTGCCAAAAGTATAAAACCTATCCCCACTGAAAAGAAACAAGAGAGAAAGTGCAATGACATCCAGGAATGTGGAAGATTATATCAACAGAAGGAGAGGTTGATACAGTGTGAGGAGTACTCAAGTGGGAGACACAATGCTGCTGTAAGGTACATGGTAATATTCATTCAGGTCAACATCCCTGGGTGTTAGTTGAATGCTGTGGGTTAATTCCCAAGGGTTGTTAGTACCCTGGATAGGGATGGGCTTTGCAATGAATTGATGGTAGGCAGGCAGAGGTTGATAAAGAATTGTAGATAATATTTACTCTTGTTGTTGCAGTCTCCCACTGCCCACATTTGATGCACGTAAACTCTCCTTCCCACCTCTGCTTGCCTTCCTCCATCCCTGCCAACTCAGTTCCAACATACCCTCCATTTCCCTGTCTTGTCTTTGGGCTGAGGCCCATCCATGGACACCAACCATCATACACATATCGTATCAAATTTTTCATCACAACTCAAAACTAAATTCCTTTATGAGTACTGTAAATCATACCTCAACATTATCATGACTGATGCCCATTGTAACTTAAGGGAAAACTGTATATGAAAGTCAAGAGTGTATTTGCAAGGATTATAAAAACATTAGCTGACATCTCTTCTCAGAATACTAGTAAAGACTTTCTTATCTGACCTCTCCGAATTAGCAAACACTTTGCATGAAGCCTATGACCACCCCAATATAGAAACCAGGAATTATGACTATGTTTAACCCTTTGACTGTCGCGGCCGTATATATACGTCTTACAAGGTACCGTGTTTGACGTATATATACTCATAAATTCTAGCGGCTTCGAATCAAGCAGGAGGAAGCTGGTAGGCCTACATGTGAGAGAATGGGTCTGTGTGGTCAGTGTGCACCATATAAAAAAAATCCTGGAGCACGCAGTGCATAATGAGAAAAAAAAAACTCCGACCGTTTTTTTTTAATTAAAATGCCGACTTTGAGGTCTATTTTCGTATAGTATTTATGGTTGTATTCTCGTTTTGTTGGTCTCATTTGATAGAATGGAAGACATATTATAGAAATAGAGATAATTTTGATTGATTTTACTATAAAAAGAACCTAGAAATGGAGCTCAAAGTAGGGGAAATGTTTGATTTTTGCCAATGTTCAAAAGTAAGCAAATGATGCCATTTTCCAGTAAATGTCCAACTAGCCATTCTAATATGCAGTCATGAATGGGTTGATGTTATTTATACAATTATTACAGTATTGCAGTAGTCTGCATAATAGTAAGTCTTCAATTTTTTGTTTGAATAAAAATTCAAAATAGAAAGCAAGAGTAATATCAGAGGGGCCTGGAAACACGACTGATGAGCAAAGAAAATGTTATTTTAGAGCCAGGAATGTCTGCATTGTTCATTCTGGACCTTATTTTGAAATTGTCATATTTTTTAGTTTTCGTGAAATTGGCCAAATTGCAAATTTCTGACCACATTATTAGGTAGTTGAAATCGGTAAATGGGCAGTTTCTTGTACTCAATCGATAGAAAAAATGGAGTTCTAAAGAAATAGCTATGAGTTTGTGCGACTGAAACAATGGAATTAGCCAAAATGTTACTTTGCTCACACTCCAACAGCATGTCAAGTATTAAAAACCATTCGTCTCCATTCATTCCTATCAAACACGCTCACGCACGCCTGCTGGAAGTCCAAGCCCCTCGCACACAAAACCTCCTTTACTCCCTCCCTCCAACCTTTCCTAGGCCGACCCCTACCCCGCCTTCCTTCCACTACAGACTGATACACTCTTGAAGTCATTCTGTTTCGCTCCATTCTCTCTACATGTCCGAACCACCTCAACAACCCTTCCTCAGCCCTCTGGACAACAGTTTTGGTAATCCCGCACCTCCTCCTAACTTCCAAACTATGAATTCTCTGCATTATATTCACACCACACATTGCCCTCAGACATGACATCTCCACTGCCTCCAGCCTTCTCCTCGCTGCAACATTCATCACCCATGCTTCACACCCATAT
The DNA here is from genome assembly GCF_038502225.1 of Cherax quadricarinatus. Classification (NCBI taxonomy): domain Eukaryota; kingdom Metazoa; phylum Arthropoda; class Malacostraca; order Decapoda; family Parastacidae; genus Cherax; species Cherax quadricarinatus. The sequence goes on from NC_091329.1 coordinate 25,758,658, forward strand.
AAGAGTGTTGGTAAAACTATACTCTCATACATTCCCCTCTTTGCCTCCAAGGACAAAGTTCTTTGTCTCCACAACTCCTAAGTGCACCACTCACCCTTTTCCCCTCATCAATTCTATGATTCACCTCATCCTTCATAGACCCATCTGCTGACATGTCCACTCCCAAATATCTGAATACATTCACCTCCTCCATACTCTCCCCCTCCAATCTGATATCCAATCTTTCATCACCTAATCTTTTTGTTATCCTCATAACCTTACTCTTTCCTGTATTCACTTTTAATTTTCTTCTTTTGCACACCCTACCAAATTCATCCACCAATCTCTGCAACTTCTCTTCAGAATCTCCCAAGAGCACAGTGTCATCAGCAAAGAGCAACTGTGACAACTCCCACTTTATGTGTGATTCCTTATCTTTTAACTCCACGCCTCTTGTCAAGACCCTCGCATTTACTTCTCTTACAACCCCATCTATAAATATATTAAACAACCACGGTGACATCACACATCCCTGTCTAAGGCCTACTTTTACTGGGAAATAATTTCCCTCTTTCCTATGTACTCTAACTTGAGCCTCACTATCCTCGTAAAAACTCTTCACTGCTTTCAGTAACCTACCTCCTACACCATACACCTGCAACATCTGCCACATTGCCCCCCTATCCACCCTGTCATATGCCTTTTCCAAATCCATAAATGCCACAAAGACCTCTTTAGCCTTATCTAAATACTGTTCACTTATATGTGAACCACTCACCTTTTTTTCCTTCATCAATTCTATGGTTAACCTCAGCAGTCAACTCTCAAATATCTGATCAATGTTCTTCATTTCCCCAAACTAGAGTTTCCTTTCATGCTTCAATGAGTCTACTGCTTTGAGTCCTGTCATCTGTCACTTTTCGTACAAAGGGAGGACCTCTCTCAAGTTTTCATCTCCTCTCTCATAGAGGTATGTGTCTGGAGCATACTTCAAGTGCCAATGAGTAATGCTCTTGATGAAATTTAATGTTAAATTCACCCTCATGACTAAACGCGTTTCTCTGACCCAGGTCACTGTACAAGCATGTCTGAGCCTTATTATAATTGGTCTGAGACTGCAGTCTTCGACACCACCATCATGTCTTAAACCTGGACCTCTATGTTCATCAATATAAAGTCTAGGGTATTTCTCAGTCTGGTCAGTTCAGCCATCTGCTACCTTAAGGCAAATTTATCACAAAGGTTTAATAATTTTGTTGTGTGAGATTGTTCCTCTAAATTAGCTCCAGGGACACACTATAATTCCAGTCCTTGCTACATTCTTTCATTTAAGATGTCTTAAATTAACCAAGGAAGAAGATATTTGAGTCTGGGTTAGGTAGGTTTTCAAAATAATGATTCATCTTTAATAGATAGCCTTGAACTGCTGGGAAGTTGTATCTGGCTATTTATATAGAAGCACAATAACTAGGTTCTGATTTAAAATTTTAACTGCTAAAAATCTGACTACATCATTTGAGGTGTTCAGTAGCTCAGTGTATACGAGTGACTATTTAACCCTTTGACTGTTTACGACGTATAAATACGTCTTACGAGCCAATGTTTCTGACGTATTTATACGCACAAATTCTAGCGGCTTCAAATCAAGCGGGAAAGGCCTGGTAGGCCTACATGAGAGAGAATGGGTCTCAGTGGTCGGTGTGCACCCTGTGAAAAAAATCTGGGACCCAGCGGTGCATTGTGGGAACGCCATCTTGTTAGTCCATTTTCACCATGCCTCTCAGTAAGAAGTTCCTCACTCCTCGGCGGATTGGAGGTCTTTTGTTCCCAAGTGATAGCTTTAACAGCGATGAAAATGTCAGTGACAGTGAATTCCAGGGTTTTGAAGCGAGTGTTACCGGAAAAAGTGCCCAGGATAACATAATTAGTGATGAAAACCCAGATGACCCACAACCTTCCACCTCTAGTGCTGGGCCGGCTTGTTCACGTTCACGTTCGCCTGTACCAGGACGAAAGAGGAAACTATTTGGTCGTGTACAACACCCAGACGTTAGCAGTGAATGTGATAGTGATAGTGATTTCAAGGTCATTGAAAGCAGTTCTAGTGACAGTGAGGGTGAATATTCCCCAGTGAAGCGGCAGTGTGTACGACGTAGCATGCGGTCTGGTAGTGTTTCATATGTTGTTCCAAGGGGAAGGAGAAACTCTGGGAGCACAACCCATGGCCCTGTACCACGACCTGATAGTGAAGGTGGACATTGTAACGATGGGTATGAATGATGTGAGTGAGGGAGCAGGCAGTGGTGGTGATAGTGAGGGTGGCACGGCCCATGTGGCACCATCAGCGGGCCACGCTACTACCCACGCTGCTGACTCTGCACAACAACCAGCCTCAGCCGACCCCACACTCCCACAACCTGCACAACCACAACCACGGTACAATATCCAGACCCCACCAGCAGACCGCATCTGGGATTGGCAGGACGGTGACGAGTTTGTTCCCAGTCCCCATGACTTTGATGAAACACAAAGTGGAATAAAGCCATCATGTCCACTTCGGAACAATGCCAGTGAACTGGACTGCTTTGAGTTATTCTTCGATGAACCCCTGATGGACATCATTGTCAGGGAAACAAACACATACTGTGATTACACCATGGCAAATACAATTCTCTCACCAATATCACGGCTACACAAGTGAAAGGACACAACTGTGGCAGAGATGTACCTGTTTTTTGCCACAATAATGCTTATGCCACATGTGTATAAGCACACTGTCACCACATACTGGGCAACAGAACGCCTGATTTCAACTCCAGGTTTTAGCGACATTGTAAGTGTCAATCGTTTCCTGATACTGTTACGTATGTTACACTTTTCAGACAAAACCAGGCCTGACAGAAGCGACAGGTTATATAAGATAAGAAATGTGTTTATGTACCTGAAACAAAAGTGCTGCATGTATTTTTATCCCTTCAGGAAGCTTGTTATTGATGAGTCCTTGATTTTATTCAAAGGAAGACTCTCATTCAAGCAATATATACCAAGCAAGAGGAAACGCTTTGGTATAAAGGTATTTGTACTGTGTGATTGCAGAAGTGGTCTAGTTTTGGATATCATTGTGTACACTGGCAGTAATACTTTGAGAGATACCATGAAGTTATTGGGTATCTCTGGTGATGTGGTTCGAACAATGATGGAACCATATCTTGGTAAGGGGCATATGTTATTTACTGATAACTAGTACACAAGCCCCTTACTCAGTGATTTCTTGCGAGTGAACTTGACAGACGTGTGTGGCACAGTGTGTCATAATTGTAAACATATGCCAAGGTTCGACGCTGGCACTTGCAGAGGCGAGGTGCAAGCCTTTGCTGCCAATGACATCATGGCATTTCGGTGGCATGACAAACGTGATGTCACATTGTTGACATCAGTTCACCGAAACGAAATGGTACATAGTGGCAGGCACAACAGAGAGACCAATGAACCCATTCTAAAGCCTGCAGCTGTCATGGACTACAACCTCAATATGCGCTTAGTGGACAAATGTGACATGCAGATTGGGTTTGCAGACTGTACGCAAGAGTTATAAGTGGTATGTAAAACTTTTTTTCCATCTTGTTGATATCTCTATGCTAAATGCTTATAACATATACAAGTTGAAGACCAACAAAACACCAAAATATGGTGAATTTTGCTTGTCAGTAATCAGACAAATAATCGCAAAGTACCAAGGAGCAACACCTGCAATAGACCAGCGCCCATGAAATTACCAACACACACCATCTCGTTTCAGGCCTGGTGATCACTACCCCATACAACTGCCTCCTACTACTGCCAAGAAAAATGCTCAGAAGAGGTGTTATGTATGTATGCATACCACAAAACGCCCACAAACACGCAGAGACACTCGTTTTATGTGTGAGGAGTGTCAAGTGCCCCTCTGCATATACCCATGTTTCAAAGAGTTCCACAAGCTGCAGCAGTTCTAGGAACGTGTTCAGTGACTGTACATATGTATATATATTATGGAACAATAGTAATAAACATTGTTTTGTATTGTTTGTTTGTGTAAACAAAGTGTATACACAAACTAATAGTGATAAAGTTTGTTCAGTTATTGTGTTGTAAACAATGAGTGTATATTTGAACAATGCACCTTACATTGGTCTCACAGGCCACATAAGTTACCTGGAACAGAAAAATATTGAAAAATGCAAGAAACCTTTGAATTAGAGTAAATAAAAGAATACTGGGTGGGCGGCAGTTGCCGCTGTTGCCGTACGCACGTCACTTTCTGCAAACTTTGCGGCTCCATATCTCGGTAAGTACTGATGGCAAAAAATTTTTTTTAGGCTTAAAACACTCAGAAAAATATTCCTAACATTTTCATAAGAAAAAATAATTTTTTTTTCGAATATTTGACGACATAGAATGACAGTTTCAGAGAGGGGCCTGAAACAGTCAAAGGGTTAACATCCAGGTCAACCCAGGAATCCAAATTTAAGTTATTAAATTGCATGTACAGTAGTGTGCAAATTAATAAGGACAGGAGTAAACTCTGTGATTATCTTGTAACATGTCTTAATCTCTGGCTTAATTAATGTAGTCTGGGGTCTTTTCTTTTCAGAAGTTTGCTACCGGCTTCTGGCAACCATCCAGCTGTGGTGTTATGCTGCGACCCTCGGCAGTGCTACATGAGCTGCTGTTCTGTGAGGCTATTCCAGCAAGTGTGCTCCATGAGTGAATGTGGTTTTACCAAATTCTCCCTTTCAATTCATGATGGGTGTATTGTAGCTCTTAGAAAACATGCTGATTTGAGTATCAGACAGATCGTCGAAAATTTGAGCCTATCAAAGTCAATTGTTGGTTGGATTTTGAAGAGAGATGATGACACTGGTGATTGTGGAGCACTGTATCGAGGTAGATGTGGAAGAAAATGGAAGACAACACCACACAATGACAAGGTTATCATAAGAAAGTGTGTCAAGAATCCCAGGAAAACCTGCAAAGATGTACAGAGAGATCTGGCTTCAGCTGGCATAAATATTGATTCTTCAACTGTTTGACAAAGGCTCCTCAAAATTGGCAGAAGACCCAAAAATCTGATAAAAAAAGCAATTATTGACTGCTATGAAGAAAATATGGTTTTGGTGGGCACTCGATCATGAGGTATAGATGACAGATGAATAGAGAAAAGTTATATTTTCAGATGAGGTGCAGTCTGAAGTACACAGGTACAGATCAGCGGTAGTGAGACAGAGCAAAGGCGAACCTCTTCAGAATGGACAAATTCAACAAGCACCAAAATACCCACCTAAGATGTTTTGGGGCACTTTTACTGCTAAAGGCCCTGGAGGCTTGTTATTGTTGAGGGAATGATGAAGTGACAAATACAAGGCAATCCTGGTAACTCATTTGCTTCCCACTGTGGACAGAGACTTTCATGATGGAGACGGCAATTTTCAGCATTATCATGCTCCATACCACACTCCCAGAAAAATGGTGACATTCTTCAGAGAGAGAGTAGGCTAATCGTTCTAAATTGGCCTGGAAACTCTCCTGACCTCAACTCAATTGAGAATCTAAAGGCAATAACCAAACACAGGACGATTCAACTGTGGAGAAGTTAACTGCTGCTGTTATTAGGACCTAGTTCCACAGCCAAGATCTTGCCAAAGTGTGTTCAATATTGGTTGATTCTATGCCAAAGCATGCAGCAATGCTTATAAAAGCAAAGGGTAATCATATCTCTTATTAAATTGATTATCCATCGTATCATTGCCATGTATTTTTCAAATGAACATTAATTTTCCAAATAAATGTTTCATCTCATCACTGTCCCAATTAGTATGCAAACTACTGTAGTCTTGTAAAAGCTCCAACCATTGCATGTGACTGCCTTATACATTTGCAAACACAAAAGATGATACATTGCTAACTGCTGTGGTGAGAGGCTAGTTCATTGGACTTGGTATCAGTGGCTCTGATGAGCCAGTCACTGGCTATGATTCAAGTCCAGAATGGCTCCTAAGTGGTGATACCATACATTATTAATATTTCTCACCATTCTTTTCTGCTATCTGACACTAAAAAATCACTGTTGGCTGCAAAATAATAGTTTGAATGTTCAGACTGGTGTACACCTCTTACCTTCCCTGTGGAAGGCTGTACAGTATGAATCACAGCACTGTCCTTCATTTACTAAACTGCAGCATAATCTTTTATTTTTTTATGGTTTTTGGGTTCTGAGTTCCTAACCAGTGTACTTGCTTAATTTGTACCAAAGCCAGAACCAAAACTGACAGAATCATCACCAGCACTGATACTACCACCAGCTGCACTAGTGAAACACCTACATAAACCCTAGAACCATGAGGGTTGCCAACACTAGTATCACCAGTACTGGTACTGGTAGCAATACATTGTAAGCAACAATAATTGACTTCAGTGGGTTATCCTGGCTTACTAACCTTTTGGGAATAATCCAAATAAAGTCTTCTCTTAAGGCCATAGTACCGAAGGCCAGTGTCAGTTTGACTTGGCCCGGATCAACCCAGGGTTCTTGAGATGTAATTATCCGGACTATTCATAATGTTACTATGGCTGTATACTTTACTTATAAAGAATGCTTTCAAAAGCTTAAAACCATGCTAGCATACTGGTAAGCCTTTATGAGGCCTGAGGCACTTAGTAGTACAAGGAGATAATATCATAACAAGAACACAGGTGCTTACTATGTCCTCAGCAATTTCTTTGATGGCAGAGACCACCAGGATGCATATTAGTGGCACCAGTGTTGTATATCGTCCAGTCGGAGAAACTCCAGGGATTTGCTGCAACACAATAACATACATAGTAAATAGAAGCTAATAATACAGTTTATAACATAAATAATATGTGCAAGAATTATTTTTACCTCTTTCTTCAACATCTTTAAAAATTTTAATTTAATTGACTTCAGTTCTCCAAATTGAAAATCAACCAAATTTTATTTTCCCCTAAAAAATAAGTGGCCAAAATAATTCACAATGAACTGACAGCTTGGAAGGGAAACTTTAGATAATGTTTGTTCCATTTTGTACTATTACTGTGACAATATATTGGTTCTGGAGTCCAAATTACTCTAAAATTTAATCTCCAAATTGTGGAAAAGTTGTAAATATTTTTCTTTCTTAGTACTCTGCTCACTGGCTTACATAATAACAATTATTTATTCATGATACGACAAAAAAATTATAAAAAATCCAAATCACTTACTAGAATAATTATGAATATTTAAATAACAGAGAAAAGACAGGTTAACAGATATAAGTGTTGGAAGCTGATATTTATTCAGCACATAGGCAGAGGCTGTTTAGTCTCTTTGTTGAGATCTGCTTCGTTTTCATTAGATAAAGTCTATTATAGAGGTCATGGGTTTTGTGTAGGAATATTTTGAAACATTCATCAATATTGTGGCTGTCCGCTATTCGCTCAGCCAGTCAATATTATGTAAAGCAGTATTAAACTTATTTACTGATGACTCATCATGTAGTCAAAAAGAGATCTTGGTTGTGTCATGAAGCAGTCTATCTAAGTTGGTTATGAGAAAAGTTGGATAGTGGTACATAGTGTTGTCTGTGATTATGCCTGCTTCTAGTGGGGATGTAGTATTAGCCCAGATATGATCAAGTAGTGAGGCACTTGTTTCAGAGATTCTTGTTGGTTTCATTATAGATGGCAGTAGCAAGCAACTGCTCATGGTGTTTGTGAAATCCACTTCTTTGGGATCAGTTGCTTGAATGAGGTTTATATTAAAGTCACCAGCAATACACCAGCAATGCACAATATATCCCCTGTCATGCACAATACACCCCCCATGATGCACGCTACACCCCATCATTTACATTTCACCCCCCCCTCAGGCACACTTCACTCCCTCATACACACTTCACCCCCCCTCATACACACACACACAAACATAGCTAGGAGTGAACCTAGTAACGAGCAGTCAAGCAGCAGAGCCAGGAACTGAGACTTAACCACTGTAATCACATGGTGCTAGCCTAGTTGACCAGGCTAGCACCAGACAGGCCTGGCCCATGGTGTACTCACCTATTTATGGTTGCAGGGGTCGAGACATAGCTCCTGGCCCCAACTCTTCACTGATTGCTACTAGGTCCTCTCTCTCCTTGCACCATGAAGTTTATCATACCTCGTCTTAAAACTATGTATGGTTCCTGCCTCCACTACATCACTTGCCAGACTATTCTATTTCCTGACAACTCTATGATTCAAGAAATACTTCCTAACATCTCTTTGACTCATCTGAGTCTTCAACTTCCAACTGTCACCCCTTGTTTCTGTGTCCCATCTTTGGAACATCCTGTCTCTGTCCACCTTATCTATTCCTCACAGTATTTTGTGTCATTATCATGTCACCACTAACCCTCCTGTCCTCCAGTGTCGTCAGGCCGATTTCCCTTAACCTTCCTTCGTAGGACATTCCCCTTAGCTCTGGAACTAGCCTTGTTGCAAACCTTTGCACTTTCTCTAATTTCTTGACGTGCTTGACCAGGTGCGAGTTCCAAATTGGTGCTGCATACTCCAGTAAGGGCTTGATGTACATGGTGTACAGAGTCTTGAATGATTCCTTACTGAAGTATTGGAATGCTATTCTCAGGTTTGCTAGGCATCCATATGCTGCAGCAGTTATCTGGTTGATGTGTGCTTCCAGTGATGTGCTCGGTATTATACTCACCCCAAGATCTTTTTCCTTGAGTGAGGTTTGCAGTCTTTGGCCAGCTAGCCTGCACTCTGTCTGCAGTCTTCTTTGCCCTTCCCCATGACTTTGCGTTTGGCGGGGTTAAATTCGAGAAGCCAGTTGCTGAACCACGCGTCCAGCCTGTCCAGGTCTCTCTCTAGTCCTGCCTGATCCTCATCTGATTTAATTCTCCTCATTAACTTCACATTGTCTGCAAACAGGGACACTTCTGAGTCCATCACTTCCATCATGTCATTCACATATACCGAAAATAGAACTGGTCCTAGGACTGACCCCTGTGGGACCCTGCTCATCACAAGTGCCCCCTGTGATACCTCATCATGTATGATAACTCATTGTTGCCTCCCTGTTGGGTATTCTCTGATCCAATGCAGTGCCCTTCCTGTTATACGTGTGCGTGCATGCATGTGCATGCGTGCGTGTGCTCACCTAATTGTGGTTGCAGGGATTGAGTCAGCTCCTGGCCCCATCTCTTCACTGGTTGCTACTAGGTCCTTTCTCTCTACCATATCTCATCTTAAAACTATGTATGGATCCTTCCTCCACTACATCACTTTCCAGACTATTCCACTTCCTGACAACTCTATGGCTGAAGAAATACTTCCTAACATTCCTCTGATGCCTCTGAGTCTTCAACTTCCAATTATGACCCCTTGTTAAGGTGTCCCATCTCTGGAACATCCTGTCTTTCTCCATCTTGTCAATTTCTCGCAGTATTTTTTATATCGTTATCATGTCTCCCTTATCCTCCAGTGTCATCAGGTAGATTTCCCTTAGCCTTTCTTCATAGGACATTTCCCTTGTGCTGCAGCAGTTATTTCGTTGATGTATGCCTCAGGAGATGTGCTAGGTATGATACTGGCCCCAAGATCCTTTTCCTTGAGCGTGATTTGTAGCCTTTAACCCCCTAGCCTGTACATTGTCTGCAGTCTTCTTCGACCTTCGACTTTGCACTTGGTGGGGGTTTAACTCCAGGAGACAGTTGCTGGACCAGGCTTGTAGCCTGTCCAGATCCCTTTGTAGTCCTACGTGATCCTCATCTGACTTAATTCTTTGCATTAACTTCACATACACATACAGGGACACACCTGAATCTATCCCTTCTATCATGTCATTCACACATACCAGAAACAGCACCAGCAGGGGTGCCACAAGTACACTGTGAGACAATACAATAAGTGTCTTGGGCCCAAGAATGTTTAACTGCCTACCAGCATACATAAGGGGGATTACCAATAGACCTCTGGCTGTCTTTAAGAAGGCACTGGACAGGAACCTAAAGTCAGTACCTGACCAGCCAGGCTGTGGTTCATATGTCAGTTTGTCTGTGGCCAGCAGTAACAGCCTGGTTGATCAGACCCTGATTCACAAGGCCTGGTCTCAGACCGAGCTGCAGGGGCGTTGACCCCCCCAAAACCCTGTCCAGGTATACTCCAGGTCTCCAGCCCTAGGACTGACCCCTGTGGGACCCCACTCATCACAGGCGCCCACTCTGACACCTTGTCACATACCATCACTCATTGTTTCCTTCCTGTCAGGTATTCTCTGATCCACTACAGTGCCTTTCCTGTTATTCCTGCCTGTTCCTCTAGCTTTTGCACTAATCACTTGCATGGAACTGTGTCGAAAGCCTTCTTGCAGTCCAAGAAAATACAATCTACCCACCCTTCTCTCATCTTACTTCCGTCACCTTGTCGTAAAACTCCAGTAGGTTTGTGTTGCAGAATTTCCTTCCATGAACCGTGCTGGTTATCATGTATAAGTTCATTCCTTTCTAGCTGTTCCACCCTCTTCTCCTGATAAGCTTCTTCATGACTTTGCTCACTAGAAATGGCAGTGACACCGGTCTGTAGTTTAATGCTGTCTGTCTCCTCAATAACTGAGACTATATTTGCTGTCTTCCACACTTCAGGTAGTTGACCTGTATTAAAGCATTGTTAGTGGCACACACAGTGCCTCTGCTCTATCTCTCAGGACCCATGGAGAGATGTCCAGTCTCATTGCCTCTTGAGATACCTAGTTCACCTAGCAGCCTCTTCACTTCCTCTTCGGTTGTGTGCACTGTGTCCAGCACTTGTTGGTGTACCCTACCATCCAGGCTTTCTGGAGTCCTTCCTGTCTCCCTGCAAATATTTCCTTAAATTTCATGTTGAGCTCTTCATGTACTTCTTGGTCATTTCTTGTGATATTCCCTCCTTCCTTCCTCAGCCTGATTACCTGGTCCTTGACTGTTGTTTTCCTCATGCTGTGGCTGTAGAACAGCTTTGGGTTAGATTTGGCTGTTGATACTATGTCATTCTCTTATTTCCATTGGGCTTCCCTCTATATCTGTGCATATTCATATCTAGCTCTTTGACTAATCTCCTTATTTTTCTGGATTCTTTGCCTTCTATACTTCTTCCATTCTGTAGTGCACTTAGTTTTGGCCTCTCTACACCTTTGGGTGAAACTAGGGCTCGTTATGGTCTTCTCGTTATTTCTGTTGTCCTTGGGAATGAACCTCTCCTCTGCCTCCTTGCATTTTGTGGTCAAGTATTCCGTCATTTCATTTACTGATATTCCCATCAGTTCTCTTTCCCTCTGAATCTCGTGCAGGAAATTTCTCATGCCTGTGTAGTCCCCTCTTTTGTAGTTTGGCTTCTCCCGCCCTACTTGTGCTGCTTTCCTCTCCACTTGACCCTCTACTATGTATTCAAAGCTATGGACTACATGATCACTAGTGAACTTCCTACTCATTTCTACAACAATATAAACTCCCGATGTGTTTATTGCAACACGAAAGGCCTAGAGCTATCTTTCAACTCCCCCATGGTTGTTTCATATATATATATATATATAGAAAGGGGTTTAGTTATAGGTAATACATATTTTAAGAAAAAGATGATAAATAAGTATACAAGATATGATGTAGGGCGAAATGACAGTAGTTTGTTGGATTATGTATTGGTAGATAAAAGACTGTTGAGTAGACTTCAGGATGTACATGTTTATAGAGGGGCCACAGATATATCAGATCACTTTCTAGTTGTAGCTACACTGAGAGTAAAAGGTAGATGGGATACAAGGAGAATAGAAGCATCAGGGAAGAGAGAGGTGAAGGTTTATAAACTAAAAGAGGAGGCAGTTAGGGTAAGATATAAACAGCTATTGGAGGATAGATGGGCTAATGAGAGCATAGGCAATGGGGTCGAAGAGGTATGGGGTAGGTTTAAAAATGTAGTGTTAGAGTGTTCAGCAGAAGTTTGTGGTTACAGGAAAGTGAGTGCGGGAGGGAAGAGGAGCGATTTGTGGAATGATGATGTGAAGAGAGTAGAAAGGGAGAAAAAGATAGCATATGAAAAGTTTTTACAAAGTAGAAGTGATGCAAGGAGGGAAGAGTATATGGAGAAAAAGAGAGAGGTTAAGAGAGTGGTGAAGCAATGTAAAAAGAGAGCAAATGAGAGAGTGGGTGAGATGTTATCAACAAATTTTGTTGAAAATAAGAAAAAGTTTTGGAGTAAGATTAACAAGTTAAGAAAGCCTAGAGAACAAATGGATTTGTCAGTTAAAAATAGGAGAGGAGAGTTATTAAATGGAAAGTTAGAGGTATTGGGAAGATGGAGGGAATATTTTGAGGAATTGTTAAATGTTGATGAAGATAGGGAAGCTGTGATTTCGTGTATAGGGCAAGGAGGAACAACATCTTGTAGGAGTGAGGAAGAGCCAGTTGTGAGTGTGGGGGAAGTTCGTGAGGCAGTAGGTAAAATGAAAGGGGGTAAGGCAGCCGGGAATGATGGGATAAAGATAGAAATGTTAAAAGCAGGTGGGGATATAGTTTTGGAGTGGTTGGTGCAATTATTTAATAAATGTATGGAAGAGGGTAAGGTACCTAAGGATTGGGAGAGAGCATGCATAGTTCCTTTGTATAAAGGCAAAGGGGATAAAAGAGAGTGCAAAAATTATAGGGGGATAAGTCTGCTGAGTATACCTGGTAAAGTGTATGGTAGAGTTATTATTGAAAGAATTAAGAGTAAGATGGAGAATAGGATAGCAGATGAACAAGGAGGCTTTAGGAAAGGTAGGGGGTGTGTGGACCAGGTGTTTACAGTGAAACATATAAGTGAACAGTATTTAGATAAGGCTAAAGAGGTCTTTGTGGCATTTATGGATTTGGAAAAGGCGTATGACAGGGTGGATAGGGGGGCAATGTGGCAGATGTTGCAAGTGTATGGTGTAGGAGGTAGGTTACTGAAAGCAGTGAAGAGTTTTCACGAGGATAGTGAGGCTAAAGTTAGAGTATGTAGGAAAGAGGGAAATTATTTCCCAGTAAAAGTAGGCCTTAGACAAGGATGTGTGATGTCACCGTGGTTGTTTAATATATTTATAGATGGGGTTGTAAGAGAAGTAAATGCGAGGGTCTTGGCAAGAGGCGTGGAGTTAAAAGATAAAGAATCACACACAAAGTGGGAGTTGTCACAGCTGCTCTTTGCTGATGACACTGTGCTCTTGGGAGATTCTGAAGAGAAGTTGCAGAGATTGGTGGATGAATTTGGAAGGGTGTGCAAAAGAAGAAAATTAAAGGTGAATACAGGAAAGAGTAAGGTTATGAGGATAACAAAAAGATTAGGTGATGAAAGATTGAATATCAGATTGGAGGGAGAGAGTATGGAGGAGGTGAATGTATTCAGATATTTGGGAGTGGACGTGTCAGCGGATGGGTCTATGAAAGATGAGGTGAATCATAGAATTGATGAGGGGAAAAGAGTGAGTGGTGCACTTAGGAGTCTGTGGAGACAAAGAACTTTGTCCTTGGAGGCAAAGAGGGGAATGTATGAGAGTATAGTTTTACCAACGCTCTTATATGGGTGTGAAGCATGGGTGATGAATGTTGCAGCAAGGAGAAGGCTGGATTCAGTGGAGATGTCATGTCTGAGGGCTATGTGTGGTGTGAATATAATGCAGAGAATTCGTAGTTTGGAAGTTAGGAGGAGATGCGGGATTACCAAAACTGTTGTCCAGAGGGCTGAGGAAGGGTTGTTGAGGTGGTTCGGACATGTAGAGAGAATGGAGCGAAACAGAATGACTTCAAGAGTGTACCAGTCTGTAGTGGAAGGAAGGCGAGGTAGGGGTCGGCCTAGGAAAGGTTGGAGAGAGGGGGTAAAGGAGGTTTTGTGTGCGAGGGGCTTGGACTTCCAGCAGGCATGCGTGAGCGTGTTTGATAGGAGTGAATGGAGACAAATGGTTTTTAATACTTGACGTGCAGTTGGAGTGTGAGCAAAGTAACATTTATGAAGGGATTCAGGGAAACTGGCAGGCCGGACTTGAGTCCTGGAGATGGGAAGTACAGTGCCTGCACTCTGAAGGAGGGGTGTTAATGTTGCAGTTTAAAAACTGTAGTGTAAAGCACCCTTCTGGCAAGACAGTGATGGAGTGAATGATGGTGAAAGTTTTTCTTTTTCGGGCCACCCTGCCTTGGTGGGAATCGGCCAGTGTGATAATAAATAATGTGTGTGTGTGTGTGTGTGTGTGTGAAACAAGATTGTGTGGATCAATGTAGGTGGCTATGAGTTTAATCATGCAGAGATAATGTGATTACCATGCATGCCTGACTGCCAGCCTGCCAGCCGCTGGTTGACTGCCAGCCTGCGTGTTCACACACCCAAGTCTCTCTGATGACCTCTTTGAAGTTCCTCCACCAGCCTCATACTGTCTCTTCACTCTCTAGCGTCTACACTTTATAGTGCCTAAACACACTGAGTTGACAGTGTTGATGAAGTACAGTGCCTGAGTTGACAGTGTTGAAGTACAGTGCCTGAGTTGACAGTGTTGAAGTACAGTGCCTGAGTTTACAGTGTTGAAGTACAGTGCCTGAGTTTACAGTGTTGAAGTACAGTGCCTGAGTTTACAGTGTTGAAGTACAGTGCCTGAGTTTACAGTGTTGAAGTACAGTGCCTGAGTTTACAGTGTTGATGAAGTACAGTGCCTGAGTTTACAGTGTTGATGAAGTACAGTGCCTGAGTTGACAGTGTCGATGAAGTACAGTGCCTGAGTTTACAGTGTTGATGAAGTACAGTGCCTGAGTTTACAGTGTTGATGAAGTACAGTGCTTGAGTTGACAGTGTTGATGAAGGACAGTGCCTGAGTTGACAGTGTTGATGAAGGACAGTGCCTGACTTGACAGTGTTGATGAAGGACAGTGCCTGACTTGACAGTGTTGATGAAGGACAGTGCTTGAGTTGACAGTGTTGATGAAGGACAGTGCCTGACTTGACAGTGTTGATGAAGGACAGTGCTTGAGTTGACAGTGTTGATGAAGGACAGTGCCTGAGTTGACAGTGTTGATGAAGGACAGTGCTTGAGTTGACAGTGTTGATGAAGGACAGTGCTTGAGTTGACAGTGTTGATGAAGGACAGTGCCTGACTTGACAGTGTTGATGAAGTACAGTGCCTGACTTGACAGTGTTGATGAAGGAGAGTGCCTGACTTGACAGTGTTGATGAAGGACAGTGCTTGAGTTGACAGTGTTGATGAAGGACAGTGCTTGAGTTGACAGTGTTGATGAAGGACAGTGCTTGAGTTGACTGTGTTGATGAAGGACAGTGCCTGACTTGACAGTGTTGATGAAGGAGAGTGCCTGACTTGACAGTGTTGATGAAGGACAGTGCTTGAGTTGACAGTGTTGATGAAGGACAGTGCTTGAGTTGACAGTGTTGATGAAGGACAGTGCTTGAGTTGACTGTGTTGATGAAGGACAGTGCCTGACTTGACAGTGTTGATGAAGTACAGTGCCTGACTTGACAGTGTTGATGAAGGACAGTGCCTGACTTGACAGTGTTGATGAAGGACAGTGCTTGAGTTGACTGTGTTGATGAAGGACAGTGCTTGAGTTGACAGTGTTGATGAAGGACAGTGCCTGACTTGACAGTGTTGATGAAGGACAGTGCTTGAGTTGACTGTGTTGATGAAGGACAGTGCTTGCGTTGACTGTGTTGATGAAGGACAGTGCTTGCGTTGACTGTGTTGATGAAGGACAGTGCCTGACTTGACAGTGTTGTTGAAGGACAGTGCTTGAGTTGACTGTGTTGATGAAGTACAGTGCCTGAGTTGACAGTGTTGATGAAGGACAGTGCCTGACTTGACAGTGTTGATGAAGGACAGTGCCTGACTTGACAGTGTTGAAGAAGGACAGTGCCTGAGTTGACTGTGTTGATGAAGTACAGTTCCTGAGTTGACTGTGTTGATGAAGGACAGTGCTTGAGTTGACAGTGTTGATGAAGGACAGTGCTTGAGTTGACAGTGTTGATGAAGGACAGTGCCTGAGTTGACAGTGTTGATGAAGGACAGTGCTTGAGTTGACAGTGTTAATGAAGGACAGTGCTTGAGTTGACAGTGTTGATGAAGTACAGTTCCTGAGTTGACTGTGTTGATGAAGGACAGTGCCTGAGTTGACTGTGTTGATGAAGGACAGTGCTTGAGTTGACAGTGTTGATGAAGGACAGTGCTTGAGTTGACTGTGTTGATGAAGGACAGTGCTTGAGTTGACTGTGTTGATGAAGGACAGTGCTTGAGTTGACAGTGTTAATGAAGGACAGTGCTTGAGTTGACAGTGTTGATGAAGGACAGTGCCTGACTTGACAGTGTTGATGAAGTACAGTGCCTGACTTGACAGTGTTGATGAAGTACAGTGCCTGACTTGACAGTGTTGATGAAGGACAGTGCCTGAGTTGACAGTGTTGATGAAGGACAGTGCCTGAGTTGACAGTGTTGATGAAGGACAGTGCTTGAGTTGACAGTGTTAATGAAGGACAGTGCTTGAGTTGACAGTGTTGATGAAGTACAGTGCCTGACTTGACAGTGTTGATGAAGTACAGTGCCTGAGTTGACAGTGTTGATGAAGGACAGTGCCTGAGTTGACAGTGTTGATGAAGTACAGTGCCTGAATTGACAGTGTTGATGAAGGACAGTGCTTGAGTTGACAGTGTTGATGAAGGACAGTTCCTGAGTTGACAGTGTTGATGAAGGACAGTGCCTGAGTTGACAGTGTTGATGAAGGACAGTGCTTGAGTTGACTGTGTTGATGAAGTACAGTGCCTGACTTGATTGTGTTGATGAAGTACAGTGCCTGACTTGACAGTGTTGATGAAGTACAGTGCCTGACTTGACAGTGTTGATGAAGTACAGTGCCTGACTTGACAGTGTTGATGAAGGACAGTGCCTGAGTTGACAGTGTTGATGAAGGACAGTGCCTGAGTTGACAGTGTTGATGAAGGACAGTGCTTGAGTTGACTGTGTTGATGAAGTACAGTGCCTGACTTGACTGTGTTGATGAAGTACAGTGCCTGACTTGACAGTGTTGATGAAGTACAGTGCCTGACTTGACAGTGTTGATGAAGTACAGTGCCTGACTTGACAGTGTTGATGAAGGACAGTGCCTGACTTGACAGTGTTGATGAAGTACAGTGCCTGACTTGACAGTGTTGATGAAGTACAGTGCCTGACTTGACAGTGTTGATGAAGTACAGTGCCTGACTTGACAGTGTTGATGAAGTACAGTGCCTGACTTGACAGTGTTGATGAAGGACAGTGCCTGACTTGACAGTGTTGATGAAGTACAGTGCCTGACTTGACAGTGTTGATGAAGTACAGTGCCTGACTTGACAGTGTTGATGAAGTACAGTGCCTGACTTGACAGTGTTGATGAAGTACAGTGCCTGACTTGACAGTGTTGATGAAGTACAGTGCCTGACTTGACAGTGTTGATGAAGGACAGTGCCTGAGTTGACAGTGTTGATGAAGGACAGTGCCTGAGTTGACAGTGTTGATGAAGGACAGTGCTTGAGTTGACTGTGTTGATGAAGTACAGTGCCTGACTTGACTGTGTTGATGAAGTACAGTGCCTGACTTGACAGTGTTGATGAAGTACAGTGCCTGACTTGACAGTGTTGATGAAGTACAGTGCCTGACTTGACAGTGTTGATGAAGGACAGTGCCTGACTTGACAGTGTTGATGAAGTACAGTGCCTGACTTGACAGTGTTGATGAAGTACAGTGCCTGACTTGACAGTGTTGATGAAGTACAGTGCCTGACTTGACAGTGTTGATGAAGTACAGTGCCTGACTTGACAGTGTTGATGAAGTACAGTGCCTGACTTGACAGTGTTGATGAAGTACAGTGCCTGACTTGACAGTGTTGATGAAGTACAGTGCCTGACTTGACAGTGTTGATGAAGTACAGTGCCTGACTTGACAGTGTTGATGAAGTACAGTGCCTGACTTGACAGTGTTGATGAAGGACAGTGCCTGACTTGACAGTGTTGAAGTACAGTGCCTGACTTGACAGTGTTGATGAAGGACAGTGCCTGACTTGACAGTGTTGATGAAGTACAGTGCCTGACTTGACTGTGTTGATGAAGTACAGTGCCTGACTTGACAGTGTTGATGAAGTACAGTGCCTGACTTGACAGTGTTGATGAAGTACAGTGCCTGACTTGACAGTGTTGATGAAGTACAGTGCCTGACTTGACAGTGTTGATGAAGGACAGTGCCTGACTTGACAGTGTTGATGAAGTACAGTGCCTGACTTGACAGTGTTGATGAAGTACAGTGCCTGACTTGACAGTGTTGATGAAGTACAGTGCCTGACTTGACAGTGTTGATGAAGTACAGTGCCTGACTTGACAGTGTTGATGAAGTACAGTGCCTGACTTGACAGTGTTGATGAAGTACAGTGCCTGACTTGACAGTGTTGATGAAGGACAGTGCCTGAGTTGACAGTGTTGATGAAGTACAGTGCCTGACTTGACAGTGTTGATGAAGGACAGTGCCTGACTTGACAGTGTTGATGAAGGACAGTGCCTGACTTGACAGTGTTGATGAAGGACAGTGCCTGACTTGACAGTGTTGATGAAGGACAGTGCCTGACTTGACAGTGTTGATGAAGTACAGTGCCTGACTTGACAGTGTTGATGAAGTACAGTGCCTGACTTGACAGTGTTGATGAAGGACAGTGCCTGACTTGACAGTGTTGATGAAGTACAGTGCCTGACTTGACAGTGTTGATGAAGGACAGTGCCTGAGTTGACAGTGTTGATGAAGGACAGTGCCTGACTTGACAGTGTTGATGAAGTACAGTGCCTGACTTGACAGTGTTGATGAAGGACAGTGCCTGACTTGACAGTGTTGATGAAGTACAGTGCCTGACTTGACAGTGTTGATGAAGGACAGTGCCTGACTTGACAGTGTTGATGAAGGACAGTGCCTGACTTGACAGTGTTGATGAAGTACAGTGCCTGACTTGACAGTGTTGATGAAGTACAGTGCCTGACTTGACAGTGTTGATGAAGGACAGTGCCTGACTTGACAGTGTTGATGAAGTACAGTGCCTGACTTGACAGTGTTGATGAAGGACAGTGCCTGACTTGACAGTGTTGATGAAGTACAGTGCCTGACTTGACAGTGTTGATGAAGGACAGTGCCTGACTTGACAGTGTTGATGAAGTACAGTGCCTGACTTGACAGTGTTGATGAAGGACAGTGCCTGACTTGACTGTGTTGATGAAGTACAGTGCCTGACTTGACAGTGTTGATGAAGTACAGTGCCTGACTTGACAGTGTTGATGAAGAACAGTGCCTGACTTGACAGTGTTGATGAAGTACACTGCCTGACTTGACAGTGTTGATGAAGTACACTGCCTGAGTTGACAGTGTTGATGAAGTACAGTGCCTGACTTGACAGTGTTGATGAAGTACAGTGCCTGACTTGACAGTGTTGATGAAGGACAGTGCCTGAGTTGACAGTGTTGATGAAGGACAGTGCCTGAGTTGACAGTGTTGATGAAGTACACTGCCTGAGTTGACAGTGTTGATGAAGTACAGTGCCTGACTTGACAGTGTTGATGAAGTACAGTGCCTGAGTTGACAGTGTTGATGAAGTACACTGCCTGAGTTGACAGTGTTGATGAAGTACACTGCCTGGGTTGACAGTGTTGATGAAGTACACTGCCTGGGTTGACAGTGTTGATGAAGTACACTGCCTGGGTTGACAGTGTTGATGAAGTACACTGCCTGAGTTGACAGTGTTGATGAAGTACACTGCCTGGGTTGACAGTGTTGATGAAGTACACTGCCTGGGTTGACAGTGTTGATGAAGTACACTGCCTGGGTTGACAGTGTTGATGAAGTACACTGCCTGGGTTGACAGTGTTGATGAAGTACACTGCCTGGGTTGACAGTGTTGATGAAGTACACTGCCTGGGTTGACAGTGTTGATGAAGTACACTGCCTGGGTTGACAGTGTTGATGAAGTACACTGCCTGGGTTGACAGTGTTGATGAAGTACACTGCCTGGGTTGACAGTGTTGATGAAGTACACTGCCTGGGTTGACAGTGTTGATGAAGTACACTGCCTGGGTTGACAGTGTTGATGAAGTACACTGCCTGGGTTGACAGTGTTGATGAAGTACACTGCCTGGGTTGACAGTGTTGATGAAGTACACTGCCTGGGTTGACAGTGTTGATGAAGTACACTGCCTGGGTTGACAGTGTTGATGAAGTACACTGCCTGGGTTGACAGTGTTGATGAAGTACACTGCCTGGGTTGACAGTGTTGATGAAGTACACTGCCTGGGTTGACAGTGTTGATGAAGTACACTGCCTGGGTTGACAGTGTTGATGAAGTACACTGCCTGGGTTGACAGTGTTGATGAAGTACACTGCCTGGGTTGACAGTGTTGATGAAGTACACTGCCTGGGTTGACAGTGTTGATGAAGTACACTGCCTGGGTTGACAGTGTTGATGAAGTACACTGCCTGGGTTGACAGTGTTGATGAAGTACACTGCCTGGGTTGACAGTGTTGATGAAGTACACTGCCTGGGTTGACAGTGTTGATGAAGTACACTGCCTGGGTTGACAGTGTTGATGAAGTACACTGCCTGGGTTGACAGTGTTGATGAAGTACACTGCCTGGGTTGACAGTGTTGATGAAGTACACTGCCTGGGTTGACAGTGTTGATGAAGTACACTGCCTGGGTTGACAGTGTTGATGAAGTACACTGCCTGGGTTGACAGTGTTGATGAAGTACACTGCCTGGGTTGACAGTGTTGATGAAGTACACTGCCTGGGTTGACAGTGTTGATGAAGTACACTGCCTGGGTTGACAGTGTTGATGAAGTACACTGCCTGGGTTGACAGTGTTGATGAAGTACACTGCCTGGGTTGACAGTGTTGATGAAGTACACTGCCTGGGTTGACAGTGTTGATGAAGTACACTGCCTGGGTTGACAGTGTTGATGAAGTACACTGCCTGGGTTGACAGTGTTGATGAAGTACACTGCCTGGGTTGACAGTGTTGATGAAGTACACTGCCTGGGTTGACAGTGTTGATGAAGTACACTGCCTGGGTTGACAGTGTTGATGAAGTACACTGCCTGGGTTGACAGTGTTGATGAAGTACACTGCCTGGGTTGACAGTGTTGATGAAGTACACTGCCTGGGTTGACAGTGTTGATGAAGTACACTGCCTGGGTTGACAGTGTTGATGAAGTACACTGCCTGGGTTGACAGTGTTGATGAAGTACACTGCCTGGGTTGACAGTGTTGATGAAGTACACTGCCTGGGTTGACAGTGTTGATGAAGTACACTGCCTGGGTTGACAGTGTTGATGAAGTACACTGCCTGGGTTGACAGTGTTGATGAAGTACACTGCCTGGGTTGACAGTGTTGATGAAGTACACTGCCTGGGTTGACAGTGTTGATGAAGTACACTGCCTGGGTTGACAGTGTTGATGAAGTACACTGCCTGGGTTGACAGTGTTGATGAAGTACACTGCCTGGGTTGACAGTGTTGATGAAGTACACTGCCTGGGTTGACAGTGTTGATGAAGTACACTGCCTGGGTTGACAGTGTTGATGAAGTACACTGCCTGGGTTGACAGTGTTGATGAAGTACACTGCCTGGGTTGACAGTGTTGATGAAGTACACTGCCTGGGTTGACAGTGTTGATGAAGTACACTGCCTGGGTTGACAGTGTTGATGAAGTACACTGCCTGGGTTGACAGTGTTGATGAAGTACACTGCCTGGGTTGACAGTGTTGATGAAGTACACTGCCTGGGTTGACAGTGTTGATGAAGTACACTGGTTGACAGTGTTGATGAAGTACACTGCCTGGGTTGACAGTGTTGATGAAGTACACTGCCTGGGTTGACAGTGTTGATGAAGTACACTGCCTGGGTTGACAGTGTTGATGAAGTACACTGCCTGGGTTGACAGTGTTGATGAAGTACACTGCCTGGGTTGACAGTGTTGATGAAGTACACTGCCTGGGTTGACAGTGTTGATGAAGTACACTGCCTGGGTTGACAGTGTTGATGAAGTACACTGGGTTGACAGTGTTGATGAAGTACACTGCCTGGGTTGACAGTGTTGATGAAGTACACTGCCTGGGTTGACAGTGTTGATGAAGTACACTGCCTGGGTTGACAGTGTTGATGAAGTACACTGCCTGGGTTGACAGTGTTGATGAAGTACACTGCCTGGGTTGACAGTGTTGATGAAGTACACTGCCTGGGTTGACAGTGTTGATGAAGTACACTGCCTGGGTTGACAGTGTTGATGAAGTACACTGCCTGGGTTGACAGTGTTGATGAAGTACACTGCCTGGGTTGATAGTGTTGATGAAGTACACTGCCTGGGTTGACAGTGTTGATGAAGTACACTGCCTGGGTTGACAGTGTTGATGAAGTACACTGCCTGGGTTGACAGTGTTGATGAAGTACACTGCCTGGGTTGACAGTGTTGATGAAGTACACTGCCTGGGTTGACAGTGTTGATGAAGTACACTGCCTGGGTTGACAGTGTTGATGAAGTACACTGCCTGGGTTGACAGTGTTGATGAAGTACACTGCCTGGGTTGACAGTGTTGATGAAGTACACTGCCTGGGTTGACAGTGTTGATGAAGTACACTGCCTGGGTTGACAGTGTTGATGAAGTACACTGCCTGGGTTGACAGTGTTGATGAAGTACACTGCCTGGGTTGACAGTGTTGATGAAGTACACTGCCTGGGTTGACAGTGTTGATGAAGTACACTGCCTGGGTTGACAGTGTTGATGAAGTACACTGCCTGGGTTGACAGTGTTGATGAAGTACACTGCCTGGGTTGACAGTGTTGATGAAGTACACTGCCTGGGTTGACAGTGTTGATGAAGTACACTGCCTGGGTTGACAGTGTTGATGAAGTACACTGCCTGGGTTGACAGTGTTGATGAAGTACACTGCCTGGGTTGACAGTGTTGATGAAGTACACTGCCAGTGTTGATGAAGTACACTGCCTGGGTTGACAGTGTTGATGAAGTACACTGCCTGGGTTGACAGTGTTGATGAAGTACACTGCCTGGGTTGACAGTGTTGATGAAGTACACTGCCTGGGTTGACAGTGTTGATGAAGTACACTGCCTGAGTTGACAGTGTTGATGAAGTACACTGCCTGGGTTGACAGTGTTGATGAAGTACACTGCCTGGGTTGACAGTGTTGATGAAGTACACTGCCTGGGTTGACAGTGTTGATGAAGTACACTGCCTGGGTTGACAGTGTTGATGAAGTACAGTGCCTGAGTTGACAGTTGTTGACGCACATTATCTACATGAACATCACATTCCATCACTACTGTTCCACCTGGAGTGTTCTGAGGGGGTTCAACGTCCCTGCGGCCCTGTCCATGACCAAGCCTCTAGGAGGATCAAGGTCTGATCAACCAAGCTGTTACTGCTGGCTACATGCAATATAACATACGAACCACAGCCCTGCTGGTCAGGCACTGACTTTACTTACCTGCTCTATGAGCGAAGAAATATTTTCTGGCATCATTTTGTTCTCAAATGATAACTCAGAAACAACAAAACGGCACAATACCATCATTGGAACATTACACAAATAACCCGCACATAGTGTGACTTTGTAAATGGTCCAAATCGGACCGAAACATCATACGCTCCCATCTCCTAAATAACAAAAAAAGGCACAATACCGTGACTGGAACGATACACAAATAACCCGCACATAGAAGAGAGGAGCTTACGACGACGTTTCAGTCCGACTTGGACCATTTACAAAGTCACACAGTGTGACTTTGTAAATGGTCCAAGTCGGACCGAAACGTCGTCGTAAGCTTCTCTCTTCTATGTGCGGGTTATTTGTGTACCCATCTGCTATGTGCGGGATATTTTTGTAATGTTAACTCAGCTTGTGGTCGTTCTGTTTTCAGTGTAAAAACAAAATCTTAGATATTTTGAAGAGTTGCAGTGGAGAGCGAGGGGTTGTAATGACTACAATAAAGGCAACTCACTAAGTGTAAAGGAACCAAAGCTCTTCAACACGAGAGGAATTAGAAAAGACTCTTAGCTATCTTTAAAGGGAAAAATAATTGTTTCTGTAAGTCGGTTCCCTCATCAGCTAGGCTGTTGTCCATATGTTGTAGTGTGTGTGGCTAGTACTCACAGCTTGGTAGATCAAGCAGGAGGCCTGGTGTGGCAGAGGGTCGCCTGGGAAGTGACTTCTTATTAACGAAGCTTCTTCTTTACTGGTATTTCTTACTCTTGACAACCGTTCTCTGATCTACCTCTCTCTCTACGTTTTATTTGTGTTCCTTTTTTTCTAGTTTGGCCATCAAACTGTCACTGCACATATTTCTGAATATTCACTTAAATGATCCTGCCAAAAATCTAAATGATTTTACAGTATGTCTTTAACATATAAATTATGTGCCCTCTTTTGCAATTTGTCTTCAGAGTACATATTTTATTCATATTTTTTTTTTCACGGCAACACAATCTCTCTCCTAGACCTATTTTGCTCTAACGTTTCTTATAAGCAGTTTTCATTATCATTCACATCCTTGAAGGCTACTATCAAGTTACAGTAAGTAGAGTAACACAGCAGTGTCTCACACTACTGTATTCATGTCACCTTCTGGTGACAATAACTGATCCATAATTACTTACAAATGTTTCACTCGGCCCCACGATCTGAATATTTCATCACATAATCCGCATTCTTCATGCAGCCTGTTTTCCGTTTGTGTCTTAAGTACAATGTTGCGTTTCTCTACGTTAAATATTTCAATGTATCTGGTGTTAGATTCTTGGTCCAGGAAACAACCAAGTGCCTCCTGTCACGGGTTTATGTGATACTCCAATATAGGAGCTCCAATAGAAACTATGTATTGTACCAAAACAAAGCTATCCACATTGCTAAATTTACGAACTGTAATGCAGTTACTTAGCCTTAATACCAACATGCTCCTTAATCTGTACCAATACAGAGTTTTGAATTAATCTTAGTCTGCCCGAAATGCCTAGTCATGCTAGGTGTGATAGTGGCCCTCTCTGTAATTAGTTTTATATAATATGTAAACCACACAATATCGTTTAATATGTAAACCCCACATTGTAATCTTTATAGAGACTAAACTTAATTTGATTTGATTTATTGTTGAATGATCCGCTCAGTGACAGCCCTCGCTGGCTGGCTGCTGCTGTGTTGTCCCGGGAATCATCTCCACGGCACCACTCACAGATCACACCTCTAACAAATACATACACCAATACTTCATTTATCTTCTGCAGTATACCGATAATGTAGTTTACATGTAATAAAATACTGTTAGGCACAAGAGGAAGCCATTAGCATGCGGTGCATTTCGGAGAGGAACTATTGCAGGATTAAGAACTATTAAGAAGCAAAAAGTAATGTGTATACTGAATGTAAGTAGTAATTTGTAAGACTGACCTGTCATCTTACGTCTACACCAAAAGTTAAAAACATCAGCAATACTGGAAAACTGCTAAAACAGTTTACTAGATCATACTTAATACGACATCAGTCAGTACCTCTCTGAATGACAGTTGTCTACCACAACTGATTCACCAGTGGTATGTTATACCACCACTGGTTCACCAATGGTATGTTATACCACCAGTGGTTCACCAGTGATGAGTATGTTATACCACCAGTGGCTCACCAATGATGAGTATGTTATACCACCACTGGTTCACCAATGGTATGTTATACCACCAGTGGTTCACCAATGATGAGCATGTTATACCACCAGTGGTTCACCAGCGATGAGTACATCACCACTGGTTCACCAGTGATGAGTATGTTATGCCACCATTGGTTCACCAGTGATGGGTATGTTATACCACCACTGGTTCACCAGTGATGGGTATGTTATACCACCGCTGGTT
This sequence comes from Cherax quadricarinatus, assembly GCF_038502225.1. NCBI lineage: Eukaryota > Metazoa > Arthropoda > Malacostraca > Decapoda > Parastacidae > Cherax > Cherax quadricarinatus. The sequence continues at coordinate 25,784,632 of NC_091329.1, forward strand.
CACCAGTGATGGATATCAGTTTACCACCACCACTGGTTCACCAGTGATGGGTATCAGTTATACCACCACCACCGGTTAACCAGTGATGGGTATCAGTTATTATGCTACCACTGGTTTATCAGTGATGGGTATAGTTATTAAACAACCACTAGTTTACCAGAATTTTCCAGATATTAATTATAGTGTTTCGTTCTCGCCTACATTTCAGGAAGTACATAAATTTCAATGTGTTTCCAATAACTTACGGAATTAACTTAATTTACACGGGCTTCGAGAGTTCTTGGTACATTCTACAATTATGCAAGTGCGCCTGTCTGTTAGTGCAAACAATATATTATTCTAGAGAGAACAACTGACTTTGAAGACCAATTGTTTGAGGAGTTTAGTTTCATCCCAGGGAAGTTCTTGTCCCCTAATACCACTCCTCTCATCCAGCCCATGGGCCAGCAGGTCATTTCAAACTTCTAAAAACTCTACACCAAAACAATGTTTCAAAGGTGCTTCGAAGTGACCTCAGACACTGAATTGACCCTAAGAAGGAATCACTTTAGTATCCTCAATTGCATAAGCCTTATAGATAAGGCTTGGCAGAAAGAGACTTCCAGAAGGATGAACTCTGCTTCGAGAAAATTGTGGCCAGAATGTGTCCAAGAGAAGGATTTTGAAAGGTTTGAGGCTGACCTTGACGACCCTCTGCCTGTTGTGGAATCTACTGTGTCTTTGGGGAAGTCCATGGGGTTGGATGTGAGTGGCCAGGATGTGGAAGAGTTGGTGGACGACCACAGGGAAGAGCTAACCACAAAAGAGCTGCAAGTCCTTCAACTGGAACAGCAACAGATAGCAGCTGAGGAAATTGCTTCAGAGGAGGAGGAGGAGGAAGAAAGAGGGGAGAATGTGCCTTCTTCAGTGATTAAGGACACGTGTGCAAAGTGGACTAAGTTGCAGAGTTTTGTGGAGAATTATCACCCTAACAAAGCTGCTGCAAGCTGTGTCTGCAACATGTTCAGTGACAATGTCTCGTCCCATTTTAGGCAAATCTTAAAGAGACACCAGAAACAGGCCTCTCTGGACAGATTTTTTGTGCGACCGGGGTGCAGTGACTCAAGCTGGTCCTAGTGCCAGTAAAAGACAAAGAAGGGAAGTAACTCCGGATACGGCCTTGATACCTGAAGGCCTTATGGAGGGGGATTCCCCTTCCAAACAATAACCTCTCCTCCCTCTCCCCTCCTCCATACACCAAGAGTCTTCAATAAAGGTATGTAATGTTCATTTATCATTTATATTTATTTCTCATTATTTTCTGTATGTAAACCTATATTGTCTATAAAATGTATTTTTTGTTAATATTTTTGGGTGTCTGGAATGGATTAACTGGATTTACATTATTTCTTATGGGAAATATTACTTTGGTCTTCGTCCATTTCGGATATCGGCCGACCTTCTGGAATGGATTAAGGACGAAAACAAGGGTATTACTGTATTTGTGTACTGACAATGTCCCATCCAAGTCCCCTCGCATCTTTCACTCTACTGAGTGGTTTGAGTTTAACACTTGTTTCTTGATTTCAATTCTTCATTTTATTCAAACATCGTATTCTTATTTTTTTGTGTCACAGTGGATGAGGATATATTCTTAATTTTAGGGTCCAGATTGTGAGAGTGTGGGAAGCTGAGCAAGTAGGCATCGAAGGAGGGACAGTGATGCGATCCACTGTTGCTGTCTCCAAGGTACAACTAGTATCGGTAAGTGCAATAACTGTTTTAGTTGTGCTGAGAGTTTTTCTCAATTATGTGGGTGTAATAATTCAGGATTGTATCTGTGAACGTCACACTAGTAGCGGCCCGCAGGCTCACACAGACATCACAAACTACTACATCGTGATATCACTTTGAATATTATTTTCAACCTTCACTACTTGTTTTACTCAACTAAAAATGAAAAAAGGTTAACCGTAATAGCCAGGTACAAGTGAACATCCATATACATATTATGGGAAGCAGTAAGCTCGTAGGGGGTCACAAAGTACATGAGGAAATGGAGGTAACGAGGCTTGATGCTATACGGAAGATGACTTACCTGGAGGAGAGCAATAATGAGGAAGAAGACGTTGGCGTAGCGTCTGAACTGCTCGAAAAGGAACATGGGAAGGAAGAAGAGGAGCTTGTAGCGGTACTTAGCAGTAGAGACAGCGTTGGTGCAATACTTGTGTGGCTGTGGCTCGTTGATGTAGACGGTGCGGTGGTCGGGGCCGCCAGCACCACCGCCGCCACCACCACCACCACCAATCCCGCCCTCACCGTCACTCCCGCCACCACCGGAGTCATCATCTGCAGGAGTAAACTATGTTACTTCATCTGTATTATACACTTATAACTGCTGCAGCTCACCCTCTCACTCACTCAACTAACTCAAAGAACAAACTTTCTCTAATGCACATTTGTCTTTCTATGGTCTCACTGATCTTTAAGTCAACACAAAGAACAACTGAAAGATAGATTTCCAACACATTAATATAACATTCGAAAAATGTTTAGGAAATAAGTATATGTATGTGTGTATTATAACATTTATATATATAGTACTCAGGTGGACTCTAGGAAGGGTCTCCATATAATGCACTTCACACACACACACACACACATTATATATATATATATATATAGTATATATATATATATAGTATATATATATATATAGTATATATATATATAGTATATATATATATATATAGTATATTGTCCATGGGGAAGTGGAAAAGAATCTTTCCTCCGTAAGCCATGCGTGTCGTATGAGGCGACTAAAATGCCGGGAGCAATGGGCTAGTAACCCCTTCTCCTGTATACATTTACTAAAAAAGAGAAGAAGAAAAACTTTATAAAACTGGGTTGTTTAAATGTGCGTGGATGTAGTGCGGATGACAAGAAACAGATGATTGCTGATGTTATGAATGAAAAGAAGTTGGATGTCCTGGCTCTAAGCGAAACAAAGCTGAAGGGGGTAGGAGAGTTTCAGTGGGGGGAAATAAATGGGATTAAATCTGGAGTATCTGAGAGAGTTAGAGCAAAGGAAGGGGTAGCAGTAATGTTACATGATCAGTTATGGAAGGAGAAAAGAGAATATGAATGTGTAAATTCGAGAATTATGTGGATTAAAGTAAAGGTTGGATGCGAGAAGTGGGTCATAATAAGCGTGTATGCACCTGGAGAAGAGAGGAATGCAGAGGAGAGAGAGAGATTTTGGGAGATGTTAAGTGAATGTATAGGAGCCTTTGAACCAAGTGAGAGAGTAATTGTGGTAGGGGACCTGAATGCTAAAGTAGGAGAAACTTTTAGAGAGGGTGTGGTAGGTAAGTTTGGGGTGCCAGGTGTAAATGATAATGGGAGCCCTTTGATTGAACTTTGTATAGAAAGGGGTTTAGTTATAGGTAATACATATTTTAAGAAAAAGAGGATAAGTATACACGATATGATGTAGGGCGAAATGACAGTAGTTTGTTGGATTATGTATTAGTAGATAAAAGACTGTTGAGTAGACTTCAGGATGTACATGTTTATAGAGGGGCCACAGATATATCAGATCACTTTCTAGTTGTAGCTACACTGAGAGTAAAAGGTAGATGGGATACAAGGAGAATAGAAGCATCAGGGAAGAGAGAGGTGAAGGTTTATAAACTAAAAGAGGAGGCAGTTAGGGTAAGATATAAACAGCTATTGGAGGATAGATGGGCTAATGAGAGCATAGGCAATGGGGTCGAAGAGGAATGGGGTAGGTTTAAAAATGTAGTGTTAGAGTGTTCAGCAGAAGTTTGTGGTTACAGGAAAGTGGGTGCAGGAGGGAAGAGGAGCGATTGGTGGAATGATGATGTAAAGAGAGTAGTAAGGGAGAAAAAGTTAGCATATGAGAAGTTTTTACAAAGTAGAAGTGATGCAAGGAGGGAAGAGTATATGGAGAAAAAGAGAGAGGTTAAGAGAGTGGTGAAGCAATGTAAAAAGAGAGCAAATGAGAGAGTGGGTGAGCTGTTATCAACAAATTTTGTTGAAAATAAGAAAAAGTTTTGGAGTGAGATTAACAAGTTAAGGAAGCCTAGAGAACTAATGGATTTGTCAGTTAAAAATAGGAGAGGAGAGTTATTAAATGGAGAGTTAGAGGTATTGGGAAGATGGAGGGAATATTTTGAGGAATTGTTAAATGTTGATGAAGATAGGGAAGCTGTGATTTCGTGTATAGGGCAAGGAGGAATAACATCTTGTAGGAGTGAGGAAGAGCCAGTTGTGAGTGTGGGGGAAGTTCGTGAGGCAGTAGGTAAAATGAAAGGGGGTAAGGCAGCTGGGATTGATGGGATAAAGATAGAAATGTTAAAAGCAGGTGGGGATATAGTTTTGGAGTGGTTGGTGCAATTATTTAATAAATGTATGGAAGAGGGTAAGGTACCTAGGGATTGGCAGAGAGCATGCATAGTTCCTTTGTATAAAGGCAAAGGGGATAAAAGAGAGTGCAAAAATTATAGGGGGATAAGTCTGTTGAGTGTACCTGGTAAAGTGTATGGTAGAGTTATAATTGAAAGAATTAAGAGTAAGACGGAGAATAGGATAGCAGATGAACAAGGAGGCTTTAGGAAAGGTAGGGGGTGTGTGGACCAGGTGTTTACAGTGAAACATATAAGTGAACATTATTTAGATAAGGCTAAAGAGGTCTTTGTGGCATTTATGGATTTGGAAAAGGCGTATGACAGGGTGGATAGGGGGGCAATGTGGCAGATGTTGCAAGTGTATGGTGTAGGAGGTAGGTTACTGAAAGCAGTGAAGAGTTTTTACAAGGATAGTGAGGCTCAAGTTAGAGTATGTAGAAAAGAGGGAAATTTTTTCCCAGTAAAAGTAGGCCTTAGACAAGGATGTGTGATGTCACCGTGGTTGTTTAATATATTTATAGATGGGGTTGTAAGAGAAGTAAATGCGAGGGTCTTGGCAAGAGGCGTGGAGTTAAAAGATAAAGAATCACACACAGGGTGGGAGTTGTCACAGCTGCTCTTTGCTGATGACACTGTGCTCTTGGGAGATTCTGAAGAGAAGCTGCAGAGATTGGTGGATGAATTTGGTAGGGTGTGCAAAAGAAGAAAATTAAAGGTGAATACAGGAAAGAGTAAGGTTATGAGGATAACAAAAAGATTAGGTGATGAAAGATTGAATATCAGATTGGAGGGAGAGAGTATGGAGGAGGTGAACGTATTCAGATATTTGGGAGTGGACGTGTCAGCGGATGGGTCTATGAAAGATGAGGTGAATCATAGAATTGATGAGGGAAAAAGAGTGAGTGGTGCACTTAGGAGTCTGTGGAGACAGAGAACTTAGTCCTTGGAGGCAAAGAGGGGAATGTATGAGAGTATAGTTTTACCAACGCTCTTATATGGGTGTGAAGCATGGGTGATGAATGTTGCAGCGAGGAGAAGGCTGGAGGCAGTGGAGATGTCATGTCTGAGGGCAATGTGTGGTGTGAATATAATGCAGAGAATTCGTAGTTTGGAAGTTAGGAGGAGGTGCGGGATTACCAAAACTGTTGTCCAGAGGGCTGAGGAAGGGTTGTTGAGGTGGTTCGGACATGTAGAGAGAATGGAGCGAAACAGAATAACTTCAAGAGTGTATCAGTCTGTAGTGGAGGGAAGGCGGGGTAGGGGTCGGCCTAGGAAGGGTTGGAGGGAGGGGGTAAAGGAGGTTTTGTGTGCGAGGGGCTTGGACTTCCAGCAGGCATGCGTGAGCGTGTTTGATAGGAGTGAATGGAGACAAATGGTTTTTAATACTTGACGTGCTGTTGGAGTGTGAGCAAAGTAACATTTATGAAGGGATTCAGGGAAACCGGCAGGCCGGACTTGAGTCCTGGAGATGGGAAGTACAGTGCCTGCACTCTGAAGGAGGGGTGTTAATGTTGCAGTTTAAAAACTGTAGTGTAAAGCACCCTTCTGGCAAGACAGTGATGGAGTGAATGATGGTGAAAGTTTTTCTTTTTCGGGCCACCCTGCCTTGGTGGGAATCGGCCAGTGTGATAAAAAAAAAAAAATAAAATATATATATATATATATATATATATATATATATATATATATATATTTATATATATATATATATATATATATATATATATAACAAAAAGGCACAATACCGTGACTGGAACGATACACAAATAACCCGCACATAAAAGACAGAAGCTTACGACGACGTTTCGGTCCGACTTGGACCATTGACAAAGTCACACTGACGGTGCCTAGAAGCCTCACTAATCGCCGTCACCGACACTGTAGAACGCAACACTGGAAACTACAAAATTTCAAAAACATTGGCATACATGATACTTAAGCAGCACCAACCCAACAACACAGGAGTCACATGATTTCATCGTCTACCCGTCCTCATCATAGGTAGAGGTTGTTTTGATAAGGACCTGCCTCGCATGGGCCAGTAGGCCTTCTACAGTGTTCCTCCATTCTTATGTTCTTATGACATTCCTCAGGTCACGTGCGTCACATCTTACTCTCCGCCTATATATATAATGACTTTCTACCTCTGTATGTTAGAAGTGATCAAGGTCCCAGGACCGAAACGTTTTCTAATAAATATGTTATAGTGTTTGCTTACGTGTCTTTCTAAACAAAAATATATATATATATATATATATATATATATATAGATATATATATATATATATATATATATATATATATATATATGATGTAAAGAGAGCAGTAAAGGAGAAAAAGTTAGCATATGAGAAGTTTTTACAAAGTAGAAGTGATGCAAAGAGGGAAGAGTATATGGAGAAAACGAGAGAGGTTAAGAGAGTGGTGAAGCAATGTAAAAAGAGAGCAAATGAGTGGGTGAGATGTTATCAACAAATTTTGTTGAAAATAAGAAAAAGTTTTGGAGTGAGATTAACAAGTTAAGGAAGCCTAGAGAACAAATTGATTTGTCAGTTAAAAATAGGAGAGGAGAGTTATTAAATGGAGAGTTAGAGGTATTGGGAAGATGGAGGGAATATTTTGAGGAATTGTTAAATGTTGATGAAGATAGGGAAGCTGTGATTTCGTGTATAGGACAAGGAGGAATAACATCTTGTAGGAGTGAGGAAGAGCCAGTTGTGAGTGTGGGGGAAGTTCGTGAGGCAGTAGGTAAAATGAAATGGGGTAAGGCAGCCGGGATTGATGGGATAAAGATAGAAATGTTAAAAGCAGGTGGGGATATAGTTTTGGAGTGGTTGGTGCAATTATTTAATAAATGTATGGAAGAGGGTAAGGTACCTAGGGATTGGCAGAGAGCATGCATAGTTCCTTTGTATAAAGGCAAAGGGGACAAAAGAGAGTGCAAAAATTATAGGGGGATAAGTCTGTTGAGTATACCTGGTAAAGTGTATGGTAAAGTTATTATTGAAAGAATTAAGAGTAAGACGGAGAATAGGATAGCAGATGAACAAGGAGGCTTTAGGAAAGGTAGGGGGTGTGTGGACCAGGTGTTTACAGTGAAACATATAAGTGAACAGCATTTAGATAAGGTTAAAGAGGTCTTTGTGGCATTTATGGATTTGGAAAAGGCGTATGACAGGGTGGATAGGGGTGCAATGTGGCAGATGTTGCAAGTGTATGGTGTAGGAGGTAGGTTACTGAAAGCAGTGAAGAGTTTTTACGGGGATAGTGAGGCTCAAGTTAGAGTACGTAGGAAAGAGGGAGATTATTTCCCAGTAAAAGAAGGCCTTAGACAAGGATGTGTGATGTCACCGTGGTTGTTTAATATATTTATAGATGGGGTTATAAGAGAAGTAAATGCGAGGGTCTTGGCAAGAGGCGTGGAGTTAAAAGATAAAGAATCACACAAAGTGGGAGTTGTCACAATTGCTCTTTGTTGATGACACTGCGCTCTTGGGAGATTCTGAAGAGAAGTTGCAGAGGTTGGTGGATGAATTTGGTAGGGTATGTAAA